>NC_134172.1:24949206-25262475 GCF_964188355.1 Buteo buteo | reverse complement strand
GAGATTCTGTGAAGCGGAAACTGTGATACTTGGAAGTCAATCCTCAATCTTCACATATCTTGTCATTAAACAGGACATGCTAAATAGTGCATGGTTGAGCCTGTGTTAATTTTCTTTGTAAAAGAAATGAAAGGAAGAATGAAAAGTACTGCAATCCCCTTCTGTTTTAAGTTGAACAAATTCATCATCCCTATTCTAGATATTACTATTTTAGAGTGGCTCCCCGTTACTCTCTCCTTCACTGATGTCTGCAGTCTTACGGAGATGCTCTAGGTCTGCTAACCACACCAGAAGTAAGTGATGAGACGGGGGCCTATGCAGCCATATGCTTTAAAACAACATCAATGCTGTACATTATTTCATTAATTGTGGATTTAATTCTCAGGGTTAAATGCAAATACCAGCCTTGACCTTCTCTTTCAGGTTTGGCCTTGGAAAAAACAGTTATGGCATTCAAGAATTTAGCTGCGAAGCAGGAAATGAACACTCAAGACTATTTTCCACTGTTGGCAACAAGATCTTTCAGAGTATCCATGAACTCAGAGAAATCTGAGATCTGAAGTCAAAGCACATCTTCTTTTCTGCCCATCTTTCCATTCACCAGAGGATCAATTCCTTCTTGTCAAGTGGTGCTTTTGTTGAAGGACCAATTGTCCCATAACAAAATTTGAGATTTCTCTTTGCATTTTAAGGGATAAGGATCTGCCTCTTACATGATTGTGGGTTGGAAAGGAATAAGTTTCTTGTGAGGTGAAGTTCATCTCATGCTGTTGCGGGAACCTGAAGCAGCTTTCTTTTGGGAGAGTCTCTGGAAAGCAGCACTTCCAGTTCTGCTTTTCCTTTTGCCTTTGGGCATTGTTGCAGTAAGACTGGTGTATCATGAACAGGGATGCTGTGCAAAAGAATAGATAAATTCTATCTCAAATTTTGTGCATTAGATTACAATGAAAATATTATTACCAAGTTTTGTTGTTACACTTTCATGAGTGTACTTTGCCTAATAATCTTATTCCATGTTATATCAACATTCAGATGAATACATCATCTGAAGTAATACCTGCTTTCTTCAGTCTGAGTCTGAGAATAGATGAACATTTTTTATCATTGTCAATAAGAAAATTACTTATGTCACCCCTGATATTGAAATGAAGCTCAATTATGTTGACCTTGATATCCAAATGAACTGTCTAATATAAAGATTACACATATTCCAGTATTTTAAAATCACCAGACGTGATCTACTATTTTATATGATAGATGAGTTATTAAAAGAAGTCAGGTGGAGAACTGAGAAAACTTTTGGTTAAATTAAATAGAGGGTTTCATTAATAATTTAATATAGAAAGAAAATCATAACTAAGAACTGTCAGGAAATGGAGAATGACTTAGGTCAAACTCTTCACAAATTATCATTCTTCCCCGATAGAAATGAACGTGAAACTAAGCAAGTGCATAGACTGTAGTTTCAGGGGAGAGTTTAAATCAGAATGCCAAAAGCAGAAATTACTACGAACTAGAAAGCTAAATATATTAAATTAAAAAGAAGTAGAAGCATTATTCAGTAGCCTAGAGATCTGGTAAAAGGACACTGCTTGCTGGTGCATTTGGTGAGTGCCAGAAGTGCTGTGCGTGGGGTCTGTAAGATCAGGTTCTGCTCTACAGAGCAGAGCATCTACCAGTTGTAAAGGTGCAATAGCCTAGGGAGTAGGCAAGCTCCTTACAGTACTGTGTGGGCACAGCACTCCATGGGTGGGATACTTTACGGGGTATGAGAGCCTGTTTCTTCAAATTTGCACAAGCAGCCCCATGCAAAAATCTGTATTAAGCAGGATTAAAAGTGGTTTTCTTTGCTTCAGGAAAAATCCTATTAAAGACAAAGAAGCCTGGAGTTTTCATAGGAGAAAGCAGCTGTTGATTAGAAGAGACCTAGAATATCTTTCCAAAATTGCTTGATGAGAAGCATGTGTCAGTATTTTTCTTCCTGTGTTCATTTGCCTTTTTGTAGAACAGAGATGTTATTTATTTTGTTGAAAGAAAGAAAATGTGAAACCTTTGAGCTGTTGGCCTTTCAGCAGGTAAGCTCATCAGGGTATAGAGGAGGTCAGTGAGCTGAACTTTGGCAGGGATATTAATATTTTATAATGCTTTGAATCAGCATAATTTACCTCATCAGTTAGGTCATGTCATGGTCCTGTGCCTTTTAAGCCCTGAAACAACACTGGCAGTTACAAGCCCTGCTCTCATTGAAGGCAGGAGGTCTCTGAAGGAAATTTCAACTCAAAGCAAGCTCAGATCCCTGGATGTTTTAAAATGAAAATAGAACTCATTTTTAATCCTTTTTGCTGAAGAAAGAAGGAATGCAAGTAGATAAGTGGGAGGTGATATTAATAAATAAAAACAATTGAATTATCTCTCTGAACCAAGGAGGAAAATAGGGCAGAGCTATCTCTGTATGTTCTTGGTATGGAGGCTTTTTTTTAGTGGGATCTTGGACTACAGCAAGGGTTCTCAGGCTTTCTGATGACAGGAAATACTAACTGGCAGCAAAACATTTAGCAGGAGTAAAGGACTCCACAAGGAGTAAGCTAGTTTATCTCAGCAAAACTGGAATCCTAATGATACTGTTTGCAACAACAGAACAGCAAGTGCCACTTACCAGTGACTAGTTATTATATTTCAAAGTGCTTTTAATGTATTTCAGGACTAAGTGAGAGGAAGCACAAACAAAGCTCTTAAAGACATGCTCACTTAACTTCAGTGTGTGGTATGTGCCCTGTTGACTTGCTGTTAGTAGGATTTCTTGTTGTGCTTATTTCCCAATCTTATTTGCCATGTGTCCCTCATTTAAGGTCCTTGAAGAGTCCCACCAGTGCTCTTGGGTAACTGCTTCTGAGAGGTATGGAGGCAACACCCACTTCATTGCTGGAGTTAGGGTGTATCTGGCTGTGATGGGAGGCAGGAAAGCCCAGCTTTCTAGCTTCCTGCAGTGTCCTGCAGTAACCTGGGATGTGTCGCAGGGTGGGCTCTCACCTCTCCTTTTCCAAGATAAACCTTACAATTCCCTTCTGTCTTCCTAAAATTGGGAAATGCTGATTGATGTTCTTGACCAAAAGCACGAGTAGGAATTATCTCTAGCAGCTCACGTGAACAGTCTTATCTGCCATGGCACCTCAGTTCAGACGTGCTTTAACCCTGCTGTGTTAGTCTTCCTTCAGTGCACCTGCTCAGCGTTGCAAAGCTTAGTCATAATTTGGGGATGTAAAGAAGCAAATCAAATATACTTTCCCCTGTGCCTTATGCCACGGTCTAAGCATGTGTTTTCAGCAGTGATATGGTAGTCATATGAGCCACCTTGCCTCATGTGTTTACCAGTCTACAAATCTCAAATAATATTTTTCTTCAAGTCTTCCTATTTTACACCATAATGTGCCTGCACACTGTAGGCACCTGTTGGAATACCATCAGTTATGGTAGCAGTAGAAAAACATGGAAGGTGTAAGAACGTGCTGCTCAGACTTTTTCAGTACTAAATTCGCATGTATTGCCTCACCTCTTCTATTTAGAAATCATAAATTCTGTTGCATGAAAGTTCATATTCATGGGCCATTAACTTTGTTTGTCACTTAGGGTAATTAGTATAGAATCATAGAATCATTTAGATTGGAAAAGACCTTTAAGATCATCGAGTCCAACCATAAACCTAACACTCCCTCCCTCCTTCAATGGCTTGGACAAATAGAGGTTTTTAATTTCTCACTAGTTTGTATTAAACTAGCAGTGCTCCACTTTCTTTTCTAAGGTAACAGAATAATTTGAATGTGACTGTAAATACTCAGACTCATACACACATTGCCAGGTACTTGCTGCCAGAATTCCACAATACACAGTCTATACATTGAAGAGGCAGACTCAATAAGTCACCTTCCCTTAAAAAAGCTGTGCTAGTGTTCTCCCTGATACTTTGGGCACAACAATTGTCCTGTTCACATTGATATAAGAAACAAGACCTTGAGGGGTTTTTTTTGGCTTCTATATTCAATGATTATGACTGAATTCATAGTAATGTCCCTTTGCTACTGTCCTAGTAGGAGTGGGAAGGGGCAGGGAAGCTTGTTTATAAGCTGTTCTGTTTTTTAGGTCCCAATATTAAAGTGGGCAAGCCAGCACAGGAGAGTACGTTCTCAAGAAAGCAGGAGTTAACATCAAAATGTAAAGTAATGCAGCTTGTTTCAGGCAAACTCAGTAAACATTTATATTGTGCTAGTTCTGCAGTCAGGAATCATTTTTAAAATCTGACAATGGCTAAATTAGACAGTTCTCCATTACTGCCTAGAAAAGTAAAAGCGTAATTGCCACTTGTGTCTGGTAAAATGGATTCTGCATTGTGATATTTAACACATACTGAATGAACAAACTAAAATCAATAAAAAGTCGACTGAAACTTTTTGCTTTCCCTCCCTTTTCTTATTGTTACCTAAGAGCACTAGGTAATTGATGCAAGTATTTGTTGTAGAGGTTTGGATACTGTACTGTTCTGGCATAATATTTCTCTATAAATCTGGATATTCCAGTCAGAGTTGACAACAAATGTATTGAATGAAGTGCAGCAGGTCTGTTATAGGTAGTAAGGAAGGGGGGCCTGTACCTTTTCAGCGGCAGAAGCTGGATGCCCCTTTTAGGACTTCTGTAGACCAATATGAAAATATAATTCTGGAATATCATGGCAACCTCCTCCCAGAGGGGCACATCGCTGTCTTTTGGGCTCAGACAACAGAGGTTTTGGTTAGCTGTTGGGTAATTCAGCTTGTGCATTGCTGATAAGGGGGTTCCCCCTCACCTGAGGTCCCAGACTTGTGGGTGGTAGAAATGCCGCTAAACAAGAGAGAACTGTCCCATGGGCTAGCTCTAACCTGCAGGCCATCGGCTGGACACCTCTGTGTAAGCCAGTCACTGGGCGCCGGTGTACAAAGAGGACACCCTCTGAAAATGCATCATCACTAGTTTTGTTTTTAACAACCTCTAAAAAGAAGGCAAAGTAAAATCCCCATAAACCCTTCCTTCTCAAATTAACATTTTGGGCAGTTTTCACACACTGGTGTCATTGATACCACAGAGTTTCTCTTTGCTCAAACATGGAACAGCTATGGTGACATTGTGTATATATATTACAGCTGAAAGAATAATCTGAAGGGAATAATTTATCTGACATATTGATCTGCCCTCTCACCTTTTTATCTGCCCTGTCCATTTAGACAGAAAGGTCTTTGGTCACATCCTGACCCCAGTAAAGTCAATAGTAAAATGCTGATAGACTTCACTGAAGCCTAGATCTTACCCTGGGGGTTTTCACTTAGCAGCTCTATGAAGCCTTGATATTTACAAAGCAAAATGGACCAATTATTTAAACAAGGATACAAGGAATGAACAAATAGTTTTGTGAGCACCAAAGAACAGCTGCTTGATCTGGGCTCTGGTCAATTCTGCAGTGTCTAATAAGAGGTGAGTGCATACCTCAGGCTTTCCCTCAAACTTCTTTTTGATAGACTGTTTTCATGAGGCCATTGGGAAGATAATACTTCAGAGACCTTTGCCCCTTTGTCAAATCTGGTTTTAGTTAAGCAATAGCAATGAAAATTACTGAATGGGAGGGAAGGGAGGAGACACAGACACACAGAGTGATTGCATAAGCCACATATTCTAGGAAAACAGTTTAAAATTAATCTTTCCAGAAGAATTTTAATTGGTTGCCATTTATTTCTGTTTTATTTTAGAGCTTTTTAGCATTAGTCTCAAAAGGGAATTTTAATAGATGCTTCATTTTCACTAGATGCAGTTTTCTAAAGTGTGCCTTCATGAAATCTAATGAGTATACATATTTCTTCACTCTTAGTGTTCCTTTAAAATAAATTAGTGTGGAAGTTTGTCATAGACTATCAGAAACCAAAGGGAAGGAGTGAGGGAGAAAAGCGCCTCCCCCCAATTCCTGTTGGTTGTCCTCTACATGCACCAAGTGATAAAACAGCGAGATCATAACTGTGTTTTACAGAAATATCCATATGGCTAAGCATGTATCAAAGGAGCTCGCTAAGTGTGCAGAAAGATACGACCTTTTTAGATTTTAGGAGAAAATATTTTGGAGAACTACAACTTGAGTAAATGAAGGGTATACTCAATGCCTTTCCAAAGAATCCTAATAGAAAGCAGGAAAAAGAAGGAACCAATTAAAGATTCTTTGAAAAAGAACAGCCATGACATGCATGGATAATGAAGACTCGTAATGATTGCTTGAAAGTCTCAGGTTTAAAGAAGTGTAGAAATGGGGAGAGCAACTAACAGAAGAAAACCAACTTCTATTATCCAAATTGCACCTATTTTGTCCAAGAACGACTAAACTGTTAAGCTTCTTGTAAATCTGTAATGTGTCTTCAACAAAAAGACGAGTTTGCAAAATTTGAACACTGATCACTTGTATAGGTTTTTGAGCACCCTCAATTCCTAATAATATCAGTAAGTGTATTCTGCAGGGTAGAGTACTGGGAAATCTGAAAAAGCTGCCACACATCGTGGAATGTCCAGGAAATTTCTGTACTATTGATATTGATAATTTTCTGAAAAGTATTATGCTTCCTGCGTATGAGTTTGTATTTTACAGCTTGGCAGAAAAAACGTGAATGTAATTTCAAACTGTTACGTACAGTGACATGCTATTGAAGGGCTCTGAGGTATTGATCAGAACATGCAGGAGAATAAATGACAGACTCAGGAATGGGTTTAAGTGATGGACTTCAGCTTTATGGCTTTAACAAAGCAGCTGGGCAATAAATGTCCCAATCACACTTACGTAGTTGGCAGTTAGAAGTCGGTGCATGGTTACAAGAATCCAGCCTTAAAATCAGTGATTTGTGGTGGAACTCCCTCTTCAGCCTGTACAAAGACACAGCCTTTTTCCCATGTAAGCAGGTGTAGAGGTTATCAAGAGGGGATTCTTCTGAAGTGTCACCTTTCGCTGCTGCTAGATGGGTCTGGATTCAACCAGCCTAAGTGTAGATATCTCACTGAGTTGCCCAAGTTGGAGGAAAAGTAGGAAATCAATGATGGAATGGAAATACCTTCAAGAGGTTCCTGTTCTCAACTGACTATATAGGAATTTGGAGCAACTGGAAGCCTAAGCTAGGTACTTCAATTAAATGTCTAAAATTAGACTGGATGAATCTAGCTGTAGGTCCACCAGCTAAGTCTATCTCATTTACCCTGAGAAAAGAATGAGAGTGTGGATAAATTTGTCTTACCATTCTGAATATGGAAATTTCATATCCCACTCTGCTTTTATTATAGGGAAGTGGAAAAGAAATGAAAGCCAGAGGGTGACAGAAATACCTTTTAGATCCCCAAAGGTGCTCAAAGTGCCTTCTACTGCTATTGATTGAAAGAGTGTCTAAGAGTAAAGACTAGAATTTATCTTGTCTCAGACCTAATCTTCTCCAGCCAATGAGCCAACCTGGGTTTTGGTGAAAGATTGAAACAGAAGTGTCTATCCCATGTCATCTGCTACATTCATTCCCCCCTTCCCATTGATGAGGATAGGAGCATTGACAATAGGAGGCAAGTGAAAAGAGATAGGTGTATCATAATTGTAAGCAAGTAGAAAGGTGTATGAATACTTTTTGACACTTTGCTTCCATATACCATAAATTTGTGCTGTATAGCCTCATAAATTCCTTCCACTATGCATCATTGTGCAACCCTTCCCATGTTTTTAAATCCAAGGAGCAGTTACTCACAGAGGGCCATTCCTTGGTGGCTTCAGAAGCAATTAATCCTTGGTGTGCTCTCTGCTGCATCAGAGGCAGTCTGCCTGGATCATCCAGTTCAGTATAATTCAGCTGGGCCAACTGCAGATCCAGAGTGCCTGCGTATTAAAAAATGAATTTTTCTCTTCATATTTACAGCAATCCCAAGGGACTTGGCTTGGACCATGACCCACTGGTAAGACAAGCTTAGATCCTAGTGGAATCTGAGTGCCAGCACCCAAGAATACAAACTCAAGGCCTTCTAGGGCCCAAGCATCTCAGCTACCTCTGAAGCAGTCCTACAAGAATCCATAGCAAAATGCAGGAGGGTCAGCTCAGATAGCTAATGTCATCATGCCCTTGTCAAACTGATTCCAACCTTATGTGTGATTAGCAATCCTGGCATCCAGGATCACGTACCTAAAAAGACCTTGTCAGCTTTCAGAGGACAAACGTGTCCACAGCTATATTCCTTCAGTGTGACCCCGACCCTCTTTCTCTGCTGGTTCGTTTGTGAGCACATTAATTTCAGTGACACTGCTTCTTGCATAAATTGCCCTTTCATTCATTCCAATGCATGCCTGGAGCTGCTTCTCTGCTGCCTGAAGAATGAGATTGCTAATCCTGGAAGCCAGCAAAAAGGCTTCAGCAAATGCTGCTTTACTCAGTTGACTCCCATTCCGTAATAGGATATTTGTGAGTAAATATCCTATAACCTGAAAGCAATATTTGTTTGGAATACACATTGCCTTTCTTGTCTAGACGCCAACAGCAGCTTTAGTAAGAATACCTCTTTTTTAGTGTATTGCAAGACTGTGTCAGATCAGTTCTCCCTGATCCGATCACAGCCCAAGATCATGGATGAAGGGGATTCAGTGTGAACTACTTATTGCTCTTCTTGTCTCAAGCTCATAGATGAACCAAACATGCTGGAATAAGACTTGCACTCTCCTACATTTAATGAATTCCACCAAATGTTTTTGGAAGCCTTAATTATCCAGGGTTTTCTGCAGTCCTGAAGTTTGAGACTGACCCCACAACTGATAAAGCTCAAATACTAGGTGACTGTGAAAGGGCTCCCCAAATTTGTCCTTCCTACAAAACACGGTTGTGGTCCTGTGGATGTCAAGAGTGACAGACTGTGGAAGAAACCTCCTTATGCTACCTGTAATTTTTGCCGGTACTCACTTAACATCTGTTGTCATGTAAAGCTGGAAGCCAGGCTGCTGACCAGTACTATAGTTTAGGGATGCCTTTGGACCTCAGTATTTATTGGTCATATTTTCAAACCTGAGTTCAGGAGTTTTGGACAGTGCACTGACTTTTGCATTAGGTGACTGTTAGTATTCAAGTAGAGAGTTCATAGCTAACATTACCTGAAGCCTGTTGAAAAGATAATTCTTCAGTTACCCTAAAATGTCTCTCTCAGAGGCAATAATTTTTTTGAATAAACTGTTTTTCTATGACTTTGTGGAAAGAAACCAGAACTGAATTTTCTTTGAGGTTTCAGAAGCATTATCTTTTTCTCCCCAGTAGATTTGATTTCTTCATTTTCAGTTTGTGCTCATTATTTCTGGGCATCAAGATGAGGATAGAAACATAATACTCTTAGGAAAATTATTATGCAACCATATTCCCAGGACAACCTGATACACAAAATAACAAAGCTTTCAAAATCAGAGAAGGTCCCAATGCAAAGTCTAAATTTGGATCCCTGCTAAGGGTAGCTGTCTAGGACAGTTATGTGTACACCAGAATTCCAGCTCCACTCTTGTTTCATTGCCCGAGTTGTGGCCTAAATTGTTAGGAAAAGTTTAGGTATGATCAGGATAATCATACAGATTTGTAGGGGCTTGTTTGGACTGAAACTTTAAGCTTTTAAACACTTTTCCGTGGTAGCTCTAAATCTTGTGGTCAGTAACTGTGTAATGTACTGGATGCCAGTAATGTCAAATATTTCACACTAAGTTCTGATGGCATTTCAGAATAGGGGACAGTAGTACCTTTGCAATTTAGGCACAAAAGACAGGAAATGTTAAAGAAAATGACTGAAATAAAAACTATGCACAAATTTATTTGCCTAATGAAATAACCCAAAGTATGTGTCCCAATCCAATGTCAGAGAAAGTTTCAGTATGATCCCAAGAACAAGATTAAGACACAAACGAGGTCAAATGTCATATACCCCAAAGAGCTTTTATTATCAAAAGTAGCGATAGGATAGAATGGAAGAAAAGGCATAAATCAAGCAAGCATCCGGATAGAGTTGCAAGGATAGTCACCACCATGGATCCAGCGGCATCCTGTTGGTCCTCAGCCTTCAATTCTTCAGTGGTGGGTGCAGACCACGGCTTGTCTCCACAGTTTTTTATAGGGCATAGTCCGACGCATGCACATACTACTGTTTATGTACTGTTTGTGTGCTGCAGGTTTCATCTATCAAACGGCCTTTGTGTGATCAACACCAGAAACCAGTACCTTATCTCAAGGACTACAGTTTCCATGACAATGGTAGTCTCCACGTTGCTGCATGCTTTGATGGTTCCGGTGTGTCTCCTCCCCTGGAAGCCTCAGTGGCCTGGTAATCGTGCTTATGGACAGAGGAGTGCCTTGCTTAAACAAGCCATCTCTGGGATAAATGGCCTATCACAGCAAACAATCTTTGAGACAAATAGCTAGAGATAACAATTCAGTCTCTCAGAGTATGTCTTGAACAAGTAAAGAAAAAATGATAAAATCTCCTCATCCAATTAAAAGTAGAACAGTTTTTTGCTAAGGGAATTACAGAGAAACAATTCAGAGAACAGATACTCACCCCACAATATCTTACCTTCATACACAATCAGTGGACTAGTCCTGGCAGTTTTTCATATCAGTATTCGAACTGCAGGAAATACAAATATAAAGTAGTTGACAAAGTTTCGCTTTTCTGTTCACAGAGATTTATGAACAATAAGTAGCAAAACTATTCAAAATCACTCAGAATTATTTATGAATTAGAAATATCCATTCCATGCTTACAAAGCACTGGTTGTATAAATTGAAATTGTATGGTCCTTCCTGGTGGCGGGCTATGTGCCATATTTTGGTTTATCATCATGATAGCTGTAATACATCTAGTGATAGGGTGGATTTGCATATGTAACAATGTAAATTCAGAGCTTGGATTATGCACTTTTTTTCAGAACAACCTCTCTGAGCTTCATCATGAAGATTTCTGTTAAAGAGCTTAGGTGGCCAGAATTCATGGCAAAGCAGCTGAGTGGATGGTGTATACTCCTGCACTCTCCTTGCTTTCCAAAGCCAAGAGTTGCCATGTTCTCAATGCCTTTAGGAAAGTTACTGAAAATATAGTTTTGTACTTGTGAGATGAGTTGAAATAAGTCTTCAAAAACCTCCACAATATTTTAGAAGGCAATTTTAATCCTAATGGAGCCAGTCAGTAGATGTACCAGTCTCACTAGATTTGGTTCGATTCCCATTTGAGTCAATGGAGAGAATCCCATTGGCTTTAAGTAGGAATTAGATTAGCAGGATTTATGAAGCAATTGTGTTCGGTCTCTGTTAGGAATAGGAAACTCTTGAAATTATCCCCTTTTTGAGGAAATCAAATCTCGGTACCTTGGTTTCAGATTCACATTGACAAAGAGGCAGAAAAAGCCAAACTTCCACTTAACTCAGATAGTCTGTGTATATTGCAATGTGTGGAGAGACAGAAAAATGCCTTCCACAACAGGAGGCTGATAAAATCAATAGTCCCATCCTTTACTTTAGAAAGTTGTAAATTGAAATATTTGGGGAGCAGGAATTAAACATGCACAGTGCTTTCAAATTATGGGTATTTTAACCTTTTTTCTTATTGTTTTTATTCATATATACATCAGGCCTCAAAGCCAAATTCAGTAGAAGGTAGCTTGTGATCCTAAGACAAGTAGCTCTGGCTGGTTTCTTTTTAAAAGAAAGAAGCCACAAAAATGTGTGTATAGACAGGCTTTGCAAAATGTATCTTTCCATGGTAAAAAATCATCTACTGTAATAACTGCAGCAAGAATAGCACCTTTTCTTCTCACCTCTGTTTCACAAAGCCTATGTGTGAGCTTCCTTTCTCTCTTGCCTCTAACACAGCCTCCTAATTTAGCCAACCTTTCATTTATGAATGGGGTCTGAGCACAAAGTTCAGCCTATTTCCAAGCTCCTTGAGGGCTCAGAGGCAGTCAAATCCATCTTTAAATGAAAATGATGAACATAAGTCCAATAAGTCCTATATATTTTTTTTCTAATGACATCAACTTCTGTTTTGCCTGCCTTACCTAGAAGCCTGCATGCTCCTTGTCTATGGAAGAGCTCATACTTCATTCAGCAACCTCAGAGAGTTTGATTTAGGATGTGGATTTTACTGCTGCCTATTTTTATAGCAGAGGTTTATATATATGTGTCTCTACAGTTCAGTGAGGTTAGAGGTGTGTCATCCTGTAGAAGCATCAGTGCTTTCTATCCTCTCTAGTTTTACCAGAAAGGCCTTACTACTTGATTTGAAATTTTCCCATTATTTAGAGGACATTTGATGCTTTAATAAATACATCTGTATTTCACAAACACCTCAGCATCTGAGCTGCCATTATACAGGTGTAATACAACACGGAGAGAACATAGGAGGCTGTAGTCCCTTTCCCCAAATTACCCAGGGAACTAGAGAGCAGCTGCACGGTATTGTTACCTATCTTCTACATCTCAGCCAGATCCATTTTTGTTACCAGGTCTTCTATTGAGAAGTCACAATTCTTGCAGTGAATGATAAAGTAGGAACCAGTTCCTTTTACAGTAGGACTTTAAAAAGCCTTTAGTATTATACTCAGCTGTACGCAAATGAGCTCACATGGAGATTACAATGCTAGCAAGGAGAGATAATGTGGACAGCATTGTAGGTCTTTGTGGGCTTTGAAAATTGTGACTTGACTGTAATATTATGCAGTCCTTAAAATGCATTAAAAATGAATAGTCTAAGGACAGTCAGTTACATACTCAGAAAGATTCAGTGTCTTCAAAATTATAGTGTTAGACATGTTTATCCAAACCAGTGATCTGATGGGATAACTGGATGAAAATTCCTTAAGTGCTTTATAATGGCTGTGGCTTGCAGAGTAAATCATACACATTTTACAGTTAAAAATAAATTGAGCTTATGTTGCTACAGAAACTACTGCTGCTGTACTTTTGGGGGAGGTGTGTGCCCCATTATCATGCTTAAATCCAGACATCAACTACAACCTATAAAATACAGAAATGCCCCAATGTAACTGAGTATTTTGAAGCTGCTGCATTTGATAACTAATTTAAATATTGTAACCCTTAATTATTTTATTTATATTGTATTTTTTTACAAAACGCATAAAGCAATAGTTAAGTCTGATAGTGATGCAGCTGGAAAATTGTGAAGATTAGAACTTTGACCCTGGAATTTTCTTGTGCATCTGCAGCAGTCTATAGTATTGTGATGCTCAGTTGCATACTGTGATTTTGGAACATGTAGCTGCAGGGGAGGTACCTCTGCTCCTGCAAGGCATCGGGAGAATTAAGACAGTCTCAGAATTGAGGGTGTGATGGAGCAGCTATAGGAGTAGGTTTGAAATCCTCTTGGGGACTCAATCACATGAGTGTGGAGTGGTTGTATGGAGTCAAATGAAGATTCATGCCTGGAACTATTTTCTGAACCTGCCTCTTCAAAAAGCGGAAGAAGAGGTCTCACTTTTCTTTGGAAAATTGGCAGCTGGAGAAGCTTTGGTTTGAAATAAAGCCTATATTTCCAGACTCCATTGCCAGGACTGTTTATGCGTTATAGCTTACGACTATTTAGGCACAGTGTGTAGGGAAGGCTAGGAACAGAAAGCAGAACCCGATATCTCTTTCTTATAAACCGAGGGTCTAGTCACCTGGGCTAGGTGATTTCCTGCACTTTCTTTCTTTCATGCAATGACCCTTGTCTGTCTTTCCACAGCACAGCTCTGTGCTGCAGGGAAGTGCATTGCTGCTGCCTTACCGATTCAGCTCTGTTTAAACAGGAGGGTATGCACCTTTAGCTTAAGGAAGATCAGATCTGTCATATTCTAAAGTCATCCCATAAACCACTGAGCTGCTCGATAAAACTAAGCCAGCATCCTTCCTTGCATTTCTTAAGAAGCTCTATTTCGCATACAGTATTAAGTGTCATCAGCAGCTCTTAAGCCTGCTCTGAGAAAACCTACTGAATAGCATTTAGAAATCTATCATCTCATAGAAGTGATAACCTTGAGGATCCTTCTTCGGCTCTGATATCACAGAATCACAGAAAGGTTGAGGTTGGAAGGGACCTTTTGTCCAACCCTCCTGCTAAAGCAAGGTCACCGAGAGCAGGTTGCTCAGGCACTGTTTGTGATGTGAGCAGAGGTTTATTAAGGTGATAACAGTTCTGTCTTCATGTAGAAACAGGACTTTATAAATTTCACTGGAAAAAAATATCAATTGTCTGAGAAGCCATTCAGGGCTTTTGAGGATTAAATTTTTAGCCTTAGATCTGTACTCAGGCACTGTCTGGGCATAGCCTCACTTTTGGTAGATTGCTCTAGTGTATGTAATTTTTCAGATCAGATATAATGGATAACCAGAAGGTTAATGTCTATGGACCCCAAGGGGTATTCTGTGGGCTGAAAACAATTCAGCTTAATAGGGAGGGGTCCTACTGGTATCAGTTTATCAGATATTATAGGCCATTGCAGCCTGTAGGGAAGGATTTCGTCCCTTGATTCAGCTATACAGACATTCTGCTGTGGAAGACTACACTGGTGAGGACTGAAACAACTAATGAAGATGCTCTTTTGGAATATTCCTACATTAAATGTCTGCCAGGAGAAAGGGGAGATGTGACTTATTGTGGATGTTACCCTGAAGCACAGTGGAGGATTTAATGGATGCTTTTCTTTCACCCTGGGAAAAGTCCAACCCTGCTCATTTATTTTTTCCTGCTGTACAGTTTCCTATAATCTTAGTTCTTTGGATGCTAGCCCACTCAGCACTTCTTTTACTTTAAAGATGGCCTGTCTGGTGTTTATTCTGCCTTTTGACAGCACAAGTTTAAAATTTAGAAAAGATTGGATAGCAGGAGTAACAAATACAGTGATTACATAAAACGCAAAAACTGAAGTTCCCTGCACCTTGTAATTTGGCCATTTCCAAGGTAGTTAGATAAGGATCCCTGTAATGCAGTGCTGGACTTTTGAGTACAATATTATTTTTGTTAGCTGTGGTTTCAACCCATGGCACTAGTGGCAATCATTTTAGCATACTCATTTCCTGAACACGTACTCCCTGTAATGCAGTCAATAGGAGAAGCAGGTTAGTGAAACAGCTGTTAATTTTCAACCATGAATGAATATTCCATCCTACTTGGTAGATTTTTCTTCCCCCACAAGTTCAATAAATATTTATGTCAGCCCTGCTGTCAAGTAGCACTCTCAGTAACAGACAGTTGCTAAATTAAGATACTTTCCTTGGCAGTAATGGAAAGCTAATAATGCAATTGCCATATGCAAGCCTTGGAGAAGATTTGCCTTATAATTATCATAAGAGGTTGAACAGCAGCTCTAAGAGTAATAAAACACAAGGGCAGACTGTGGTACCACCAGGAGTATTGAGGTAGCACTGAGACGACATAAAGAAATCAGGTTCCCTTCCTCAGTAGTGCTGTTTCACAGGGGCAGCTGCAAGTGAACTTCAAGCAAAGAAGGCAGAAAGGTTGGGAGATGGTGCTGCAGACTATGACCTGCTCACAGAGATGTTCCTCCAGCAACGTGTCCCCACAGAGCTGTGCAACTGTAGTTGTGCTTACCCCTCAGAAGGTCCCAGCACAGACAGATGTGTGCTAGTAGACAGAAAGTGCAAGGAAAACTGCTACACATTCAACTGGACCTGTTTTTTCCCTTCCATTCATCCCTCAACTTCTCTCAGGCTTTATGTTGTATCCTCATTAAAATGGGCAGATGGAGAATTAATGCTCCTTTTTGCAGCTATATTTCAGGTAAGAGATCTTGGAATCATCATTCACAGATCTCTGAAATTATTGTTTCTATGTGCAGGAGCAGCTAAAAAAGCCAACAAAATATTGGACATCAGCAGAAAGGGTACTGAGAACAAGACAGACATCAACATTTTGCCATGGTATAAAGCCTTAGTGAAGCCTGGCTTCAGTGCTGTGTGCAGTTCTAGTCTCTGCATCTCAAGAAAGGTGTGGTGGAGTTAAAGAAGCTACAGAGAGTGGCAAATACAATTATCAAGGTGGTGGGGCAATGCTTTATGCAGAGAGACTGAAAAGACTGGGAATTTCCGCGAAGGGAATGGATATAGGGAATACAGAACCGTTATTCGCCAAATCCCACATGACCAGAATTAGGCTGGGCACAATGAAACTAGTAGGTCAGTTTAAAACAAATAAAGAAAGTACTTCTCCACACTGGGTTGTGGACTTTGTGAACTTCACAGAATGACATCTCACCACATTGCTGAGGTTGGAAGGGGCCTCTGGAGATCATCCAGTCCGACCTCCCAGCCCAGAGCAGGTGCAACCAGAGCTGGATGCTCAGGGCTGTGTCCATTTGAGTTTAATATCTCCATGGACTGAGACTCCACAAACTCTCTGGGCAATGTGTGCCAGTGTTTGATCACCCT
Source organism: Buteo buteo (assembly GCF_964188355.1). Lineage (NCBI taxonomy): Eukaryota > Metazoa > Chordata > Aves > Accipitriformes > Accipitridae > Buteo > Buteo buteo. Next base: position 25,245,988 of record NC_134172.1, on the reverse strand, counting down.
CATACTAAAAAAGTTTTTCTTATGCTTAAATGGAATTTCCCGTGTTACAGTTTGTTTCCATTGCCTCTTGTCCTGTCACTGGTTACCACTGAGAAGAGTCTGGCTCCATCTTCTTTGCTTACCACCATCAGGTATTTACACAGATGACTAAGACCCTCCTGAGCCTTCTCTTCAACAGGCTGAATAGGCCCAGTGCTCTCAGCCTCACCTTGTATGAGAAATGCTCCAGTCTCTTAATTGTCTTCAAGACCCTTAGCTGCTGAACTTGTTCCAGTATGTCCATGTTTCTCTTGCACTGGGGAGCCAAGAACTGGACATAGTAATCCAGATGTGTCTCACCAGTGCTGAGTAGAGGGGAAGGACTCCCACCCTCAACCTGCTGGCAATGTTATTCTTAATGCAGCCCAGGAAGCTGTTGCTGCAAGGGCACATTGCTGTCTTGTGTTCAACTTGGTGTCACCATGATCCCCAGGTCTTTTTCTGCCAAGCTGTTTTCCAGCTGGGTGACCGCCAACATATACGGGTTCATGGGGCAATTTCTCTCCAGGTGCAGGACTTTGCATTTCCTGCCTGTCAAGGTGCCTTTAAATGGCAGCATGACCACCTGGTGTATCAACCACTCATCCCACCTTTGGCATCTGCAAAATTGTTGATAGTGCACTTTTATCCACTCTCCAGGTCACTAATGAAGATATTAACCAGTACTGGCCCTAGTATTGATCCCTGGGGTACATAGCTGGTGTCTGGCCTCCAACTGGACATTGTGCTACTCAGAGGAGACTGTGGAGGTAGACAAGTATCAGTAGATCCCTAAGGTTCCTATCAAAAAGGAATTAGACAAATTCACAGACAACAGGTCCCTAAACAGATATTAAAAGAACACATCAGGGATGTGCCCTTTAACATCCCTAGTCAAGCAACTACGCATGCTGGGAAGAGGATTGGACTGCAGAGGCTGTCCAGCCTTTGGGGGAAACTCTGACAGCGTAAGAGGGAATACTGGTCTGGATAGATCATTAGGCTGGCCTAATATGATATTTCTCTTTCTTTTCCTGCTATCACTCCAGGCCAAAATCTGTATCATAACAGTTCAGAAAGAGCAAGCCCATTGTTGCATTAATTGTGGGACCAAGTGCTTTCTTCTCTTTCTCTCTCCAATCATCTTTCTTCAGCTTCATGGATTTCAGCTTTCATTGATTTCTTCACATCTGTCTGGCACCGGTAGCCCAGCCACATGTAACCTTCTGGATGAAGTAAGCTCTCTTCTCACACAGCTGACTAATTGAGTAATCCTGGCGTACTCATTGTCCTCTCTATGCTCTGCCCATACAGAGAGGTGGCTAAGATTTTCTCCTAGGACAAGCTATCCCAGAATTTTCCTGGATTCTTGGCAAGGAACATAGTACTGGAAAAGTATATCTTACCTATTCTGTGAAAATTTTGAATAAGGAGGGTGTGCATGAATGTAGTAGCACATGACAATGTTGGCAAAGGTCATACCATGTGGTGGTGTGGATAGTACATTGTCAGATATGGGGGGTAGTATACAGAAGAACAGCCACCCCTATATGAGGGCATCCTAGAGAGTCCCAGAAAAGCCACTCTAAGGTCTATCAACTGGGGTGCTCATCAGATAACTCAGAAGGTGCTGCATGCCCTAGGCAGAATAGCTAGTCAAGAAATTTGGCCTTGAAAGCCCTGAAATAAATGCATACATATTACCAATTACAACTTTGTTGCCTTAATTGGGCTAGGGATTAGTCATCTTGAGAAAGGAAAAGTTACACAGTTAAAAAGTTAGTGATATATACACACATGCATATATACACACAGACACATGCACCTACTCTCAGTCACACAGACACACATACATATGTGCATACACATCAGCGCCTCCTAAGAAATAACATATGGTTTGCTGCATTTCCAAGGTTGGAGGAGTGAAGCTCAGACCATGCTAGAGGTTGTTCCATTGCTTGCTATTATAAAGTCAGCACTTAACAGACAAATGTGGCAGATGAAAGACCACTTTGCCTTACTCCCACACACATGCTGGAAAGAGGAGATAATTTACAATATACTGCAAAATGTTGATTTTTAAATGTTACATACTGTGGATAAAAATAAGTGATTATTTATTACTTCTGTATTGCTGTGGGTGCTTAGCTCTTGAGTCTTTTAAGCTCTTTCTACTCAAAGCAAGAAAGAAATACTGTCCAGTTATTTACACTGCTAGGCTAATCCCCAGAATAAGTCATAGTTTTGAAAAGGTGTTCGTTGCCCCTTGAAGGAGCAGAATCCTATCGTAGATGTATGATTTGTATAGAAATATTATTTCATTTTGAGGAAACTGGGCATTTGAACCCTCAGAATAGATTTTCTTTAGATGCAAGTTCCCTGGACTTAACAGGGAGGTTGAGTCCTGTTAGTCCCTCTGACCACTGGGGATATAATGGCTTTTTAAAGTGAAAATAATTGAACAAGCTGTGCATTAGCACTATTTCAAGCTGCTGTGAACACTGTACAGTGTTCAATACAGTACATTGAACCCTGCTGAAAACTATGTGTTCCAAGTCATGTTTTGTTGCAGCGTTACAGAAACAGCAAAGGTACAAGGGTGCTAGGAGCCAAAATCCAATAGGCCTTTGAAAAGGTTATTCACAATAAGCAATACTTTCGCAACAGTCTGTGTAGGTTACTGTACAAGATGTGACATGTTCCTCAAGGCTGTGAAAGGATCACTCACCATCTGGTGCAACTCCCCTGTGGATGAACAGGACAACACAGACATCTGGCAAGACTCAGCCAGACACACTGCTGCCTTTAATTGCTTGAGACCCTCACTTCCCAGGGCTGGCGGAGCCTGCAGGGTTGCAGGGCACTCCAAATGAGGCCCCGGCAAAACCTGCTCCCCTCTGCACAGCTTCTCAGTACTCCCTGGCTGTGCTGTACTTCAGTTGTCTCCTTTCATTGTCCTGAGGTCTGCAGCTTCTTTCTATAGCCTTCTAGTGTCATTCCACTCATCTGGAAACCAGGACCACAATAACCTCCCAGGAGCAGATGTGGTCAGCACTGTTTTGCCTTCCTGATGAGTTCAGTGGGAGCAGAAACACTTGCTTTTGTACACGGGGCAAGGATTCAACTTGTCCTAGTCTAAGACAGCTGCTCCACAGCTGGGCTGGTCTCAGTGTTCACAGGAGTTCAGCCAACCCAAATGGTTCCTTTCCCCAAAAAAGAAAAAAATGTGGTGATGTGGTATAGCCCAAGCTCTGCTTTTCTTTGTCCTTGAGAAGGGGAAAACAGCTTCTTTATCTATTGAAGTGTCCCAAAAATACATTGGTGAGGTAACTTGAAGGGCTCTATTCTAGAAATTATTTTCTTTCAGTTCATAGTCTCAAAGGTTGTATGTGAAATAGTTTGTGCTGTACTGAAATAGATAAAAACAAATTGTTCCCTCTTCTGTATTTATTATGGATGCACTATTTATTTAAAAATATGTTAAGGGACTCTTGCTGTATAACCAACAGTTACATTGGGGTATGAAGCAGAATGTGATTCCCCATTCACAAAGAGAGTTTTCTGCTCCCCTAGCTATTTTTATTTGATTTCTAAACTGTGCTAAGGCATCTGTGAATATGATATCTCAGCCCAGACAGAAGAATGTTTAATCTGAAGAGAATGGAAATTACCAAATATTCCAGTTTAGCATGCATTTACTAAACTAAATAACTTGTGTGTGTGTATGTGTGTGTGTGGTAGGAGACAGGGTTCATTTTGTAGCTCTGAATTTCTATTTCAAGTGAAAGGAAAACATTTAACCAAATGTCTCATTAATGAGAGCCTAAAGAACCGCTTGAACTTCCAAACATTTCTTATTCACAGCAATAAGAGAGTCCAAAGACTTCGGTTAAGCTTTTCATATGCAGAATGACATTCCTCCCACATGTCCTCCTACCAGCACCCTAAATTTACAGGCAACTTCAAATACCTTTAAATATGAATGTTGAAGGACCTTTTTACAGACTACATCCTCTTTGCAAGTTGCAGGCAAATCTGTCAGAATTTTGTCTTCTGCCAACAATGAGGATAAAATATATATACCTATCACTCAAAAGTTCAAAAGCTGCAGTTCCCAGGCTTTCATTCACAATATACACATTCAAGAATAACAAGTTGCATGTATATGTCTAGTGAATGCCCCGTAGAACTATTAGCCAGAGAGCAAAACTAAATTGATCTAGCTGTTATCAGACTTTCAAAATTTGATCCATCAAACACATTCCAGCTAAGATTAAAAAAAAAAAAACCACCCAAAGACTTCCAAAGCCACATGTTCTTTTAGACACAGAGCAGCTTTCCTCCTGCATTTTTATATTTTAATCAGCTTCATGCAGTATGTTCAATCCTCCATGAAGGCAATTCAATTCCCAGAGCCAAGAGCTTTATCATATTTTTTTTCTCTGACTTAAAAAAGAAATCACTTCCAAGTAGTGGAAGAAAGGGATTGAAAAAACCAGAACTTATTTACTTAAGATGTCCCACCATACACAAGACTTCCAATTATTTTGAAAGCAGCATTGGGAGCTATAATTGGGATAGTCTGCAGAGGCAACTTCCCAATACAGAAGGTAAGTCATTTATGAGACTACTTGTTTCTGCCAGCTAATGGCTATACACTACCACAGTTTAAATCCATTACTTGGGTTTCCAAAACTACAGAGCCAAATGTCTCTCAGTTACAAAGGTGTGAATCCTTGATTTTAGAAGATTATTCCAAACACATCAATAATGTAATAAGCTTGGTCACTGAGCATCTGTATCCTCCATGTTATTATGTCCAAGTCTGTAGAAACTAAAATCCAAATACATACTATCCACCCCACAGAGGGGTGCTAGGTACCAGATGACCCCTTTCCTAGTGGACAAGCACCCCTGCCCCAATCTGGCCCCATAGCTCCTCCTTCTGTTTTCTGACATGTTGTCCAGATACCATCTCATCACCTGGCTCAACATAGCAGTTATTTCATGTGTGAAGGAAGAAGTGTCTTGGCAGGATGGCCACACGCCAGCTGACAAGGTGGCAGTTTGTCCAAGAAGGAATAGTTAACTCCCTGATTTATTCTGCCATTGAACATTTGTGATGTATAGAATCATAGAATATCTCACACTGGAAGGGACCCATAAGGATCATTGAGTCCAACTCCTTGCTCCTGGCAGGACTCCCTAAAACTAAACCATATGACTACAAGAGTCGTCCAGCCACTCCTTGAACTCTGACAGGTTTGGTGCCATGACCACTTCCCCGGGGAGCTTGTTCCAGTGACCGACCACCCTCTCAGTGAAGAACCTTTTCCTAATGTCCAATCTGAACTTCCCCTGACGCAGCTTCATTCCATTTCCTCGTGTCCTATCGCTGGTCACCAGAGAGAGGAGATCAGCACCTCCCCCACTGCTGCCCTCCTTGGGGAAGCTGTAGACTGCGATGAGGTCACCCCTCAGCCTTCTCTTCTCCAAGCTGAACAAACCAAATGACCTCAGCTGCTCCTCATAAGTTTTGCCCTTGGTCACCCTCCGTTGAAAATATTCCAATAGTTTGATGTCCTTCTTATATTGAGGCGCTCAAAACTGCACACAGTGCTGGAGGTGGGGCCACACCAGTGCAGTGTTGAGTGAGACAACCACCTCCCTTGACTGACTAGCTATGATGTGCTTGATGCACTCCAGGACACGGGGTATGGCAATAAAAGAAAGAAACCCAATACAAATCTCAAAGCAGCACAGCTAAAGATATTAAACAGCAAGAAAGAGAAAATGGACAAGGTATGGCACTACATGAAAGTTCATGCAACAGCAGTGTTTGATTTACTCTATAGCTTGGTAGCACAACTTCCAGTTAGTGTTTACTACCTTTACCCATGAGACTGATTGCTGGTGCTTCCTGCCAGTCATTACAATCTAAAAATATTAGCGTGTATTAAAGTGGTTTTGCATGAGGAAGAAACCTCCATAATCTCTGAATTGGTCCCCAGATCACACAGAATCACAGAAGGGTTGAGGTTGGAAGTGACCTGTGGAGGTCATTTGGTCCAGCACCACTGCTCAGGAGCATGTCCAGACGGCTTTTGAATATCTTCAAGGATGAAGACTCCACAGCGTCTCTGGGCAAACTGTGCCAGTGCTTGGTCACCCTCACAGTAAAAAAGTGTTTTCTGATGTTCATAGGGAACCTCCTGTGTTTCAGTTTGTGCCTATTGTCTCTGGTCCTGTCACTGGGCACCACTGAAAAGAGCCTGGCTGCATCCTCTTTGCATCCTCCCTTCAGGCATTTATACACATTGATGAGATAGTCCCTGAGACTTTTCTCTAGGCTAAACAGTCCCAGCTCTCTGAGCCTTTCCTCATTTGAAAAATGCTCCAGTCCCTTTTCTGGACTCTCTCCAGTATGCTAATGCCTCTCTTGTACCGGGCAGACCAGAAATGGGCACAGAATTGCTGGCGACATGCCTCCTAATGAAGCCCAGGATACCATTCACCTTCTTTACTGCAAGGCCACAATTCTGGCTCATGTTCAACTTGGCGTCCACCAGGATCAGCAGCTCCTTTTCTGCCAAGCTGCTTTCCAGCTAGCTGGCCCCCAGCATATATTGGTGCCTGGCATGCTCTTGCTCCACAGGTGCAGAACTTTGCACTTACAGTTGTTGAACTTTATGAAGTTCCTGTTGGCCCATTTCTCAAGCTTTTTGAGGTCCCTCTGGAAGGCAGCGCAACCCCCTGGTGTATCAGCCGCTCCTCCAGTTTTGTGTCATCTGCAAACTTACTGAGGGCACACTCCATCCAATCACCCAGGTCATTAAGTGTTTGGTTTTTTCCTGGCCCTTATAGGGACTCTTCTGTTAATTCTGAATGCTGACTGAACTCAACTGAATGCTGAGGCAGTTGGGCAGCAGGTGAAAAAGTTAGGAGTAGCTAGATTTATGAAAACATGCCCAAATTTACTAGTAACATTTTACAGAAAGGTGAAGCCTGTGAGTCAGATAGACCAGAGCAATTCTAGCAAAAATTTTATTCTCCAGTAGAACATACTGCTCTGGTAGTGGAATGTTGTTGGAACCTCTTGTTTGAGACCCTTTTCTTTCATATAGTCTCACTTCAGGCAGGTCTGTGGTCCTTGAGGTTTCAGCTGTTGTCAACTATGCAGTTACTACTCCAATCCAATGCCTCAGTATATTTCCCATGGTTTTTCAAAATCCTAGCAAACACCAGCTTGAAAAGAGCTCACATCTGCCCATCAGTTCAGGATAAGATATTACCTTTTTGTTTTCCCCTAAAACCAGCATATTTCTACGCTTTTGTCCATAGGACATGTATTAACATGTCTGCCCCAGAAAAGACACATGCTTAAGACACAGCTAGGGCCTAAATCACTCATTAAGATTAATTGGATTAGTCTGCAGTGTATACTATCTGATAGGGTATATTCTCCTCCATGTAACAGACTGGGCATTTCTTAATGGTTAGTGGCCAGTCTATAGAGGTATGTAGATCTCTAGCCTTAGGGGACCCATACTTTTACAAATGGGTTTCTAGGTCTACTTTTTACAGAGCCAGCCTGTTAAAACAATTCTATATAATCTGATTTATTGAAATGTCGCTTTTAAATTATTTTTTATTCCTTTAGTTATATCCATCTGTACAAGATCAGATGAGTCTTTCTCAGACTACTGTTGTAATCACTGGATGAAAAGAGAAATCCTGGGTCATTAAATCCAATACCTGTTGGCACAGGCAACAATGTAAAATAACTATTTTTATATATTATGACAGTAGATATGCTTAACACCACCATCCTATAAGGAACAAAAAATCTTTATATCTGGTGCAGTCCATAGATGTTGAAGCAAAACCCCCACCTAAGAAAGATCAAAATTAATATTGTTATGGGAGAGCCTCTAAGAGTGAAGCCTTATAGAGGCTGATTACGGAGAGCCTAATTACAGTTCTCAAGTAAATGAAGAGTTTTGCTAGAGAAGCTGAGCGTTGTAGTTATAGTCAAGATCTGGCTTAGAAACATTTCATGAGGCCAAGTGTACTCTGCATAGTATTTTGTAATGTTAGTAATATTGCCTGTGCATATATATATATCTATCTCTATTTAGAATCAGTTCCATTTGGAGTTAATGGCAATTTAGTCCCATTGAGTCCAAAGGGAAGGTGGGAAGAAACGTCAGGATTTGCCTTAATAGTAAAGACTATTTGAATGATCAAGGCTTGTGACAATGCAGAGGTCAAAATTTAAGCAGTAAATTGATTAGTTGTTATGAAAACCTTAAAAAAAACCCTTTAAGTGAATGTTATGGGTGCTACCATGTGAAACTATTATTACAGATACAGCTGAAATAGCTTGTATCTTTGAGGTATGATAGGAGTAATTCCAAAAGCCATATAATATTCTGAAAGGAAAAAAAACTTAGCTAAAAGTACAACTTCAAAATAGTTTAACTCTTTATTTGTCTTTGTGTCATCTGTTAAATAATTTCTCAAAGCTTTCTAAGGGAAAGTTTCTTACCATAATTGGTTTAAAAGCTTGATGAAAAATATTCTTCCTTTCTGGATGTCTAAAAGTTTGCTGTTACAGAAATAGGCTTCTTATGGATATCAAATCCGCTAAATACTCATTGCTGCAACAAAATGACTAAGAATGATATTTTTAGTACTAGGAAGCTGTCAGAAGGATTCAGTGCTGACAATGGTCACTGGGGGTGGGATGGCTGAAAAGGGCTGAGCTGATCTAACAGCTGCTTGCAATGGAGAGTTGTGATCTTGCTCATCCCCACCTCATCATCACTTCCCCCCTTTGGTCCATCCCGCTCAGGCAGGTATTCCTCTTGCTTGCACTCCCGCAAGCATGCACCTGGCACTCGATGAGCTAATTTGGTTCGTTAAGCTGGTCCTTGTTTTACTGAGGTGGTGAGTTGAAACCCACCCCACGGGAGTCAAAGTAAGGCCAGGGCTGTCACAGGGTGGGGGAGCAAGGTGCTGGGGAGGGGCAGTGGGGATAGGAGAGGGCAGGGAGGGAAGCAGAAGGGGGTTGGGAGGTGTCACATCTGGGTTTACCCTGGCTCATTGCTGGAGTGTCAGTCACTTTTCTGTGCGAGAAGGCTGGAGCAGAAAAGACAGACAGGCACATGTTGTTCTTTACAGTGCCAATTTACTTGATCCAACTGTATAGGAAAAGAAAGCACTTTACATACAATTGCTGCAGCAGAAAAAACGTGGGGGATGGCAAATGAAGAAGTGGAAGGGGGATTTGTTCTGGGAAGGCAGAGGCACAGATAAGGCTTGGCATCCATAATGGGGAGAGCCATGGTGCGAATGATTCCTCTCTCTGTTCCTCCATCACCCCTGGTCTTGTTGGGGCTGTGACTGCCCCTTCCTGCTCTCCTTTCTCTGTTCTTGCCATGTATGGGAGGTTTCACACATCTTGGATATGGTTACATACTGCACATGACTCTGCCCAGCTCTCCAGGCTGCATTCCCGTAGTGACCATCAGGTGACATCTGTGCATTGTGTTTACAGCTCCAGGTTATCCAGAATTGTCCTATGCCTGTATTGTCAAGGCTTCTTTTGTCATCTGATGCTTGTACTCTCAAGGTCCCTGGCTACAAATGACAGGACATGTTGATCTTCACCGTGTTGTATTCGCTAATCAGTGTTTTTGCTGTTGTAAATGAATGTGATGGTAGGGTCTTTTTGGTGAGACCTAACAAAGTAGATCAGTATCTGATCCAATACACAACTGAAAGAAGTGGGAATCTTTCCTTTGAATTCAATGGGTTTTGAATCAAGTCTGTATTGACTTTTATTTAATAAATAATATGTTGCTGTATAATTCTAAGTGAATACATGACAAGTTGCTGAACAATGTGAAGTTATAAATAAATATTAAAGTTCAGAGATCTAAAATTATCTTTGGCAGGAGGCTACTATAGTCTGAAAGGATATTTAGGCATCTGATTCCCATAAAATGATCTTTAACCACCAGGACAAAAATTATGAACATTATGATCATTTTTGGACAACACTTCTTTAAATAAAGACGATAGAAGGCATGAAAGTGGCTTTGGTCAGCACAGTTGTGGAACAAGATGTAGTAACTGTAGAGCTCCAAGTTTGGTTTTAGTCATGGATTTGTGGAGTTGGTTCAGAGATGTCCAAGACAAAGTGTATGGAAAAAACAGAATTTGAAGTTAACTGTACATATGAAAATAGTGTATGAAAATGGGGTAGCTATGAGTCATAAAACCTTCACAGCTTCACCTCTGGGAAATCACCTTCACCCACTTAACCATCTCTTCTTTTCACTGCAGAGAAAGCTTAAAGTCTGAATGCCATCTGCTTTGTCTGACAAAATGCATCTTACAATCAAATTATACCTTATATTGATTAGACCCAGCTCTTCTGAAGTCTACTGTCAATGATGTATAAATGTTCAACTCCCTTCACTTCCCTAGTCTTTCTCTACAAGCTGCAAATAAGAATTAATGAAAAATTATTTGGCTTCTTCATCAGGCTTTCACCTGAAGGCTTTCCCTAGCGTGAAATATGTTTACATATTTTCTTCTTTTTTGTGTTTTTCAAATCTGCTAGAGAGCTTGGAGAGAAAGACAATTTTTTAGTGAAAGTACCTGTTGTTCAATGCCTTGTCACTTTGTCTATGAAGAAAACAATCACAGACCTGTCATCATTGCCTAATTATGCTACTTTATGACTTGTCAAACAACAATATAAAACACTATACATGCAAAGGTAAAATAGAAAGTGGAAGTCTTATATGGCAAATCTTACTTCTTTTGTTTGTCACTTCTCAACAAGCTGTCCCAAGAACTGCAGTATCCCTAAAACAATGTAACTTGAGAAGATATATGTTATCTTTTCTTCCTCAGGATCTCAATTCATAGCTGGGGACTTTTTCTACAGTGGGAGCAGAGAAGGAAGTAATTTGTGGATTATTTTTTTTTAATGATCCTAACAAGAAACTCTGAACTCTCTTGGCCTGGTTTTCTAGCTTGATCAACCAATATCTCCTAAAACCCATTCTGGGGAGTGCTCACACTCAAACAGTTAACCAACAGCTTCAGTGTGTTGTTGAATTGTGCCTTGTTGACTTCAGCAAGGTTTCTGGGTAACCGTCGTGCTCTGAAGGGACTAACTTCAGGCTGTCAGCGTAAGGGAATGTGTCACTGCCTTTGAAGAGTGGAGCAGGCTGGGGTGGTGTGTGTCAGGGTCGCTCAAACAGCCTGCTAAAATCAGTAGCCTGTGGCAGGCAGTTCTATATAGCTTTTTACACTGTATGTCAAGCTAAAGTCTCCTTCTTAAAAATCCTAAGTACTGCATAGTACCAGAGGTGATACTTGGGAAAGAGTAAGTATCCAAAGTGAAGACAGAAGTGAGAGAAAGCAAACTAAAAGAGATGTGGAAACATTAAAAAAAAACCCAAACCTTCAGCTGAAACAATGTAGCAGAGTCCTGGAAAAGAGTAAGGTAAGGATTTAATATCTAGATGCGGGCAGATGGACTCTTTGAGAAAAGGAGGTTTACAAAAGTTAGCATTTCTTCTGCTATTGCTGGACCTGGAGCTACAGGTGTCTTTAGCAGCCTTCATCTAAGCCAGAATGAATTAGAGTGAAGAATACTGTATTCTCAAGAAAAGAAAAGCAATTGAAACATACAAGTTCCAAAAGAAACTGCAAAAGGAAGGAAAGTCATTTGGAAGGTTTCTGACTGACATTAACTTAGCAAGTCAGGCATGAAATCATGCTACTTAGGCAGATTTCATTATTAGAGATTGGATTTTGATTGGAATCAAAGATCTAAACCAATAGTTAGAACCTGGGAAAATGAAAATATTAAAAAAAACTTTACAATGCGGGAAAGCAAGAGGTAGATACATTAGACATGGATTAAGGGAACATGAAACTGGAAAGTGGGAAGATGTGAGGAAGCTAAATATATCAGAGAAACACTATAGAGCAAATGCCTATAAAGTTGTAAGGTTTTAACAAGAGCATGAAATGGGAAGGGTGCATGGATCCAAACATAGGTCCCAACTGGAAAACGTTAAAACAATTGGAAGGTATAGTCATGTTTTGCAGGAGTATGCAATCAGAACCAGCAAAATGAAAATGGAACCACCAGCAAGCACATTGACAGTGCCTGATGTATATTTATCAAGATAGCGATGCAAACATGAATGAAGAACAATTCTATATAGAGGCAAAGTGCAGAAGTTGATAGAGGACAATGTACTCATTTAGTGGAGACTGGTGGAACTGTTGTGAATTATTAACTGGGAACTAATGCTTGGGTAAATGTTATATCTGAAAATATTGTAGAATATTGGAATAAGAAACATAAATACATAGAACAAAACCCACTACAACTGAGGACTCACAGAGAAGACATAATTACGTGAACTTGTACTGAAACCTGTAGGAAAAAGTGGGTCTGTTTATTTACTGTGAACAATGAGCCAATAATGAGTCTAAAAACCAGCAAATCCTCGGTTTGCTTAAGAGAGTACCTAAAGGTCAGTTGGGCATGAACAAATGTAAAAGAAATGTTGAATAAATTAGGATGTCAGAGGACGTAGGGAGACAAGTATACATGCTTGCGAGGAGTGCATTTAAATGTTGACTTATTCACTTTTCTGAGATTGCACATCCTATTTTAAACACAATGTGGAGTGTATTAAATTTGTATTTGCTGAATTTAGAATCCCATAAATTTTATCTGATATTGTTCAAAGGATTTGTATGAGATTCTAGATTTCAACACCTAGCAAGTCCCAAATCTGAACGGAGTGTCTGGTAGAAAATGCTAACATCACTACAAAGACTGCTAAATGCAGGTTAAGAAGTCTGAAACAAATCCAGTAGTGCTGGACTTGACAGCAGGTTTTTTTACAAAGTGAACTGGTACTGACTGAACACTGACTGAGTAGAAAGATAAGAAAAAGACTTTTCATTCTAGCCAAAAGTGCAACAGAAAATACAGCTTAGGAGGATAAAGTAGAAGAGATGAGGATATCCCACATACAGAAGATATATCTCACTCATGCTCTGGATACAGTGGTTTGTAGATGCAGTTTGTATACACGAGGGCATTGCATGGGCCTACAAGGCTGCAGCTGGCAGGAAGATTGCTCCTTGTTCTTATGTGAGCTCCTGTCTTTTGAGCAATTTGCTTTAGGACAAGAGGGAACAGCTGCAATTTATTCCTTTGGAAAGAGGAAAATGAAGGAGGAAGAGAAAGAGTCAAAGCATCTGAAAGTAAATTGGAAATGAAGGATTTTGCTGAGCCACTAATGGACAGGACTGAAGCTGCAGGTAGATAGAAATTGGGATAGTTCTCTGCATGGCAATCCGAACACCTAGAGCTCCTGAAAACCCCTCTAAATACATGTAATACAGATAAAGCTGTTATTCATAAGGATTATGCAGGAACGTAAATTGCCTCATTGCACAATCTTCTGTTTCAGGAAGAGGGAAGTGTGTGAGTATCCCATTGCCCCTCGGAGATCTAAGCCGTCAGATGTGGTCTGAGGCAGCCTAAGCCCAGGGGACACGGGTTGTCCACAGGCAGCTGCAGCACAGGGGAGCCACACACACGGGACAGCTGCTTATGCCTCAAAACCCCTTTCTAGCCAGCAGCTGAACACGATCGCTTTGCTGAGAGACACAAAACGCAACACCCAGGCTTCAAAATATTGTCTGTGTTCTTCAATAAGGCATAACTTTCTCTAGCTTGAAAGGAAGTTTCTGTTGACAGTAAAGCAACACTGGAAATTGTACAAACTGCAGTAAAGCTTCAGCGTAAATCCATTGTAATTATTATTGCTGCTGTTACTATTAGTAGCATGGTATGAACAAACAAGTGTATGTATTTGTATGTGTGTGTTTGCCTGTATATGTTTATCTATATTTATACATCTTACTTTTTTATCCCCACAAAAGTATGGTAATAAAAGTTTAAATACACCCAGAGAAAGAAAATCTCCCCACAGATCCATTTTGCTTTGTGACATAACTTTAACAAGATCTTTTCCAGAACCCTTAAGAACTCTACAAAATCTCCGTGGAATTGTTGCTTGCAGAGGATGCTGAGGGGTTGTTAACTAGCACACGCATAGCCACTAAGCCAATAACTTTGGGGCTTTATGATTTTCCTTGGCTATGCAGCAAAAGGCATGTTTCAGCAATTTTTTCTTGCCACAGTCTTTCCTACTGGGAAATTTTGTGCAGCATTTGTATGCACATGTTTGTATGGGCATGGCTTTTCTGTGTGTCTCTGTGGAACAATGCTAGTTTATGGCCAAAACTGAGAGGAATGGCCTCAAGTGGAAGACTGCAGCATCAGTAATCAGGGATTTAAATTAAATAGCAGGAAATATTTCTGGTGTATTTGATTCACGCCAAGGTTGTGGGTTTGATCCCTATATGGGCCATCGCTGTAAGCACACAAAGGGAAAGGAGAGGAGTTCATTGCAATGTTAAACCCTATGGTCTGGTCCAAAGGGAGATTGTAATGGAAATACCTTTAAATTTTTGTAACCCGGGATTTGAGTTGCATGTTATGGGAATTACTATAGCAGGAACCCCTTGCTGCTAGCCAGGCTAGGAGCAAGGAGAGGAGTTCATTGCAACGTTAAACCCTATGACTTGGCCCAAAGGGACCAGGGGTGGAGATTGTAATGGAAATACCTTTAAATTGTAACACATGATTTGAGTTGCATGTTATAGGAATTACTATAGCAGGAACCACCTGAACCAGTGGAGGACATGCCTTGCAAGAAGCAGTGCAAGTCTAGCAGTGACCCGACCCGAGCTGGCTTTGGTGGTCAGTAACTCCATGCAACACACCACCTCTCCTGTCCTGAGTGACCACCATAACAGATGGAGCCCAAGGTCATAGACTAAATGAACTCAGTGGACAATTTGTGGACATTTTACAGACATTTTACAGGGGTGGTCCATAGACTAGGGGAATGATATCTGTGCATTGTATCAAAGGATGGGAAGGGGGGTGATGGTTAATGAGGTGTATTGGATAGTGTGGGTCCTGAGCATGACGTAAATGGTATGGAATAAGGGGTGGAGAATGTGCTGGTTTTGGATGGGATAGAGTTAATTTTCTTCACAGTAGCTAGTATGGGGCTACGTTTTGGATTTATGCTGAAAACAGTGTTGATAACACAGAGATGTTTTAGTTATTGCTGAGCAGTGCTTACACAGAGCCAAGGCCTTTTCTGCTCCTCATCCCACCCCACCAGTGAGTGGGCTGGGGGGGCACAAGAAGTTGGGAGGGGACACAGCCGGGACAGCTGACCCCAACTGACCCAAGGGATATTCCAGACCATATGACGTCATGCTCTGCATGGGGGGGAGAAGAAAGAAGGGGAGGAAGTTTGGAGTTATGGTGTTTTGTCTTCCCAAGTCACCATTAGGCATGATGGAGCCCTGCTTTCCTGGACATGGCTGAACACCTACCTGCCGATGGGAAGTAGTGAATGAATTCCTCGTTTTGCTTTGCTTGTGCACATGGCTTTTGCTTTACCTATTAAACTGCTTTTATCTCAGCCCACGAGTTTTCTCACTTCTATGCTTCCGATTCTCTCCTCCATCCTGAGTGAGTGGCTGGGTAGTGCTTAGTTGCCAGCTGGGGTTAAACCATGACACAGCCCCAACTGTTATTAAGTACTTAAAAAGGCTCTGCCAGTCAGTCTGATTGTTAAGTGTAGGTATTTGAGTGTGGGTATTTGAAAAGTATTTGAGATTATGGATCTGACTGCTCTGAAAATGTTCTGCCTCAAGTATTGGATTTATTCACTTTTAATGATTACTTTTTGGTTTATTACCCCTCAACAATTCCCCTGACACACTTACTTAATATTCTTTTGTTGTGGTTTAACCCCAGCCAGCAACTAAGCACCACACAGCCGCTCACTCACTCCCCCCTCTCCCCCCAGTGGGATGGGGGAGAAAATTGGGAAAAAGAAGCAAAACCCATGGGTTGAGATAAGAACGGTTTAATAGAACAGAAAAGAAGAAACTAATAATGATAATGATAACACTAGTAAAATGACAACAGTAGTAATAAAAGGATTGGAATGTACAAATGATGCGCAGGGCAATTGCTCACCACCCGCTGACCAACACCCAGCCAGTCCCCGAGCGGCGATTCCCCACCCCCACTTCCCAGTTCCTAAACTAGATGTGACATCCCATGGTATGGAATACACCGTTGGCCAGTTTGGGTCAGGTGCCCTGGCTGTGTCCTGTGCCAGCTTCTTGTGCCCCTCCAGCTTTCTCACTGGCTGGGCATGAGAAGCTGAAAAATCCTTGACTATAGTCTAAACACTACTGAGCAACAACTGAAAACATCAACGTTCTTTGCGTACTGAACTCAAAACATAGCACTGTACCAGCTACTAGGAAGACAGTTAACTCTACCCCAGCTGAAACCAGGACATCTTTTTAGACATACAGCACGGATCAAACATTAAAGCCTCGAGATATTTTTAAATAGCATCCCGTATTGGAATCCTATATGTTCAAATTCAGAAAGAAGGTGTAATCCACAATAAATAGTGCTCATGATAGAATGCTTAAAACGGATGTATGTATTTAAAACAGTCTATTCAGCATAAAAAATATTTCTTAAATGTTACAAGTTCAAGCCATATTTTCACCTTTAAGTGCAGAGAATAGCTGTGAAAACTTTTCTATCTCTAAAATTGGGCATTTTTTTTTTAAAGCAGTTACACATGAAATTGTGAAACAGCAGTATTAGAAGCTTACATGATAGCCAGGCAAAAACACTGTTGTTTGAATTGTCATTCAGTGTGTAGAGCTGAAGAGCAAACATTTGCATGTGGAATACCTTGCCAGGAAGATGTGGCAAAGCATTTCATGTGGCTGAATATTGCTGTGAAGAGTTTTCAGTGTCAATTTTGCCTATGATACACCCCAAACTTCAAGATTGTTTCCACAGAAGCCTAAAGAGGTCTCGGGTCATCTTCTCTTTTGATGCATTTCTTCTCTTGTGACAGCGTTGGCAGATATCTACTGATGAACTTTTTCATGCGGCAAAGTTGACCGAGAACAATGTATGAATGTTTTGCTAGGATTCCTCCCTCTGAACCTGCTTTCTGTGAGGCCAGATGAACATCAGTGCTAGTGCAATAGCTAGGACAGGAATACATGTCTGGGGAGAAGGAAGCGTAGTGGAGTTGGTCCACACTTTAGAGTTGTGGAGCTGTGGCCTCAGAAGTGGGTTTTCTACCTGAGGCTTATTGCTGCAGCTGTGAGCATCACAGGATCTTTGTGAAAGAAAAAGAACAACCATTTCTTAAGGTCTTTCAATTTTGGAATATGTTACTTCCTTCTAATTTCTCTGTTTTAACCATTTCTCATGAGCCCCAAATGGTCTAAAGTTGTTGACTTAAGTCTCATGCTTGAAGTTCTTCCTTTTAAACCTCTACTTGGGAAGACATTGGTCTACTTGGGAAGAAGTTGGGTTGGTTGGGGAAAACAACAAATGCCTGTTTGTTTTTTTTCTTTTTTCTTTTCCACAGGTAGGTAAGTACTGGGGAAAATGATTGTTTGGCAGGATTGTTTAGATGTATATACCAGCTCAAGAAAATATTAATACATGTACTTAAATTCATCTTTGCTTTAGAATCTGATCTTGAATCCTTACATGGAATTGCATCCTTAAGTACAGAATAAGCAAGTACTTAGCTAGTCTCCTAAATAGAGATATTTTCCTAAATTGGAATCAATGATTTTCTTTTCAGTTGACAAAGAATTTAGAGAAATGCTTTTTACAATTTTTAAAGAAAGTCAATGTATTTTAATTCCTCCAGAAGGCTAGAAATGTCAACAACCATGGAAAATAGAATTCCAGACAGAAATAGTAAGAAATGTTAGAATTATGTGAAAGTTACATATGGACTGAGAGACTTTTCATGTCGCATTTCATCCAACGCAAATTAAAATGAATGAGATATGCAGCACCTCTGCAGCATAGTTTTTGTGAAGTAAATGCAGACAGATTCTTAACTGGAGTGGCACAGCCATAATGTGACTGTGGTGTTACTGAATATGCCACTAACATGTGGTAGAGGTTTGGTACATCTTTAAACAAGTCAGGAAAAAGAAAGCCTCTCATTTTTCTCTGTTCTAATTATCTTCGTTCCAGTGGATTAGAAAATGGAAAATGTAGAAGTCAAGCTGAAGATGGTTCAGAGCTCAATCGCCTGCCAAGTTAAGTCTGACAAATGGCAAGTGTGTGTAATTAATACTGTCATCTTTCCCTAGACCAAAGGGCGACTGCGGTAACTATAGATTGTAATTGTCATCGTTGTCACACAAAATGTGCTATTATTAAGTTCAGGCTGAATTTTATTGCTGAGAATGCTCATAAATTGAATGGTCAGTCATTTAAATTACCAAGTAGAGAGCTCTGCGGTTTGCTCTAAAGCTACTTTCTAAGGCAATGTATTTGACTTTAGACCTCTGGAAACTAGCTACATTCCTTAAAGAGATGTTAGACAGTTTGTTACCTATAAGAGAGGATGCTCTGACAGATGCGCTGCATTCCATTTATGTTTTAATCATCCCTACACTCTAATTTGTAAATTTTTTTGTCGAAAGGCAAGTACTGCATATGCTATGTTGGCAACTTAAAAATTAGGAGTTATTATCTTGTTAGTGCAGCAGAGAGAATGAGTGAGGATGGTTTTGAAATACGGATGAATAAAGTGTAGTTGTTTAAGAAGAAAAGATGAAAGGGGATGAAAAGAAAGTGATGCATTCAAAAGAGAGAATCTTGAGATCAAGGAGTTCCCCAGCAGGATCTGAAGTCTTTCATTCTAGAGGTAAGAAGAGAAGTATAATTTCAGCCTCTTTTCAAGGAAATCTGCGTAGAGTTCCAACCAGGCCTGTGGTATCAGAATACCAACAGAAAAGGACCTGCAATGTGCTGCTATCACCATCAAAAAGATGTCTTTGTCTTGCTGCTTTCATTCCCTATGTCAGTGCGAAGCTGCTGGAACATCAGATGTGGTTGTCACATCTGTACTTGCTGCAGCTTTACGAGAGGAAGGCTACTACAGCAGGTAACAAGGGAATGCACAGGAGCTAGTGATGGTTTAGGGTTTTCGCATATTGTAAAGCTGCTCAGGTTACCACACTACACTACAGACTTTCTCAGCCTAGAGGATATTTCCCTAGAACATGGGGTTAATCTTGGGCGAGTTGTGCCATAGGGTGGTCTGGCAATGGCCGTGTTGCCAGGACACGTAGCCAAATGCAACGTAATGTTACAGGGCTGCAATCCCATGGCTTCTGTGGGCACTGGAACGGTCTCCCTCCAGATCTGTGACCACACTGCTCGCTGTCAGATTAGGCTGACATTGAATCTGGCCTGCTCAATCCTACTAAATCCTTGTTACTGTTTCTAGTTTCATTTCCTAAATCGAAAAAAAAAATAAAAATACACACACACACACACACATATGTATACATACATATACTCTCACAATATATTTGGGCTATCCTACTCTATTGATAAAATTCTGAAGTACTGTTTCTGTATTAACAAAATGGCTAGGGTCACCGTGACCTATCAGAATACTGGCTATCTGAACAGTTTGCTCTTATCCTGCCCAACTATCATCAGCAATCCCAGATCACCATTGTACAACAAGTTTGTGTGCTGCTAGACACTGTTGTCTTCCTACCCAAATATCAAGACCCCTAATGCCTTTTTTCAAAAGCAGTCCATTAGTGATACTACTAATAATGTAGTACAGGTAGTAACACCAGTTTGGCCTTGGGCCATAGTTACTTTCAACTTTTGCTGTTACAGTCACTGATGCTTCTATCTGTTAACAGTGTTAATTGGGCTGTGATTTCATTTGCTATTTTGGGAGGTTAATTCTGTTTCCTTGGCTTCTGAGGCTTTCTGTTGCATTTTTGGAGAGAAAGGGAGCTATTTAGGTGTTTGTAGACTGCTCAATGACTGCATGTCTGAAGGCCTGAAGAGTAGGTGCTGATATGTTTTGAAAAGCCTGGGTGTTTCTGTCATCATCTCTATATGTAGGAACTGGCAAAACAGTTGTTAGTACAGAGAGAGATCCTGGATGGGTGGGAAATTAAGATGTGGAGGGAAACAGCATCACTGCATCCATCCTTTGAAGTGGGAAGGTGGAAGGGGGAAGGCTGTTAGCTGTGGATAATGAATAGACCATATCCAGATAAATGTATTCTAGTTTATTTTGCAGAAATAGTAGAAGGATGTTGTGTATCTATTTAAGGGCTGAATGGTATTTATTGAATACATTCATCCAAGCTGTACAAAAATGATTCAAAAATCATAATATGTTGCTCCCTGAATAAAATAGAAGATAAATGAGTACGTGGCATTAACTATACTGTGCTGTGGAACTAAGGCATAGCTAAATAAAAGAGGACTGAGAAATATCTTTAAGGGATCCCCTTGACAGGTGTTTTTCTCTCCATCACTTTGTGGTTGAATGTCGTAGGATAATCCTGTATTTAGATTAATTGAAATGGTGGACCTAGCAATGATTTGTTCTTTATCTTTTAAAAATTATAATATTAAATACTATATCTCTTGAGAATATTAAGTATAACTGATCTTCTGCTTCCTGGATGAGTGGACTAACAACTAGGACTCTCTCTGTTGCTTATGCAAAGCATGGTAATTATACTGTGTAAGATGAAGCACCATTCAGGGGAAGGAATGTGAGAGCCTCACTACAGAACAAAAACACTTAACTGAGTGTTAAAAGATTTTTTTCTTTTTCCTTGGCTAAAGGAGAAATTTGAACCTGGATCACCCTCAGTTAGGGAAATAACCAGTAATGAAAGAGCTTCATCAGCAATGGCAGATTCAAGTCAGTCTTGTTTAAAATGAAAAATTTTGCCGCATGCTCTCATTTTGGGTTTTTTCCAAATACAAGGGAAGACAGAAAACAATACCAAGCAGCTAACTCAGCTCATCTTTCTGATCAGGCACTGCCCCCAGTTTATCTTCATGTTCCTTTACTCACGTAACGTTCCAGCACTAATCCGCTTTCCCCAGGACATCTTGCACATGAATGTAAACCATTCCATTGTTCTGGAAAGCCCTGGCAAGAGCTTCCCATGAAGAGACTGCTGTGCCCCAGAGGGGACCGAGAGGGTGGGAACACTTTCTGGACATGTGTAAAAAAGGGAAGCGGGAGGCAGTGGGCTGGAGGGGCCAAAGGCTTGCAGCTGAGCCGGCAACAGTATTGCAGCTATTGCTCATTGCAGAGAGACATCCCAACTGTAGAGCTTAATTGTTTTGTTTTGCTGGGTTTGTCATGCCAGTTGTCAGAATAATTCCTTTGTGCATGGCTGAATTGGACATATGTACACAGTACCAGCTTAGCCTTCTGATATCCTGAGGGGGCCTTTCCTACTGCAAATTATTTTCCATTGAACAGAGAGTGACTTGAAGATTCGTCCTTATTTGTCCATATGGTAGCTGTTGTTCTCTTCCAGTGTGAAAGTCTGATGAGGATATTAGACACAGTTGCTCTATACACGCCTAAAAGTATTTCATTCCCTGTGGTTTTCCTATCACTGACTGTTGGAGTCTTATATTCATTGAGAATAATGAACTCTGGTAGAAGAAAATATTTTAAATATATAAAGCAGACTGTACGCTGCTCACATGTAGTACAGCGGGTACTGGGTGACATTTCAGACTGTTGCTGGGTATCTTTATTTAAATAAGATTGGAATACAGGGGTCCTGAATCATCTGTCATGAGGTGCAAAAAAGTCTTTAATTATGTTCCAGAAAAACTGGGCCTCAGGATACAAGGGTTTTTTTTAGTTTTGGTTTTGTTTTGTTTGTTTGGTTTTTTTTTTCCCTTCTGTTTAGAATCCTTATGGAACATTACTTTTTGTGAAGGATTTTTTTTCCCTCCAGAGCCTTTCTTAAATGAGCTGGCAAGAGCAGATTTACATTTCTCTGCATGACTGTAAGATACTAGAGTTTAAACAATGAATGAACAAGTGTCACAGATTCATTTAAGAGCAGTGAAAAGTTGCTGCCTTAATATACACTGTCAGCAGATTTTAAAAGGGTGAAGAGAGGGATGCATGATGGCTAGATTGTTTGTCTAAACTGGAGACTTTAAGCATGAGGGAAATGCTTCAGGATTTGTACTGGGTAGCCAACTGATGTTGTTTTGACAAAACAAGGGCAAGTGAAAACTACAGATATGAAAAAACAATTTTTTGAGAGACTTTATTTCTTTTTTTTGCTGATTCCAGGATTCTTTCCAGTCCTTAAGCAGTTGACCATTTTTCAGCTTTTTGAATCCCACTCAATTCCCACAGGTGAACAAGTAGTTCTCTCTGTAACACATCCTACCACAGGCTTTGTTTCCTCCCATTTCTGTCCCTTTTCTCTATTCTTTCATGGTTTCACTTCAATTCTTTCCTGCATTCTCAGTGTGGTTGTTCTTTTTGTCTCCTCTTACGAATTTTGCATTTTTAAATCAGTTTGTTTGACTCCCACAGTGGACCTGATACTAGATGTCTCTTCAAAGTAATTCCTGTTCTGTGTTATTTTAGCCAGATGTTAAAGCTACCCATTAGTGGAAAACATTTTGTTCACTGTATGAGACAAAGAAACTATAGGTTTGTGGGTATGTGTGAATATGCAATTAAAAGCCATTTCCTATGCTTTATTTAGGGACATTCAATTAAGGAAGTACAAACAATCACAATTTTGGCATCTCATAATTTTGCTTGATTTTATAGTCTTTGCAACCTTACTGTTTCCTTAAATTGAGGTTTGCTTTTTGTGGGGATGTTATAATCTTATATACAATGCATATAGGCAGAAATGCAGAAATGTGCAGTGTATGATTATTATCAAAGAAACTCAAGTGTCGAATCTTCAGCCTCTTTAAAGAGCAAAAAGCTTTGCAAAGAAAAACAAGATCATGTAAAGATTTAATACATCTCAAAGCCAACACAATTTGGTTTGATACATGACCCTTTTATTTTGCTGCCTTAAAATGTCTCCCTCCTGCCAAAACCATTTGTTACCTTCTTCCTTGGGGAAATATGCAAAGACATGCAGTTATGCTCAGGCCTCCCCACTGGAAGGTTTTTATTTCAATCCTATCAGCCTCTATTCTCGCCAATCATTTTTCTTTTGTTCTCAGTACCCATTCTATCCAGTAATTCACTTGAGCTACAAGATCTGAGAAAGACTGCGCACCACTGTAATTTAGAGGAAAAGATGTTTTCAGGCTGATTTGTTTTCCAGCACCTTTTTGTGAGAGAGATTGGTTTGCAACCTCCAGACAATTAAATACATTGACTGAGGATGGTTTATCACTAATTAATCCATACAGAGACTACTTTTATTTTTGGCAAAAGACATAAAAAACTAACAACTAACATTGAATATAGCTTCTTGGTGACTGACAATACAAAGCCCAGTTAGGCAAGCACATAGCAGTTGCTTGCAGCAGCTGTGACAAGAAGGTTGCAGGCTGTAATGGGAGTGACAGAAACCTGGGGTGAAACACTCGCTGGACCGAAATCCTTAGAGTCAGTGCCATCAGCTTCAGTAGGGCGAACATTTCTGCCCAGATGAGGATTTGGCTGACTGCATAGAAGTAGCTGGCACACTCAGTGTTTTGGCCATAGAGCGGAGGAAACACCACATCTACAATAGACTTGACAAAAGCTTGGCAGGTGGCGCTGGCAAGCATTTTTTGCTAGATAAGCAGCCTGGACTGCAGCAGGTCCAAACACCTTCAATTGCAATGAATTTTCCAGCAGCCTTATAAACAAACTTTGTTATTTTGGAAAATCACATGAATGAGTCAGTGGAAGAGGATTAGAAAAGATGAAGGTGATGGGTTTTGTTTTCGTGATTAAGTTTAGACTAGTCATGATGAAATTTTCTAGTGCAAGAGCAATCTGCATTTTAGCTATGGCTGCTGTGGTCTACCTAAGAAGGGAATACTAATTTCCAACCGCAAAAGTCTCTTCTGTGCTTCCCTAATATCACTCCAATATTGTATATTGCTCTAATATATGCCTACTATGAAATCAGGAGTGGTCTGGTTTGACGCCAATTCAGCAGACTAGTATCTGGATGAAATCTGGTGATCTCATAAGGAGATGCTGCACAAGATCTTATGCTACAGATCTCAGAAGGCAAAGACAGAGGTTTTTTTGGCTGGTCTAAGCCAATGGGTTATGGGGAGAGTCAGTAGCATGTTTATTGGGACAGATATTAAACTATAATTAACATCTTTTATGGAATATATAAGATGTCATCCCACAACGGAAGAATGACTTTCACTTGTCACCACAATGAGTGTGTCCTTGTGATGAGAGATTTCAGCTCTAGACAGGAGCAAGAAAGAGTAATGATCCTGAATGTTTTTTTAATGTCAAAAGCTTATTAAAGAGTGGTGATTAAACCATGAGAGGAAAATAAGAGTCCACAGGGCAGTCAAGGCAAAACCTTCTTCTCTGAGAAAAGGGTGGGAAAAATAGCTCCTTGCTTCCTTTCCTTTCTAACTCTCCCCCACAGAAAGGAAGAGAACAAAGGAAAATTTCTTCAGGAGTATTTCAATGTTGTCCTGTGGGTCTGACATCCCAGGCAGGCAGACATGGAAAATCTCGAAGGTGACAAGAGATCTTCTGAATTCTCTCCTACACAACCCTCAAGATTTCTGAAACATGATGTTTCCACTGTTTTTCACTTCTTTTGTCATTCAAATTAGTACAGAGGTTGTATAAAACTGTAGCTCTGGCACTGCCTTGTGTAAATAATGGATAGGGTACAAGTAAGTGAGAAGTAGGTTGGCAGCAAACGGCCTCTACCAAATTTTGCCACCTGGGCAACTCCCCTCAGACCCAGCTTGGTTCAAATTGTAGACAAGATCACCAAGGTTGTGTCCATCCTATACGTATGGGCAGAACCACAGCATGCTCTAGGCTGCATTTCCTGACAAGGGAACTGCTCAACTGACTCTGGAGACAAAGCTGGATATGAACCATCATGTACACCATGCGGCTGAGGGGGGACTGAGGCTCCAGCTGTGCAACAGGCTGAAACAAACCTCATGTTGGATCAGGTGCAGTGTGCTCCTGTCTGTCATCTGTGCAAAATGTTTTGAGATCCCCAGGTAAGAAGTCCTGCACACACAGAATGTATTACAAAACCAAAGCTCCCTAAAGAATGATAATTCACCTCTGCCTAATTGCAGATTTGGTTTGCTGTAGAAAGCAAATCTCCCTCACTGACTTGTAGGTAGAACTAGACAAAAAATTTTCAATGGAAAAAGTTTTTAACCAAAACAGCAGTTTCTTTGAAATATGAAGATTTTTCATTTTAACAATTTTCAGTGAAAAAGCCTTCAAGTGTCTTGTTTTGATAATGTTTAAATCTCTTTTATATTTCTCTTTTATATCATAAACTCTAAGCATACATATATATCACTTCAGAATGTTCTGACAGTTTTGAAGAAAATTCTCTGATTCTTTTTTGAAGTGATTCTTTAAGGGGACATAAGGAATTTACATCTCCCACAAATCTCTAAATTTAAACTTTTGCATTCAGATCTGGGGCAAAAACAAACACTGAAATGTCAGAATTTTATACATAATAGGAATTCTTTTTTTTCCCCTGGTACATTCTGTTTAGATTACCCTGCACAGTATGTGCCTGCCTTCCCTAGTCTGCTTGTGTGTTCAAGAAAATCAATTTGAACAGTATGAACAGAGATCTGCTGCTGGCCCCAGCCTGAAGGGGTTCAGAGCACCCATCACTCAGCCCACAGGGCTTGAGTTACAAATTGATACCTGAGTTCAGCAATGGGAAAGAGTTGGAAAATCACAGCAGAAAAAAGAAAATAGACATTGATGTTTCCCTCTTTAAAAAAAAAAAAAAGGCTTTGCAATTTCAAAACTGACTTCCCTTTCCTTTCCTTTCTTCTTTTGTGCTTGTAAAATAAGACAGATGGGATACCGCCCTGTCCCAACAACTGCTCTTTGACAATGTTGGCCACTGATGTTTTTCTTCATGTTGCAAAACCCCTCAGCTGTGTCGACCAAGGGACTGATGTCTTATGCTTGATCTTAAAGAGGACTTAAGGCAGGTTCATGCTGCCTGAACTTCAACCAGCTCCCAAATTGAGGTGATTTTAGGTGTCTGTCTTAAAGAATGATTCAGATTCTCTAGTCTCTGGCATTACTTACCCTTTGGAAGTGTTGTGGATGAGTGATTTAGATCACTTAAAGAATCACCGTCAAAGATATTAGCAAAAGTGATTTTTTTAATGTGAATTTGTACAAGTGTGACTTTTCAATGGCAAGGTTCACTTAGGGGGTCTGCACCACCACAGGAAGTCAATTAAAACATCCCCAATTTGGGCTCCAGAGTTCTCTAAGCCTCTATCAAGGGACTCCTGTGCGTATGAAAGCATCCCTTCCTGGAAATATTTATGGAGCTTTTAGGCTTCCATTGCACTTCAAAGAAACATTCTTGGTTATGCCAGGTCCCTCAACCCTTTTTATTTTAAATTTTAATTTTGCTGTCTCATTGCTTATAAGGAAAGAAGATAATCACATGCTAAGGAGGAAGTCATTTAGCATTTGCCCCTCTTCGGGATGCAGAAATAAGAAACATTTCTCTACCTCTCACTATATATCTTACCTTCCTTGTACTATGTCAGTAAATTACTCATTGTAAACAACTCAGCATTTTGAACTAGTGTCTACCAATGCTTCAGCACTGAACTTTGGAAGAAGTTTGCCAGAAGAGGAAAAATTAGCTATAGCTGGGCTTGGAACTGGCTGTTCACATTTGGGTGGAACCAAATAGTGACAAGAAGAACTCTACATCAATGCCTCCTACCTCAACATAGGCAATCTCTTGAACTTACCTTTAAAATTTAGCTTCTTGGATCTGACTTTTTTCTGTCATCTAAAGAGAAATCAAGTCTCACTATGTGGCTAGAGGTGCCTACAGGTTAATTACAGCTGAGAGCTAATGTGCTCATAGAAAGGAGAGAGGTTAATTTTAGCAGGTGGGATACATTGATTTTGGGAGATCAGAGCTGGAAAGAGTTGAATAAAGCAAGGCTGGTATTCATGAGTTTGAACAGTAACTATTCTTATGTTAGTACCACCAGTCCCAAGTTCAGCAAGGAAATAGCTTTCTAGCATTCACAGAGAGGTTTTGCCTTCCTGGACAACTGAACCTGCTTTCAGTTTAGGTTTTTTTATTCCAATCATGTACAAGTCAGTCCTGAAAGCCATACTTACCTAAACAGACTAAAAATCAACCTCTTGCCTTCCTCCCCAGCTTTGTAAATGAGTCAGACTACCAACTTTGCCTCCAGAGAGTTTCTGTAGTTCAGCTGATTCTTTCTGTCTTTGCACAGCTATTGCCAGCTTGTTCTCATCGCTTGCTTGCAGCAGAACCTAAAATTACAGAAGTTATCTGCTTTTAAGGCATTTTTATCAAGAATGGATCTTGAGGTCTCTGATGCTGAGCGGCAGATTGCTGTTTGTTCTCAGTACATTGGGCTGTAAATTCACTGAGAGTGACGCGGAAAATGTGTTCTCATACTGCACTCCTAGAGTGTCTGTGTGAGGTGTTGTGTATTCCCCACTGTCAGCATGTTGTCAGTAACTTCTGGGAAAGCAGTATAAAAATAATCAAACATACATAGTGAGGCAGAGGAGGGAATGGTACAGTTTCTGCACCTGTGAGTCAAAAAAGTGATTAGGAAATGCAGAGAATCTCATAGCAATGGAGATTTTTTTTGTTTTCTCTTCCTGCCCCCACCTCCCCCTGACACACGCCCCCCCCCCCCCCCCCAGTAAACCCAGGGTTGATAGCTTTGGTTTGTATAGCGTTGTGCATATTGACAGCAGAAAACTGTTGTTAGCCCTAAAAAATTGCCTGCTGCATGGATGAGCTTAATGTGCAATAAACTCAGTGGTGCAGATGCAAATTTAGGATGCCTGAAAACTGAAATTTAGCTGGAGAGCCGTTTGATGGGAGTATCTGTGTAGACACAGCCAGAACATTTCTCTTGATCTTACCTGACTTTAAAGATAACACACTGTAGAGTGCATGTAGCTCCCACATAGAGATAGGTGGAGCTCCAGGTGCTTCCAATATTCTTTTGCACGTAGAAACTGAAGAAGTGAGAATAAAAGTCAACTCTCCCTAGGAACTGGCTTTATTTTACAGCTTTCACAGCATTTAAACTAAGGTAGTAATAATATACCTAGCTGATGAGATAACTGTTTTCTCTTTCTTCCTTTTAACTACATAAATAACTGACTCTTCTCAATGTGAATTGTTGTGTTACAAAGCTGGAACAACTTTCTGGGCCTTTCTCCCTCGTTACACAACAGAAAAATGCAATACCCCAGGCTGACAGAATGTGAGGGAGAATGGTTGCACAAAACCTCCCAGCTGTACCAAAGGGAGAGGAGAAAGGGGGGAGGAAAGTGTTCCTTAGCCACTCTAGATAGGTTTGTAAAGATTTATTGGCCTCAGAGCAATCTGTAGCCTAGTAAATTGGTGTTTGAGGGTGTCACAAACAATAATGTACTACATCTTGCACTACAACATACAGGTGTCCAAAAGCTATTACAGTCCAGCCACTGCACTAAAATTGTATGAAAGTGATAGTATGGCCTGTGTGTGTGCCTGTGAGTGGTACCAGAAAACTTTTCTTTTATTTTTCTGTCTTTTTCATAGAACTACGAAAGAGGTCCCCACTCTGATAAAATGCTACCAAGAGGCCAAATTAAATTTTCTGCACCCAGATTCAACAATTACTCTTGTCAGTAATAACTCAGAGGGAAAGTGACTATATATTGAAAGTATGTCCTAAAAATTTTTGATAGTTGTGATATCACAGTCTCCTGCAACAGATGGATGATACTGTAAAATTTTGTATTGCTCTATGGTATTACAGACTTCTAGCCCTTTAAAGAATATAAATGTTCTCCTTGTCTACCCTAGTTTTGTCAAAATTAGCTTGTTCTTTCCCAAATCTTTGTCAGAACTTCCTTGCTTGCTTCACTCTGGCTACTATGATAGTACAGCACTGCTGTAGGCTGAATAAACTGGCTTTCTAAGGCTGCTTTAATGAAAGATTTATTTTATTCCCATTGAATATTATGGTACTTGTTAGTATGTTCTCTTTAGAACAGCTTACTTAATGAAATCCAATGATACAATCATGTTAAATCATACATGCTTCTTAAAGTGGATCAGTTTCTTACGACAATTTTCCTTTTGGCCTGGGATGAAACTTTAAAACATATAAATAGTAATATGTAAATTTGTTTACTCCCTGAGAAGATAACTTACACTTAGGGATGAACAAGTATGTTGCCTATGTTCAAAAAGTGTATAAATCTATCTTGTGTGAACATACTGTATATCTAGATGCAGGTATGAAATATTTGCAGGAAAACCTCCTTGGTTCCCTCTTCTTTTGTTTCCTAATATATTCAGACAGTTTTTCATTATGTTAGTCAAAAACTCTTCTCTCCATTGGACAAACAATTATTTATTACGTTAAATCATTTAGGATCATACAGAAAAGGTAGTATATAGTGCCAGAAGTTCTGCATCTTCTTTGCATGGAAGGGAAATTGCTCTAGGATTTAACAGCTGAACCTGAATATTTCAAAGCAGCTAAAAGTCAAATGGAACTTATTTCAACAAAATCTTATCACAGCTTTTGTGCTTGAGAAGCCTCCATACGTTGGTGCTTAAGATTTTACATGGGCAAACAGATAAACAACATTTGTAATACTAGTGTGAGCTTGTTTCCGTGGTCCAGAGACTACTCACTGGTCTGAAAATTGGAAGAAATGTCTTTCTTTGCAGATTAGCAGCTGCAGCTTTATATGACAAAAATGTAGCAACGGATTAGCTAGTTTATAGTGTGCACAACATAATTACCAATTCCTAGCCAAGTTAGAAAAAAAATCAGTGAGGATTTTTTCCCTTACCATAGTATAAAGTGACAATATTCCCACAGGGTTTGAAAGCTCATCTATGAAAGCATGTAGATGAGGATATCAGGAGTTGGAATTCTTGCATAACAGCACAAAAGCATTTATTTATTGGTAGTTAAGACAAGAAAGACATCATCCATGAAAAATGATAGAGAATAATTTAAAGCTGAAAGGGCAGGACTTGCTTGATCTTTACCCTGATGCTTTTTACAACATTCTCAAGGACTGACTGTATCAGTCAGTTATTTTTTCCCTCTCCCAAAAGAGGCCTTAATGAATTATGTGTCTTGTTTTCACTGAAGTTAATTTGTAACACAAAAAATAACTAGCAATTATCACGAAACATTAACAATGATCTTGTTAAACAAAAATTAAAGCCTCTATTGAAATTGATTTGCTACAGAGGTTTGGGGAGGAAAAGCAAAAGGTAGGAATAGAAAGAAAAAATACCAGCCACTAGAGTCCAAAAGAGACTAGTAGATGGCAACAGTGCTAAATACCTTGACTGTGGAGGGGAAGTAATTCTTGAGGCTTAAGGTTTGACCAAGACCTTTAAACATCATCTTCAAAAGGATAATTTTCTCTCCTAATGGATCCAAATACACTTTGAACAAATCAAGTCAGTGAAAAAAAAAAAAAGAAAGAGCTGATACTTTTGTATTTATTGCTCAAGTGTCAGCCCTTGTTTTGTTACTTGTCAGAAGCAGGGTTTCTGCCTGCTCTGTTCCCTGCCCTGCTTGAGCCAATTTCTGTTCCACTACCCCATTTGTCTGTGTGGCAATGTTTTCATCTACCACAGCTTGTCTAGGTTACACTAAAGCTAGTGTTGCACAGACACCCATGGGCAGAGTGTTTGTTAAAAACTGTAATTTATTGGGAACTTGGCATAAAATAATACTTGCATAGGAAATCAAATCTCTTGAACAGGATGGTCATTGCTGTCTGGGTTGCAATTGGAGTCTGTTGTGAGAGTCGCAGATGAGACTACCCAAAGTGCTGTTCTGCTCAGTTCTTATAACCTGGCTAGACTGTGGTCCTACATGACCATTCCAGGACATGTATTGTTAGACATTGTTAGAACAGAATTATCACAGAATCACAGAACTGAATTATCTCCAACTCCCATTTACAAAATGTAATTTTGTAATTTTGTAAACATTAACTGTTTCTGCATTTGCAGGAACTGTTTCTACTGACTAGTTACAAGTATCTTATCTATGTCAGTTCTGCAGCAGGAACTGCCTGGAAGGGTCAGATTCTGCACCCAGGTTGTTTTAAATACAAAATTGGTCTCGGCACAGCAGGAACTGCCTGGGGGGAATCTTCAGGACTGTCTGAAATCGCCACCTGAAGAGCTCCCACAAGAGTTAGTCAAATGCTTTGTGGTGAAGGTGGTGATGAGCTGGGTCTGTGACATTGTCTGAGCTCAGTCTGTTGTCTCAAGCCAGTTGAGTGTCTTGTCTATGCATGGACATGCTGAGGAGGTCCTGGACCACTCCACTCAGGGAGTCAGTGACTTTAGTGCACTGAGTGTGCACACAGAGACAGTCCTGATATCCAGCTGCACCATAATGATAACTAAGGGATAAACTTGAGTTCTGTCCTTCTGCCTCACTTGTAACATCAGGTCCATTGCTGCTGCCACATGAGTAGCTTTCTGTGTTTTTCCTTTGGCCAATTTTGTTCAGACTCTAACACAGCCTGTGTTAATGGTCGGCACAGATGACTTGTCTGTCATTCTCACAGTGATTTACTATTCTGAAACTGAAGAGAAACTGTGATTTTCTTTGGGCAAGTGACACCAGCCTCTCAGCTGATATCTTAGAAATAACCTTTTCAGTAATTTTTTAGTTAATGGTCAGCAGTTCCTTCACAGTTTTGAGGAGGGGGGAAAAAAGCTCCATTGTGAATGCTTATGGATTATTTTGATCTCTATGTTGCACACAGGAGTAGTGAAAGTGATCCCCAGGTTGCCAGCATGGCCAACTTTGCCATCAATCACAGTCTCAACCTTAGGGTGTAATTAAGTATCTTCAGACTTAGAAGAAAAAATATTTGTAGACTTCATTTTATGGAAGAAGAATTTATTCTGGCTTATGAGAAATGTCAGCTATAATGTTTGTGCTTTGATACTCTGTGGTAACTGATGCACATACTTGCTTCAGGAACAGATCTAGAGTGGGGATGACTGAGAATATTGTAAACACCTTGTGGTTGCCCGATGTTGAGAGAGCCCACCACCAAATTTTTCTTAGCATTTGCTAACATTTCAGATGTTGGCACAGACCAACTGCCCTCCAAAGAGCTGGTTCTCAAAAGCTCCACCCTCAATGATGCCTAGCCAGCCCAGACTGTGGCTGGAGGACAAAAGGAGTGTTCATCTAAATTATGCTTCAATGGAAGAAAGTGTTCTTTTGGATACTTTATAAGACAATAGTGAGATGGAGCCTGACAATTCTCTTTTCCTCAGCCAGACCCCTCTGCTGATCATTATTTCAGTCCTATTTCCCCAGGAAATTCTCCTATTTTTCTTCTGGTGTTCTTTGGTTTGGAGTCAGACTCTTTGTTGTGTCAGAGTGATACAAAGCAGACTTGGCAAGGCAAGGAATCTGCTTCTTACTCTGCGTGTGTGTATCTGTGCATTACTGGAAAAAAAATGTTAGTTTATTACCCTGCCACTGGCATAAAGAGGATCTATCCTCGGGTATTGAATTTATTGTTTCCTAAGCTTTCTGGAGAGAACAAAAGTTTACATCTGGTAACATGAACCAGCATCAGCATAAGTCTCCAATTTGGGCAAAAATCTGTTATTGTTTATATGCTATTTGTGCCAAATTTTAAAACAATTCTTTTAACAAGATTTGCTTTTCAACTAGGAACTGTGAAGAGAGTTGAGGAGGATTTTGATTAGAAAACATCTTAAATATTTTCAAACTGGGAGCCAGTGTGTGATATCCATGGCCACCTGCTCAGTATTTGTAGCAATTAGAAATTTAACATAATTAGGACTCATTATTACTTATGCCCAAATTGTCAGGCAAAGCCACCTCTACTTCTATGAACATTTATTGCTTTGGCTGTATCTAAAACTATTTCTTAGATAAGAACTTTATGAAGGTTGCTCATTTTATGTGTTGTAGGATTGCATATCTGTATCTTACATTGGCCTTGCTTCTTGTTTGGAAGAATGAGACCTTCAAAGAGAGCATAAATGATCATGTGACAAATAGCGAAATATCTTGTTCTCACACCTCTCTTCATTTCCCCAGTTCCTTCTCAGGGACCTCATGTCCCCTTTCTCATTTATCAGTACAGGCATTATGTGAAAAGTGTATGTGAGACATGAGAGTATGTAAGAGTTTACAGACATTGATGGAAACTCATAAATATCAGGGGGTCAAAAATACTAAATTTCAATAGTCATTTGGAGTCTGAGTGAATGCTTCTTTTGCAACATTTATCCAGCTTAGGGAGGGCTGTCTTACAGATTAATAAAAACCCAAACAAAACAAAACTCCCAAGAAAAATAGCTTATATGGCATTAAACCCTGGTAAAATTTCAGTAATGTAGGTTTGGCAGTGCCTTGCTTATTTTCCCCAAGGAGGCTTTATATTAAATAATCAGCCTGTTAAAAGAATGCCATTTCCATTCTTCTTGGCTCTACTTCCCTATTGTATACTTTAAAAAGCAGCAGGGTCATTTGCTGTATGCAAACTTGAGCTATTCTTCTAATTCTAATTGGATTCAGAAAGTGCTCCTGAGGGTGGATTTGAACCCATACTCACTTGTGGAATGAACTCTGGAGTTGTTTTGTTTTGCTTTCAAAGGAGTTACTGTTCTGAGTGTAGGGTTTAATGCAAAAATCTTGTGGGAAGTCTCTTAACTCATAATCTGATTTTCTTGTTGATTTCTCTGATATACTTACTGAAATCCTATGTGAGAACATGACTAGTAAAGAGACAATTGCACAAAGTTCAAATTTTTGAAAAAACATCTCATCTAAAGGAAAATTTTTTAAAGGCAGACTGTCAGCAGTGCTGGAGAATGATTCTTATTTACAGAAACATGGGAAATGATGGTTTAAGTTGCATTACATGGCCCCAACACACCACCAACATCCCTGAGTAATAGGACTATTGGACAGGAGAAATGAAGATCAATTTGAGACTTGGGGGCTGGCCAACCCTTGAATTCTGTACTGAGACTACTCATCATGTTGCCAGTGAATAGAAAAAGATGTTTTGTTTGTGGTTTGCTCATGGTGGTTTTTGTTTTGTTTTGTTTTGGTTTTTTTTTTGTTTTTTGTTTTTTTTTTTTGTTTTTTTTTTGTTTTTTTTTTTAGAGGGTGTAGTGGTTTAACACCAGTCAGCAACTAAGCACCATGCAGCCAGTCACTCACTTCCCCCCATCCCACTGGGAATCGGGAAAAAATAAAGTAAAACTCATGGGTTGAGATAAGAACAGTTTAATAGAACAGAAAAGAAGAAACTAATAATGGTGATGGTAACAGTAATAAAATGACAATAGGAATAGTAGAAGGATTGGAATGTACAAGTGATGCAAAATGCAATTGCTCACCACTCGCCGACCGACACCCAGTTAGTCCCAGAGTGGCGATCCCCCCACCCCAGCCAACTCCCCCCAGTTTATATACGGGGCATGATTTCACATGATATGGAATACCCCTTTGGCCAGTTTGGGTCAGCTGCCCTGGCTGTGTCCCCTCCCAATTTCTTGTGTCCCTCCAGCTTTCTCACAGCCTGGGCATCAGAGGCTGAAAAATCCTTGACTTTAGACTAAACATTACTTAGCAACAACTGAAAACATCAGCCTTATCAACATTCTTCTCATACCTAACTCAAAAACATAACACTGTACCAGCTACTAGGAAGACAATTAACTCTATCCCAGCTGAAACCAGGACGGAGGGCATCCATCAAAATATAACTTTCAGACACTTCCAGCCTGAGCCCTGCTTTTTAGTGATCTAAGATTATCTTTACTATTTGAATATCCTTCCCATCACTAAATGTGTTAGAGGGAGGGAACAGAGAAAAGGATGGATCATACTTTTAATGAAGCTGAATATCTTGAAAATCTCAATTTGCTAATATATGTTTTGTTATATCAAAAATTAATGACTGCTACCAAACATCCTACGTAGCTTTCACTTTAATAATGCAGACCATTACCTTTTGATGGATGTTTATTAGGAGCTGTTCCTGTTTCAGTGCAGCTGGTGCTTTGGCCAATGGTACCCCTATTCCCTTGAAGGAAGTGCTGCCATTATTGGCTGAACAAAACCCAAACCAAACTTACTCTTCTTCCTACAAAGTTACAGTGCTTTCTGTATATAATGTAGACCAGAGTTATGCTGAACTAACTTTGCTCTAGTCCCCTCTAGACTAGGACTGGGGAGAAAACTTCTTTATTCCTGGCATTATAGCTAATAATTTTCTTTCTGCTTAGTTTCTGGGAGTTGGAGCTCTCATTGCTCCTTTGACTGTCCAGTGAACGAAAAGCAGCTGGCAAATCCAGCACAGTGAATATTTTGATGTTCATCGCTTTGCTGTGTCTAACATAGGCCAAAGATTGTGATCAATGGAGAACTATGTCAGTGTCTAGGATCCTACCTATGAGTAATACCCCGGCCATGAGGAAAGAAGGTGCCTTACCTTCTTGTCTTAAAGGAGGGAGCGGACAGAGTCCTCTTCCATAGGAGGCAGCGATTCCCACACCTGCAGAAAGTCACTGGACGCCCGTGCCGCACACAGCGTAAGGCCAGTCAGCAGCGACCAGCTTCTGCTCAGTTCCTGCCGCTGCTGTGAAGCAAGTTTTCTCATTGCTCTGGGAAGTGGCTTTGCTCTTGGGAAGGCAGTGGCTCAGGACCCAGCTTGTTCCACAGCTTCTGCAAGATTTCAGTGGGAAGAACTTCACTGATCAGCTCTACCTTATCCGTCCCCAACACGGCAGCTGCTCCTTGTGTTCTTGTATTTGTTTTGCCTATGAGGCACTAAGTGCTGGCTGATGTAAACAGTGTTGAGATAGAGGAACCATTGCATACTACCAGACTTCAAGCACTACTTTGAGAAAGAAAGTAAAAACCTAAAATTACATCTGTTTGCTAAATGATGTTCCCAAGGTTTACATAGTTTGTATCTAAACATTTAGCTTAAACAATCTGGTATTTAGAAGTGCTGTGAACCTGTGCATTTCATTAAACCTGGCTAAGGTGAAGAGCCTAACATGATGGTATCAGGGGGCAAGGTCTCATACCTTATACCTAATGATGGATTTAGGAGCACAGACTTAGATATCTCAATGTGTAGAGCTCAGCCCATTTGTACAGCTTCAAACAGTGCCATGTGGCTGAGTCTACACTATGAAGTTCTAGGAATATGGAAAAGAAAACATGTCCTGTAAATAACTGATTTTACTTATAAAATGGAAAAACCTTTTCTTAAAAAAAATGCAGTTTATGGACAGGTTGTAACTATTGTAACAAAAAGCTTTGCTAGCATGTGTGACATCTCCAATAATGGTCCCTGCTGCTGTAGCAGTGGTGACCACAGATAGATAAGATACTCTACTATAGCTAAGCAAAGGGTTACTTGTGGGACTGGTTTGTTCATAGGTCTAAAATACTGTAAGAAACTGGACCAAAGAATTTGAAGCACTCTTTATATTTGAGAATACCTTTTCTGAAGAAAAGCCTTTTTAATATTATCTGGGACCTCAGTGATGTCTGCAAAGATAGCTATAACAGAATTACAGAGTGGCTCCTGGAGAAGAGCACATGGAAAATCTCCTCAAAAGTAGTTAGGTCTGCTTAGAATTTGAGGTTAGAATTTTTTTTGTGAAGAGATTTATTTTCATTTTTTTCTGTTACATACACTTACATAAACACCTCCATGTTATCTTGTAGTAATGTTATACCTACCCCGTGTTGCTCAAGAGGTTTTTCTATCAACCAGTTATAACTCTAGGTGTACCATATATGTGACTGATACTTCTGACAATGTAAAGGTTGTTTTATCAGTATCCTGAGGACAATACACAGTCCACTTCTCATGCATACTTTAGTTCCTTTAATATACTCCATTATTTATGTCCAACTTACTAATGAAACAGGGTCTTACCATTTAATAAGTTGTGATTTAGTGAGATTTATCCTTCTGAAGAAGTTTCACTGTGAAGCTAATGTGAAGTTGAGGGTCCAAGTCATAGACACACCCCTTTTAATAAATAAACTAATTAAAAACTTCTTCTGCCAGTCAGAGCACGCTTCTGATCAGAAAGAGGTGAAAGATACATGCGAGCAACAAACCATGCAATTAACCTGTGTCTGCATTACTGCACAGTCTACCCTGGGGAGAATCAAACAGGCAAGAAATGGTAGCACTTTTTACATACTGTCTTGAGGGTTTCTTCTGAGTTACAATCACTGTCACTGTTTCTTTTACACTCATTTCCCTTGTTTAGGAACATGACAAATTCATATTGTTGTCACTTTCCTTTCCCACATGTGTAATGCAGATCTTATGATGTCTATTATCACTAGATTCATCCACACCATTACATCATTAGGATTTGTGTTCATATGATTTCAGTATTATATGTGATTATTTGTTGAGCTTTTATTCCTGTAATTTTCATGCCTTGATGCCGTTAGACATCTTAATGTTTTTTATCCTTGGAGTTTACTAGACATTGTCCAAGCAAAGTTTGGCCAATTTTACTGAAGTTGGATGATGATAGCCAACGATAGACCTATAGTCCTACACTTTTTTAATCCTCTCTCCCTTTTGTTCTCTCTGTAAACTTGTGAGTTATTAGTCAACCTTTATTATCAGTTTTCTCTATTTGTTATTTGACTTGTGGTTAAAATATTCTTTAAGCTATTTTTTGTTTTGTTAAGCATTGCTTCTTAATACTGATATGGCCTAGATATTGCATCCCTACTTGTTGCTATGTTAATGTCTGGAAGAATAGTTTACTGTTCTATAACTCTTTGTCTGTAGCAGGCTTAGAAAGGAAAAAGGGGTAGAAAAGAAAAAAAAGAGAACAACTTAGCTTTATCAGTTCACATCTTGAAAGAGCACATTCTGCCCCATCAGTTTTCAACAAAACTTTCCTTTAGTTTTTTTTGGAAAGAGAGGTGGCAACAAAAAATATTTGTAACTGTTTCTTGATGTATTCCATGCTCTGGGACTTCAGAAGGCTGCTCTGGAACCTATTTCTTGAAAGTCTTGGGCCACAACCAACAAATATCCCAAAGTTACTGCTGTCTTTCAGGGAAATGAGCCATCTTCCCTACCTAGAAATGATGATATGTGTAGGGAAGGAAAGCGTTTAAAATATTTTACTTAAAGTTTGCATTTTATCTTCTGGTTTCTCTTTTTCTTTTCATTGCTCACAAGAGGAGATCAAAACAATCAAGTGCTGTTTCCCCATGGGGAAAGAGAAAATATCAAGGAGCAAAGGCCAAATTTTAAGTATTTATATGTCGATTTCACATCTACCTCCACCTCCTGACAGAGTTCTAGGCTGGCACAACAGAAGTTACACAAAAGAACCACAATTATGTTCTCTCTGGTTTTGGGGCATGCATGATATTCTTATGAGTATTTTTAAGGTTACTTTTCATTACCTCATAATTTCAAGCAAAAAAGCAAGCAGTACTTTTTATTAGGATAATGCCAGAACACATATAGAATTGCTGCTGAGGGTGTGACGGTCTGACAAATTATAGTCAATGTCTCAAACATGCTTTAAAGAACTTTGGAGGAGAAAACGGCCTCTGTAAAAACGCTGGAGTTTTGTGAACAGGACAATGTGGCCAGAGGAGAAAGGTGGGTGGGACTGCACTTCTCCAAAGCCGCAATTCCTTATCTTAAGTGACCAGGAGAAGGAGCACAGCATATGCACCTGGAGGAGGAGGCCCCATGGAAGATGGGACTGTGCTTCTATCTTAAGCAGTCATGCCAGCAGGAAAAGAGAGGCAGCTCCGCAATGAACCCCCCCCCCCCCGGCTCACTGACCGGTTCCAGAGAACCCCAGGAATGGGAACTGTGCATGTCAAGACCATCAACTAACACACTGTAAAAGAAGAGAGAACGAGTTCTCAGCGCGCACCCTCTGGAACTGGATCTCTAGGCTGGCTGGACCAACGCTGGACCCAGAACTGGTGAAACCCTTTTCTTCTCTCTTTCTTTCCTTCTCTCTCTCTTTCTCTCTCTCCTTCTTTTCCTTCTCTCTTTTCCACAGTGCCTACACCTCATCCTTTTAAACATAAACTGTTGACCAAGTCTGAGACTAGGAGAGGCTCTAGCTGCCCCTGGGCTCCTCTTTGAGAAGGAGTCCAGAAAGCAAGGGGGTCTGCTCTGAACCTCGTGACTCAATGGGAGGGCTCTCCTTCTGATACATTTCATGTTCCTTTTTCCATTTCTTTTTCTACACCTCCCTTCTCTTCTCAAACAGCGGCTTAACGACATGTTGCAAGGTTCATATTGATAAGTTCACTTGTACTTGGGCAAGGTTAGCTAGGTTAAATAAATGTTGATTGTTGTTTGAACTCCCCTGGAGTCGTTTCACCTTAATTCTGACAAAGGAAATCCACGAACCTGAGTCGCTCCAAATTTGGGACGCAACAGAGGGTTACAGAATGTGACATGGGAATTACCTTAAGAAAAACTTAAAGCAAATCATTTTACAAATCAAAACTAGCCCTTGTGGTTACTCACCACGGCAAGCACAATGACATGGTGTGGTGGCTTGGCCCCATCTGGCTGCCAGCATCCCACCCAGCCTCTCATCGCCGTTCCCCAGCAGGACTAGGGGAGAAAATAGGAAGAATGAGCGAGGAAGAAGACTTGTGGGATGAAATAAAAACAAGGAGGTCATGTACAGGCTGCAAGTTACACTCAGTAACTTCAGTGAGGCAACGAGTGGTGCAGGGTGGGCTGCAGTTGAGACTTAGTGGTTTAACTCTGCCATTCCTTCCTTCTTTTTTCCTCTGCTCTGGCATGGGTCCTCCATAGGCTGCAGTCCCTCTGGGAACATTTGCTCCACCATGGAGCACCTCCTTCTAGTCCTTCTCTCACCTTGGTGTTCCCTCTGCTGCTTCTCACTCGTTTTGTTCACTCCTCCTTTCTTTGACTGGCATTTTCTGCCCTGTCTTAAATACGTTTTCAAAGAGGCACTGCCAGCTTGGCTGATGGTTTCAGCTGTACCCTGTAGTGGGTCTGCTGGAGCTGGCTGGAACTGGCTATGTCGGGCATGGGGCAGCCCCATGCCTCTTCTCATGGGTGACACCTCTGCAGGCCCCCTGCTACCAAAGCGTGGCCACCTTCACCCAATACATGTGTACACAGATAGTAAGATGAACTTCATTAAAACAACAAGCACCAGTGATGGTGACCTGTTTGGCAGCTATTGTTATGGACTGACCAGGAGCAGTGGATGCTGGCAAGTCAAGTGAAGGCCACAGGGAAATTTCCTACTTCTCCCAGAGTTAAACAAAAGCACAGAAAACCAAATTCTGTTTTCCTCACACTTACAGTTATGGGCCAAGTAGAGTTGGAACAGTGCAGGAACTGGACGTGTAAGATTTACTGTGGACTATTACATGGAGGCTGCCATTCTTCTGTGATTATTGTATTTTCTATTTCATGCCTTCCTTGTTATGTTTGGATTCATTAAACATGAAGCCTACACAGCTAAGCCTGAAATGACTGTGTGCTGGAAGTGATGTTGCTAATTAATTGCTATTACTGTTGCTAATGGTTAAAGAAAGTCTGGTAGGCTCACAGGAAGAAAAAAGGAAATTGGGTATTTTAACCAGACTAATGCAGATTAAAACAGAGCTAATAAGCCTTATGTGAAAAGCTTATATTTAAATTACAAATGTCATTTTCTTGTGGAAATTAGCATTCCATTTAATGGTCTGTTTGTTTGTGACTTTCTATAACTACAGATGGACTATATTTTAGGCTATTCATGATAATAGTAGAAGAGAGAAAAAAAAATCTCATGAAAGGTTTTCTTTTTGTAAAGAACCTTCACATTTATATCTATTAGATTAATGGAATTTATATCATTAAATGTTTCTACAAAATGGAAAATTAAAATGTTTCCCTTGGGTTTTGTGATTTTGTCTAATTTCACATGCTATGGGTGACTTTGTAGATTTCTTTTCCTTGCATGTGGAAATAAATAATTTGACTTATGATCTTACACATTTTTAGTTTATTTTTGTAATTTTATTAGTTTACTGCAGAATTTTGGATTCTGGTAAACAGCAAGAACTTCATTACTTCACATCTATGATTTGCTGCTTATGTAGGAGCATGGGAATTACTTGTAAACCTGGTATTATTTACAGGATTTCAGAAGCAAATCCACAGGGAAACAAAACACAGGATGGAGGGAGGGATACTGTGGAGCAGTAAGAGAGCAGCTGTTTAGAAAACATTCCTGAGAACAAGCTTCATATTGTCAAAAAAGTTGTTTCATACATTACCAAACACCAGTGCTTAGAACAGCCAGAGAGAGAACTTTTCTTGTGGAAGAAATACAGCAGAGCAATCCCTGA
The DNA here is from genome assembly GCF_964188355.1 of Buteo buteo. Lineage (NCBI taxonomy): Eukaryota > Metazoa > Chordata > Aves > Accipitriformes > Accipitridae > Buteo > Buteo buteo. The sequence goes on along the minus strand of NC_134172.1, from coordinate 25,204,248 downwards.
GGACTAACTCCCTGGGAACTGGAGACTCACACAGAGTAAACCCTCATGGAAATGAACTTTCACAACAGTAGTCTGTTTAAAACCTCAAAATGCATTCTGCAGAGTTTCTCTAACACACTGCTGGTGGCTTAAGATCTTTCAGAATAGTGTAGTAAGTTGGTGGGAGTAGAGAAGAAGAGAAGAGAAGAGAAGAGAAGAGAAGAGAAGAGAAGAGAAGAGAAGAGAAGAGAAGAGAAGAGAGGAGAGGAGGAGAGAAAAGACAATCATATTTTGAGGAAGACTTGCATTGCTGATTAACACTTAGTCCTTTTTTCTCTGCCTTACTTTCAGAGTACATGTGAACACCTCTACACATTTTTATTTTTCTGACATGTATGCATGTGCAAAATGAATATATACCTTTAAATACTTGTATGTATTTGCACAGTTTGCATCAGTCAATTGAAAATAAAAGGTGCATTCTCTTTTCTGTTCTTTTATGGTGTTCTCTATGACTACTAGCTGGTCATTTCTCCAGTGTAGGTCACACTAAGCTGACAGATGTGCCTTCCTTCTCAAAGTGCTCTGGCTATTCTCCCCTGGCAGGTGGCCAATTGGCCAAACAGAGAGCAGTTTCACAGCTGAAGATCTCGGAGTCTGCAAAGCTGTAACAAGTTCCTCTGCACTATTCCACCCCTGTAGATGAGATGAATTGGGATCAGAAGTCACACAGAGCATTTAACACCACTAATGTTGGTACAAGAAACTGAAAGAGCACAGAAACTTCAAAAACATTCTGCTTATTCAGTTACTGGTTGCGGCAGATGATAGAAGGACATCAATCAATGCAAAGAAATGAAAAATAATTTTTTTTCCTCTGTGAATACATGTTACTTAAAGAATCCTGAGGGAAATCCCTGAAACAAATCAGTACAATTATATGTTTTGTAGAAAACTAAAACTAGCTTGTAACGAGATCAGAATATCAACAGAATAAATAGATGATGGTAGAAGGCATGTCTCTGATATTCAGTACTCTGTGTGACGGTGGTTAACATCTAAACAGAATGGTTTGATGGGTCTGAAGAACCTGATGTAATGGAAAAGACTGAGGTATCGTTTCCTGGTTTGGGGGAAAAAGTTTCTGAGATGGCCAAAAAACCTCAAAAGGCTGAGGAACACATTCTGTGGCTATATTGAGTGTGGGATGTCATTTTAAACATTAGAAATAAACATACAAAAAGTAAGAGGGGAATCTATTGACGAAAAAATGAAGATTTCTGTGGTAGTTTTCAGAAAAAGATGAAAGATATAGGCAAACAGCAAGTTATAGGGAAACTGCAATAGTGGAATTACAGTAAACAAAAGGAGGCAATGGCTGGATCAGGGAAAAAGGAATTGTAGCCTTTTATTCTTAGTGAACTTGGGCTCATACCTTTGTGGCTAGAAGGTGCTACATCCTAAGATGACCAGTGTGAAATGCGTCATTTTTCTACATATGTGTATGTGGCCAGAGACCCAGACACAAGCTTGCTCTGCTGTATCCCCAGAAAAGCAAAATTTGCAGAACTGTGGTTGTATTCAGGCTGAGATAATAAATTCTGCTGAGGGACAAAATATGTTAGCTGTGACCTGATGATCTGATAACGTGGTCATGTGGTTTTTGGATCAACATAGGGTCATGTCTCACCCGGTGAGAGTATAGCTGGGGATCTATGGTTGCCTGCACCATGGACTCATCTGTCTGTTCAGGGGAGGGTTAACAGGGCAGGGAACAGCCTCCAGGCTTGCTGGTTCTTCCTTGAAGATTCAAGGCAGTCCAGCTTGTGAAGCTGGGCTGATCTCACTGAACTTACTGCATAACTGGAAGTGAACATCACAGTATCCCTTTTAGAAAGCTATCATTGTAGAAAATGTCTGTTCCATTTAAAAGAATAATAGAGAAGGGCATCTCACAATTTTTCAGACTCTTGAGACTATATGTATGTCTCCTCTGTGATTTATACTGGTACATTCATGATTAGTTTTATTCTTGTAATGAGGGCTGCTCCAGGCAATCCATATTTTTAAGTATAGATAATTCACCACGCACAGTACACATCAGGTAATAAGACACAATTACCATAATTCTGCATTTTAAAAAATCTTTCTATTCTCACTGGATACATCCTGAACTCTAACATGTCTTCCAAAAGTAATCTTGTTGATTTCTTACACATTTTTGATGTTAAGATAAATCATGAGTTTACTGTCATTAGAAATGAAAATAAACAAAACTATAAAATCTACATCACTGCTGCTTGAATCTTCAAGGGTAGTTCAAAAAGCTTCAGTAACAGCATCATTCTGTCTTCCAAATTGCTGACATGATACATATCTGATACCAACTGAAGTTAGATTTGTTAGTGGCATTCTTGCAAAAGTGTTTTATATGAAGAGAATTCCCTCTTTCATTTATGTGTGAACTCAGATTGTTTGCCCTGTGAAGTCGTCTTTGAAGAGTTTGTCCTCTCCACCAACAGATAACCACGGAAAAATAAAATGAACTAGCTTAGCTCTCTTAGTCAAATTTATTTCATGGATGTGACTGCTGAGAACATCAGGACTTTCTAAATCTTTTATCACTGCTTCGGTTCAGGAAAAGTCATTTTTTCTACTTCAAGGCAATAACAGAGTCCTCATTCTTGAGAAACTGTTCTTTTCTTAAAAACATGCAGTGTGATGCAACTGTCAGTGCTCAGGAATTGAGCTAAAAATTTTGTCATGGCTTGTTTCTATATGGAAAGCAAGACAAAGTTTGGTTACCTTTTGTCCTGGTTTTGGCTGGGATAGAGTTAATTTTCTTTCTAGCAGCTGGTATAGTCTTATGTTTTGGATTAAATATGAGAAGAATGTTGATAACACACTGATGTTTTTAGTTGTTGCTAAGTAGTGTTAGTATACTAAGTCAAGGATTTTTCAGCTTCTCATGCCCAGCCAGCGAGAATGCTGGAGGGGCACAAGAAGTTGGGAGGGGACACAGCCAGGGCAGCTGACCCAAACTGGCCAAAGGAATATTCCATGCCATGTGATGTCATGCCTAGTATATAAACTGGGAGGAGTTGGCTGGGGCGGTGGGGCAGACCACTGCTTAGGAACTAACTGAGCATCAGCTGGCAAGTGGTGAGCAATTGCATTTTGCATCACTTGTTTTATATATTCCGATTATTTATTATTATAATTGTCATTTTATGATTGTTATCATTATCATTATTATTTTCTTCCTTTCTGTTCTATAAAACTGTTCTTATCTTCAACCCACAAGTTTTACCTTTTTTTTGCTGATTGTCTCCCCCCTCCCACTGGGTGGTGGGGAAGTGAGCAAGTGGTTGCATGGTGCTTAGCTGCTGGCTGGGGTTAAATGGCGACACCTTTTTGTAGGGTTCGGCGTTCGGAAGATCTCGCGATGTCACGGAAAGTTAGAGGGTTAGTCGCAGCCTTGTGATGTACCTGTAACCCCGCCTCCCCTTGTTAGTATAAAAGGAATTAACTGCGCAATAAAAGGCGGAAGTTGGCGCTCACACTGCGTGTGTTATCTGTCTCTTTCCCTGGTCCGGGCCGACCAGTGATCTAAGCGTGGCACCTTGATATGTAGCAAACGCTACACCTTTTCAGCAGCAGGTCTGTATCAGAACTGCAGCAGGGTAAGGCCAAGTAGATGTGAAGTCAACTGTGGTATTTGATGATCTTGAAACTACCTATCCCATTTTGACTGAAATTGAATAGCTGCAGATGTCATTTTTTTAGTGCTTAATTAATGAACGACATAGCAGAATATTTACAGGACTTACCAGACTTACAGGGTTCCATGTCTCACCTCTGTGTGGGGAGAACATGCTCAAAAGTTTATCTTTCTTTGGAAGTTCTCATATCATTAGAACATTTGGTATTCCAGAATGGGATGCTCTTATCTTATGGATTATATTAATTGTAAAGGTGTTACTGAGTCTAACATTGAAATCCAAGTGCTCTGTTTTGGGGTATCTGAACTATGAAGCCTGAGCATCATTCCTCCTTCCATGTGCAAGTATTTTATACATACTCTGTTGACTCTACTACATGTTTCAGCTTTCCAAAAGGTACAAAGGAATGTAAAAGAAGCCCTCAGTGAATTGCATTGTTGATATGTTACTATAAAGAAGCTGGCCTATTATGCAGAATAGGAACAATAACCTGGTTTGTTGTTTAGAAAAGAAAACAGAGAGTTGATATTTTATTATTTTAGAATGGATAGGTTGTTACCTAGAACTGCTTTGGTTAGTGAGGAAATACAAGATGAATCTGCAGTAACAATTGCATTGTAAGTACTAAAGTCCACAAGAAAGATTTATGAAGCTGATAAGAATGTGTCACATTGTGTAATATATTAAGTTCTAGGAAATGAAGTTAAGACATACTTTTTAATAAGTTCTATATCTGATTTTCCATTTGTATATTGTTTCCATTTGTAATCAGGTCTCTCTCCATCTTTCCCTTATCCTTTATCCAGGCTCAATCCAGTCTCTTCCCATGCTATGCCCATCCACACAGCTCTCAGGGCTGACCCTGTTAAGCCTCATGTCTTTTTCTTGGCCCTAACTAATCTATCCTAACAGCTGTTCCTTGTCTGAAATCTCTTCCCTCCTTCTTTCTGTTGCTCTTTCTTTGCACTGAAGAGCCAAAATGAGTGTATAGCAGCAGACACTTTCAAGGGTTAAATCTGATTCTTACTTCAGAAGCTTAATTTCCAAGCTGCCAGGAGTGGATTCCCCCAAGAACAAGGCTCCTGTGATGGCTGAGAGGCAAAAGTGAAACTCTGGAGAATTAGGAAACTGCACCAAGACAGGACAGGGTTGTTTATGCATTCGGTCCCTCAGTTATCAGTGACAGGTATGCTGCATATCTATGAGAAAGTCACTTAGGCAGCACAGGGGTTTTAGATGTCTGAAGATATCTTACCTAATAGTTGATGAAGTTAGTGGAAATGAATCAGCTTCTTAGAAGACCTGGACAGCATGGCCACTGCAATCTTAATGTGAAGCAAGATTTGAAGCAGGGGTAAAACCAAACTGTTGGCAGCTTAGCAAAGGTGCACTGTCTGACTGAGAAGCTGGAGAAGGTAAAGCAGGTGCTGTTTGCTCCCAGATGTAGAGGCCTCTGTCTGATTTTGTAAAGAAGCCTGCAGGAGGAGAGTCTTATGCATGCTCAGCTGTTCCTGGGTTTCTGGATAGAAACAGCAGTCAAGAATACCTTCTTTTGTGCTGGAGAGGATTTTGCCCTTTTCCTCCTCATGCACTGTAGAATTGTCCTGGGGATTTTGTTCAAAATTAGAGTGGTTTATGAGCAAACAGTGATCCATTTTTATTATGTTAAAAAAATATATCTTTTAATCTAAAAGCTAGTAACATTTCTGTGATTTGTAAGTGAAACTAGGTTGTTATCTTATGTTCAAAATGAAATAGAAAAACATTTCAAATTTCATGTTTTTCACTCAAATGTGGCATAATCCTATTTTCACTGATTTTAGGCACAATGCAACATCATATCCAATCTGACAGCTGGCTATTTTGGACAAGTTTTGTGTCGTGATTTTTCTTTTGAAACAGAGGGGACAATTGTTCTGTTACAAGATAGAAAGGATAAGTGAAGAAGTCCATGTTACCTTCAGAGTTTATTGATGCATATCACAAAGTCAAATGCTTAACTGTTTTGCTAGAATTTGCAGTGCTCTTCCTTCAAACAATGAAGTGCATGTACCAAGAGAATAAGGCAAGCAAGATTTGGCCCATTATGAAATGAAGGTCAGCACTGAGGCATGAAAATAGCTCCCAAACAGACTGATGATGTAATCTTGTAGTACTGTGCAAGAATGCTTCAATCTATAAGCTAGTATTGTCCTGGGACACCAGAAATTCAAATATTCTAATGTATATCACTGTAAATTTAACAGATGTGTGCAAGTGACTAATGATTATACCTAACCCAACAGCTGTTAAACAGGATTTGCTGAAATGCACTGTAAAATAAATAGCAGTGCCTTGGGTATCTAAATAGTAACTGAGAGTGCTACCAGAAGTTGGAACTTTTCTGTGGGAGGCAGGTTCCTGGGTGGGAGGAGAGACCTGGGGAGGTGGGGAAAATCCTGTGATATGGGAAAAAAGACAAAGAAACAACTGATGAAAAGATTTGCTGAAGAATGAGTGGAAAGGAAGAAGGGAAGAACACTTAGGTAAAAAAGAAAAAGAGAAATTCCCCACCAAAAAACCCCTCCAAAACCAAAACACAAGACAGAGTAGAGAGGAGTCTGAGGAGAAATGAGGCCAGTGTGCAGAAGACTGTGTGAGAGGATGGGAACAGAAGGGAGAAAGATCTGCAGACAGAAGGCAGAACAGAAGGGAAAGGACAGACGATACACACCACTATCAGGAAGAGGCAGAACTGTGTGACTGGGGACTCATTCTTAAGAAAAACTCACAAACCTGTCATCAGACCAGCCCCAGAAAATGAAGTGGCATGCTGTCTGTCAGAGCCACAGCAGCTGGGGTTGAAATGCATCTGGAGGGAGGGATCCATGTGTCACATATTGCCACATTTTTGCTAGGATGAGTCCATGATGACATGGCAGAATGGGGAAGGCAAAAGACTTTTTATAAAAAAAGGATGAATATGTGATCCTCAGAACAGTCACAGTATCTAGGTAAGATCTGGAATGATGAAGGATTGGTGCCATAAAGAAGATCTGTGGGTTGTCAGTTGCTGGGATGCACTGAAAACTTCCTGAAGGGTGACTATTCTGGAAAAGCAGGTTCCCAAAATAAGACTGCTGATAAAAACTGCCATTGAATCATGACCTTGGATCCACAGAAGTTGTTTTAGGTAGAATGTCATCAAATGAACAGGTTTTAGGTGAAAGAACATATTTGAGGTTTGGAAATTTTTTTTCTGTTTTGCCAGATGAGGGTGATAATTTGAGGTTTCTGCTTTGTCTACAGCATTTAAGCAGGACAGAGTCGTATCTCCAGTAGTGCAGTGTGACTTCCCCAGCTGGGAAACCCTGGCTAAGCAAAGAAACACAGACAGCAAGCAGCCTGACCATGGCAATGGATGCTTGGTAGATCCCTAAGGGCAGTGGTATTGAAAACGTGTCTTCTTGTGTCCTGAGATATATACTTATCTCTCCCTATGAGTTATAATGCTAATAAGTGCAGGTGCTACAATTTGAATGTGCTATGTGCCTGTCATGAGATGCCCCATTTCTTTCCCAGGAAGAAGTTCCACTTAAACATAATGAAAATTATTAGGCAGTGACCTTGAGGCCAAATGGTTTAGACTGACATTTTCCTTCCTGGATAAAAGCAGAAGATGATGGAAGCTGAAAGATGATGCAGGAAGGAAATGCTAAGACAAGAACACACAACAAATTTTAAAGCAATTTGTGATGAAGTTTGGCTGCTGAATTTGAGTGCAGAGTTGTTTTTGCTGGAGCTCATAAAAGCAGTGCTTTCTCCATGTGTGCTTTTGTCTAAATATCTCGCAGCAGAAGGGCTGTTTTCAGCCAAACATTTGCTGACTGTCTCGAAGAGCTACTACAGCACTTCAGTATGTCATCTTCCCTACGGGTCAGAGGCTTCCTGGGTGGCAAGTCTGGCTCCTGCAATATTTGTCTGTTGGTCAGTTAGTTGAGCTATCATCAGAACCACTTTTGATGATTCCTGATTCACAGTCTGGACTCCTTGTTTTTAAAAAAATTGGTTTTTTCCATCATTATTTTGTTTGTGCCAGGCTGGTTTTGGCCTCAACCCCATCTATGCCAAGGTGAGAAGTAGCAGCTTTGAACATCCCATGTGCAAACCCTCTGACAGACAACAGGCCTGTGTCAGGAACCACAGGCAGCATAAGATCTGCTGACCTCAGATAAATCTAAGAGACAGCACTAACTGCATCTATATTGGCATTTTACTTCAGATCTCCTGCTGTGTCTTTTCTTGGTTCACAGAGAGGTTTTGTTGTGCATGAACTAGAAACCTTTCTGGGGAAAACTAAACTAGAGCTCCACTGCTGGTGAGGGCCCAAATGTTCTCCAGCCTTTCCTGAATATATGTGAGTACCTACGTCCCTTGGATGTCTGTAAACTACAGAAAGTGTAGTACCATGGGATCAAACTGGGATCAAATTTGGGATCAAACTAAATGTAGTTTGAAGAAAAATTCCTGAACTACTTGCAGTGTAAATGTAGGAGCTTGTGCAAAATATTTGCTAATGTAGGCATTGTCGTATGCTGGACAGTAGAGTGGACCACATATGCTACTGAGGATTAAGTTACATGGGCCATGTACAGCATATGATTATTTCCAAAGCACAGGGAATTAAGGACTGTATTTCTGCTTCTCAGAACACTCTAGTGGTTGCCTTCCAGGCTTTGCCTTCAGTTCCCTGAGGAATAAAATCTGGGGGTGTGGTGGGGGGAGTGGGGGCACAGTAGCCAAACGTGACCATGCCACAGCTACCAGGTGACTGCAGTGCCAGGTGGTTCTCATTTGGAGTTCTCAATATAAATTTCTCCTTGGCCTTCAATAAACCTGCATCTATGTACAGTGAAGTGTAAGGCTGTCCAGGATGGGATGGTTTTATCTATCAATGTCTCTAAGGTTCTTTTTATCCTATCCCAGAACTGTTCCTGCTTCATAATATGGATATGGATGACCTGAATACTAAGGATGTGGAAGATCAGATACTAACTGCTCTTGTGCCTAGTTAAGGGATTTGGTCCTAAAACTGTCTCAGTTAAGTGTGCAAACCAGTAGGTTAATCTAGAAAGGTTCCTTCTTGCTCTCATTTACCACAAAATAATCCTGAACCTGAGCAGTGTTTTCAATAAGACACTTTCCCATGCGACTTTAGACTCTGACAAGCTAGTTATTTCCCAAGAGACAGTTCCCACTCACCGCTGCTCAGGGCAAACACACCATTCAAGCACTGCTCCCATCTCCACTGACTTCAGTGCTCAACTAAAACCTGCTAGACTAGCATTTGCCAGTTACAGTGTAGTATTTTCAAAAGAACATATTATATCCCTTTTCCAATGTTTTATGTGTTCTCCTGTAGCTATTAAATGTACCTTTGTAGCTTTTTTTTTCTTCCTGTTTAATATAATGGTGTCACCATTATGGCCCTTTCCTGGATTTGGGATAATTTTACCTTCAAGAGCCTCCAAAGATTGTTCACGGTTTTCAATACTGCCTTTTATAAAGTACTCAATTTGTGCTCACTTTCTTAATTAACAAAACTACAGGGCTGGATATCTGTTTTTCTGGTTCTGCTCTTTTCTGTACTATCCAAACCAGAACACTTGCAGCAGCTCTTTTATCTTCTTCTGTGCTTATAATTGTCATTAAATCTTTACCTTTTGGCCAATATACCGGTCCATGGTAAATTATTTCTGCTGAAAGAGAAACTGCTGATCTGGGTCAGGTAATTCTCTGCCACAATCTGTTTATGTTTAAAAGACTATGCATGGATTTCTGAATGCAATGGAAGCTGTTTACTCTTTTCTTGTGCACATTTTCAAAGGCTGTCAGTTGTCTATTCTGCCTCTGCTCCTTGCAGGATTGCAGCTCTCAGGGAGCTAAGCAGGTGCTAGCCCCCTCATTTTCCAGACTGCTGCAGTGGGAGTGTTTCCATCCTGTGACACTGTAGCGATTGCCCTGTTCCCACATTCCCAGTGTGGCTGTATCTACCCTTGCCTTGTCAGGGGCAGCCTCATGACTTTCTTTCACCCTCTACTGCTTTTTTTCTGTGAAGCACAGCAGCACACAGCTGTTACCAAGCAATTTCTTAATCCCAGTGTTGGTAGCCACTTTCAGGTCAGGGTTGTTGATATCAAATCAGTGGACTGCTGAGTCACCTGGCATGGAGATTAGAAACAGCTCAGGTACTGGTGTGTTGCTATCTTCCACATGGGCTTCACATGTTAAGCCAAATTCCCGGCTCACTCAGTTAGTGTGGTTAGTGTGGCTTAGACTTGAATAGAATTTGCTGACTTGAGTGGCTTCTTCCTACTGCATTTACTTCTTGCTATATAAAGGGACTGCCTCTCCCAGTGTGTGTAGATATTGTACATAGACACCTGTCAAGTTGAAGAAAACCTGTGCTCATTCAAGATCAACGGCTCACTTGCTGATAGCTATTAATGCCTTTCAGAAAAAATTCCTCCAGCTCATTTTTGTCCATCACCTACATGGAATTCTAAATGTTGACAGCCTATACAATCCATCTGTAGAACCAAAGTGTTATAATAATAGTAGTATTACTCATAAAAAAGCCTAAAATTATACAAATCGGCCTACTGACAAGGAATCAATTAGAAAAGCTAGAAAGTACTGATGGAAATAAGGCATATCCTTACAGTGTTTAGCTGCACCCAATTTAAGAGTGCCTGCATCTCAGCTGAGTTGAACATTATTTATTTTACTCAAAGTGCCCCCTGTGAAAGCTTCTCTTGAGCCATATTCCTTGGTTATATCTTTATTTCTGGGCAAAATTCTGCTTCCTGGCATTTCTTAGATACCATATTTCTTAACAGTGGCCCCAAATTCAAACCTTGTTGTACCTGTCATGGTTTGACAGTCTATGCTGGACCTGCTTGAGATTGCCTGACATCATGTTGCCTTGTGCCATCTGCTACAGAAGGTCTGGAAACAAACTCTGAGTTCTCAGATTTTTCCAAGATTTCTGGGTGGAAGAAAAAGACATGTCCAGGGACACCCAAACTCAGGAGTCCTATACTCTTTGTGGTATTTCTTCCTTATCCATGGGGTGTGAATTTTCTGTTTGGAAGGATGCTATCTGGTATGGGAATTATGACTGTTCCTGTGTTTGAGGCGATGTCCCATGAGCACTTCTGGGTCTAATTTTGAACACATCACACTAACTTAAAACTTGGTCTTCTGGGACCAAAGGCATGTTTCTTTCATGATCTGTATGTGTCCGCACTCTGCCCAAATTAAGCAAAGAACTGACTGAAAACCAATCATCTGCAGAACTGGGCAGATGAGAAGTTTTTATGATCTTGCATTTTGATGTTGCACTGCGGCTTACTGCATTTGCATTTGGGTGCCTATTAGCCAAATCTCAGGGGCAGGGGTTGGTCAGAAGCTTATGTGGATGATAAAGGGGATATTGATCTCTGGTAGCTATCTTATTCCACAACAGAGCCAAGAAGGCACATGTAAATCAGAAGGGTGAACAGGAGAGCTCATACAAGTATGAGCTAATGTTATTTTTAGCAGGGTTCTGAATTCAAGCAAAGTGTGCAGTGTCTTTGAGCATTGACTGGATTCAAGTTACAATGAAGTGTACTGAAAGAGCTATACCCATACTATTTGTACCCATTTTGTAAAGTTTGCCCATAATCTGGTGCTGGAAAGACCTTCCAGAGCTAAGTAGCATTGTCTCAGGAGGACAGTAAAAGGTGCATCATTTTGATGGGGCGATTTGTTATCTGCTTGTTAATGCCTCTCATTGTACTATTTACAAATATAAAGTTATACAAATATACAATGCAAGTCTAACCTAGTGCTGTCATCATTTAGAGGTATTCTGTTCCAGCTAGAAGGCAGAGAGATGCACTCATTTTGTGTGTGTGTGTGTGAGATTAGAAATAAGTTTTTTGATGCATAAGTCTGCAGGTTTCCACAGGAGCCGTGTGAATGCAACAGCAGGTTCTGATCCCTTAAACTTATTCTGAGGCCCATGTTAGCCTATAAAATATAGGCCAAAGTTGAAAATAAAGTTTTAATTAACAGCTATAATTTCTGAGACTGCTGCTGACAATGCCTGGCTTGTTAAAATGGCTCATTGTTTGTGAAACTGTGATTAAAGCAATTCTGTGTCAGAAAGATTGGATGTGTTCCTGCTCGTCCATTTCTCAACACAATCCACTGTTGTCTTCCCAGTCCATGCAGTTTTCTCCTTGCACACCCACACATGGTCATCACTGCTTTTTGTTATATCCTACATGACAGCAACAGACTCACTCCCAATCTTTTCAGTAGAGTAAATTTGATTGGGTTTTTTTTTCCTTAGGAATGGGGAGGGCTAGGCAAGTATTTGGTGATGTGGTACTTTGAAAGCCCTTTGTCTCACTTTACACAGTCAGGAGACTGTGCCAACCAAACATTAAATGGGTTGGACAAGCTGAGTACAGGAGACTACTGTAGTTCTGCCGTAGAATCAGAGGACTTGGGAGTGCAGTCACAGTATATAGCTTCCACTAATCTCCAAACAAAAATATCATGCTGAAGACTGGATTGTACTAGGTTATAGTGCTACAGACCTCTATAGACCACAAAAGAATACAGACGGCATTTATCTTAGCTGGAAAAAGGTTTTGGTCAGTTGAAATAGTTACCCAGGTAAACTAATTTTGGGCATACTTTGACAACTGATTAAGAACATCCTGATGAACATTTTACTGCTAGGAAACTGGCTACTGTGAGCGGTGTCTCTTTTGTTTTGTTAGTCTATAGCACCTTGTCAAACTTCAGTGAATATCCAGTTCAGACTGATGCTGAATGGCATCATGCAGATCAGCTGAGCTGGCAGATGAGTACCAGCACCTTCTAGTATTGCACAGTCTGGCTCATTTTGCATATTGCAGATACCTCACTGGCCATTTCTGTGTCTTACCAAAGGGTCCTGCTTGAAAGAGGCCTTTCTTCTTCAGTCGATAACACTTCAGTATGTTGCAATAATTGTGTCTCTAAATTAGACACAACTAACCTAGCTTCCCTTCATTTTCTTTCTGTAAACTACATTATGCATGACAAATTATTTGACCTTGGTTATAAAACTACAAAGGGCATGTAGTGGTTAAATAAAAATAAAATGATAAAAAGCTAAATTTCTTCCTCATGTCATAGCTGAATCGCACAAACGAATTCGTGCTAGGCCACTGTATCTGTGCAGTATAAGGAATGGGCTCAATCTAATGCCCCATGAAATGAATAGAAAGATTCTGGCCCCAATGGGCCTTCAATAAATCTTATCCTGCAGACAGCCAAATGGTAAAAAGAACTTGGTGATTCCTGATGACTTACTCTTCTGTAATAAATGAATATTATTTTATTTGGGGGAAAATAGAAGGCAAGAAAGGGAGGAGGCAGAGGACAATCTGATTTTACTGCTGGAGAAAGAAAATAGAGGAAGGAAATTATAAATAATGCGCTGGCAAAAATCAAGTTTCTCCTTATACAAATCAAGCTGTTTGAATAACTACTATACATTTCAGTGAATTAAGCTACTTTAATTAATTACAGCCAGTTTTATACATGTTCTCAGCATCTTTCAGAATATTTCATACAGTGTTTTGCTGATCAGTAATAAAGATTGTTAAAAAAATATTTGCTAAGTGTGTTATATTATATCCTGACACTTGTGTGCTGTTTTAAAAAATCATCCTGTCACAGAAGGACGCTAATGACTTAACAACATAAAGCTTGCCTGTTTGTGAAAACTTGATGTTTAATCTAGACAAATTTGCTTGTTTATATAGCTGTGTAATCAATGTGTGCAGGAGAGTTATGGTCCTATGCAACTATTAGCTCTACTTTACATAAATATTACGTTTTATCAATGGACAAATGCATCACTTTATACAGCAAGGTATCACAGAAGGAAATTCAGAATTTTAATGAGAACTTTCTGCTGTATTTTTATGGCATATTGGATATTTTTAGGGTATAGTATAATTTTTCATAAAGCTTCATGAGTCATTGTAGCGGATCATTGATTTCATACAAATCAAAAATTACCTGGCTCGGGAAATTTGAACTTTCTCAGCTATTACTAGTTTGTGTACTTTGAGGAAAACTCCTTCTGACTTGATATATCTCAAAATAGTAGAAGTTCTGTTCTATATATCTCACTTGTGAACATAGGCAATAAACATGTTTTTAGAAGAGCTGTTGATATGTGCGTTGAAAGTATATGTTTCTATGAACTTGATCATAGGAAGAGAAAATCACAAACAAGACCATAAGTGAAAGATATGACAGGGGAGGGGTTGTGCCTTAAAGTGTAAATTGTTAGTTGCCATTGAGATCTGCATCAGAACTTTTTCAGTTTTAATTTAGAATATAAAAAATTGATCAACTAGTCTTCACTACTGTATAATATACCTCTAGACAAATCTAGACACTTGAAGACATAGAAGACAACATTTTTATTTATGAGAAAAAAGAAAAATTGCTAGGGGTGGATGAATTGTTTTGCAGACAGTAAATTTTTTAAAAGTGCAGCTTAGTGAAGGAACAAAACTACCTATGCATTTGGGCAAAGTTGATGAATAGATGACCTTAGAATGAATGAACTAGATAGGAAGGTTGAAAAAAAAAAGTGAAAAATGTTTTGCTTGCATGTTTTCTAATTTAAACAATTTAACTATTCATTTTGAAACAGTTTCAATTTAAGAATGACTTCATCTTCTATGAAATAAAATTTTTAAAAGAAAATGAACCAAAACTATAAAACATAAGGTCTTTGAGGATGATGCAAAGTAGAAACTCTTTTTATTTTGTGAAGGAGACAAGACTGGGAGGATTGGTGAGGTGCAGATAGGAAACATTCATGACTCTCACAACTTTACTTCTATGATGTTCTCTGTTATGCATGCAGCCTTAGTAAAATAGCTGGTGGTTGAAATTCTAGTTGTGTTACATTTGTGGGAGTTCTGTCATGAATTTGAAAGGATCCATGATTTCACTCTCTATCTTTATGTCCTTACAAAGCATTTCTGCACTTATTAACTGTAGATAGAAAAACTGGGAGATGGGAAGGCAGATATGTGAGAGTAAGAGTCTTTTTGAGATGGATGGATGAGGAGGATGTTATTCAAAAACAATTAGACCTGGACATAAACCTTTTCCATTTCTCCTGTGTCCCTCCCTAGTACTGCTCCCTCTTGATTCATTCTCTCTCCTTAGTATTTGCCTGCAAGAGAGAATGTTCAGTAAGTGCTGCAGTGAAAAGTGCCAAAAATATTCATGAAGTGCTGTATTTCTGCTGCTGCATCAAACACAATATGAGGAAGTGGCCCACAAAAGGTTCTCTCTTTTTAATTACTCCATGCACTCCAATTCTTGACCAGGTATTGAAAGGTAGCAATGTCCAATGGACTAGGCAAACTTTTCTAATACATTCTAGAAATAAGATGTTCCTTGGACATCATAAATTAAACTGTGCTTTTAGGAATGTCTTCAAATCTCTACTTGGGATTAATTTATTATTTTGTTCTCAGAGAAAAGCAGGTTTTGAGTGGGTCCATAATACACATTCAGTGATGAATCCAGCAAAACTTCTGAAAACGTCTGTACCTGGTAGTTATTATTACAAATACTGTAAAAGTGAAACTTTAAATGTTCACTAACTTTGTGCCATTTTGTTTATAGTTCTTCCTGGGCAGATATTTCCACACTTATGACTTGGCACGTGTGTGCAAATGGGAGACCAGGCCATCTGCACGGATTTCACACAGAAATCCATGTTTCTTCATGCAAAAATATTTAGCCAAAAATTCAACAATAGCTTTGAAATCCTTTAAAAAGTCTGTATTCAGTATCAAACTTGTATTATTTCTTCATCTCTATAAAGCCTTTTTTTTCCTGCAGCTTTCTCCAACTGTGAGTAGAATGCAGATTCAACACTGATTGTTTCTAAGTGGTTTAAAATACTTTAAATACAAATTATTTGCATTCAAAGCCTTGATCTTTGTTCTCAAGACCTTAAAAATGCCAAGAAAAGCAGAACTTCTTGTCATTTGTTTTCACCCACATGCATTAGTAACATTCCATTTCAAGAAAGTAATTCTGATTCAGCCTGTTTTAATTGAAGAAACAGGCAATTTCTTCTGTAATTTTCATCATTTGTTATTTGTGAATTAAGAGACTTGACAACGTACTATAATGGCTGGACAATCCTGGACATTTTAAAAAATGACCTGCCCTTGAAATGTCTTATTTTTGCATTTTTATAGTTTCAAGGATGATGATGAGGGTGATATAAAAGGAATTAATAATATGCCATACATATTATGCAGCTTTAAATTGAACCATAGCATGACCTACTCCATGAAGCCTAGGTAGGCAGAGACTTTTCAGTTGTTAAAGAAAAACGTGCATCAGAAAAGAACATCTAGACAAGAAAAAAAGCCTTGGAAAAAATCCTGTTTGTTCCTATGGCCCATTGAGTTGCAACCAGCTTCCTCTGGAACTAATCATGATCCAATGCTGGCATTCCTAGCATTATTTTTCCACAGTGTAATGTGAAACCAAAAAAACCTTATTGCATTGCAGGTGAAGGTTTTGAAGTGTAGAGAGATTTAAGTGATTTTCAGCTCTTTTGGAAAGGGATTAAAATTTTAAAATAAAATATGGCTTTATTCAGAAATTCCAAGGACCTTATGCTCTTATTCTGGTGAATCTAGCCAGGTGCAAAGAGTTTGACATTGCTGAGCACCTCTTTTGCCCAACAATTTATTTAAGAATTGGGTGCACAAAGTGAAGGATCAGACCTCATGCTTGATTAATGTTGTCTATTAATTACAAAACTCCATTTACTGCCTTCTGAGCAAAAGCCACCCAGATCTCTGAATTTCCTTAACCAGTTCCTTGGTGATGCTCTCTTTCCTCCTTGTTCTCACCAAGACCATGCAGACTGCTGCACGCAGTTGTGCATAGTTACTGCTCTGTTACCTGCAGCCTTCCACAGAGTTCTTTTGCATCATCTTCTGTCCACCTTCCAGTGTCCTAAAAGGTCATGGCACCGTCAGCCTAAGCCCAGGAAAATAATAATAAAGATTTCTTTTCTATGGCCACAATGTCCAGTAAAAGGCTTCATAATATAAAGAAGTAGTGTTTTCCATTGATGGAGCCTGAGGTGTGGTACATGAGGTTAGTTGGGGGTAGGGGGTGAGGGGATCTTGGGATCTGTTTGCCAATAATCTCAAAGCCCAGAGCTGCCAATAACCTCCAGGTTATTATTAAAGTTTATAGCACTGTCTTTTTCTGTGACCTCTGTCAGTTCACCCTTACTGGTTTTATTGAGTGAAGGTGGCCAGGTTTTGGTAGGGGGGGAGCTGCAGCGATGGCCTCTGTGAGAAGAAGCCAGGGCCTGGCCCCAGGTTGGACACAGACCATTCCAGACGGATCCAGCTGGCTCCGCAGCAAACCCAACACAGGATACAGCTGAGCCCAGTCGTGCCTCTGTGACAGCATATTTAAGAAAGGGAAGAAAATGCTGGAGGGGGTGACGAGGAGGGGAAGATGAAGAGGGAATAAAAAGGAGTGAGAAACAGCAGAAGGAACACCAAGGTGAGAGGTGGAGAAGGAGGAGGTGCTCCATGGCAGAGCAGATATTCTTGAAGGGACTGCTGCCCGTGGAGGACCGGCAATGGAGCAGAGGAAAAGAGAAGGAAGGAGTAATGGAGATAAACTACTATGGCCTCACCACAGCCCCCCTGCCCCCCTTGTAGCCTCACTGAAGGGACTGAGTGTAATGTGCAGTGATAACAAGCAGGAGGAGAGGAGTCTGAAGTCAAGCTAGGCCTGGGAAAGGAGGAGGGGTGTGTTTTCCCTAAGTGTTTTAATGTTTCTTTTTTGTACTTTTTTTTTTTCCCCCAGTACCTAAATAAGTACTCCAATATTTACATAAATTAGCAATATATTAAGTTAAATTCCCAAGTTGAGTCTGTTTTGCCCATGACAGTAATTGAGACATGATTTCCTTGTTTTTATTTCATCCCACAAGTCTTCTTGCTCTCTTATTAATCCTATTTTCAGCCTCCTTGTCTTGCTGGGGGGAGTGAGTGAGCAGCTGGGTGGGTGTTTGGCTGCCAGCTGAGGCTAACCCACCACACCAGTTCATCTGTCTCCATGGGCAATCTATCAGTACCAAAGTGTCAACAGCAGCTGGTAGTCACACACATTCAAATGATCATGGCCACATGTTTATGAATAAATAAGGGATCTCTCATACTGATATATCAGCATCCCTGATGCTGAACTGAAGATCTTCCAGTGGTCAAGCTTTGTCATACAGATATTCTGCAGAGCCGGCTCACTTATCTGACTAGACTTGGTACCCTCATATGAAGATTGGCCTAAGCCAAATTAAGTTCTTCCTGAAGCAACTTATCTGTCTCCTGGTCCTCTTGCTCTTGGTCCATATCTTCTGCTCCTCAGAGTGTCTAATTTAGTTTCTCTTTTAGTAGCTATCGAAGGCTGTCATCTGTTTTTCTTTTCTCTTAAAACTCTTCCTAAATTAGCTTGTTGTGTCTTCCTCGAAGGCAGTAACAATTGTCCTCATTCCTTCCACAATCAATGAGAAGCCATGGCTGTTGCACAAAACTCTTATCAGAGCTGATGCCATCAAAATCATTCTGGTTAAAATTTCTTATTGTCTTAGCTGTTGTATTAGATGTGAAAACCTGACTCTTATTTTCAGACAATCTCATTTACTTAAGATTTGTATGATATTTGCTTTCAGGTTTTGGATTCCTTTAACAGATAGAACAGTAGAATAAGAAAAAAATGCCACATTTTCTTCTGCAAATAAAGGTATGTCAAATATTGCATTATGTACCTTTGTTGTCATACCTGTGGGAGGCCCTACAGAACGTATGTTATGACTTCCAGTGTCTCCTAGTAGAGGGTGTTAGCTCTTTAATATTTTTTTACAAAAGCTGTCATTGAAGATCATTAGTTGCTGATAAAGTCAAGACAAAACAAGAAATGTAACCATTCAGCTAAGGAAGGTCTAATTTCTCTTTCTCACATTTCTTGTGATCTCATTTTCCCAGT
Organism: Buteo buteo; assembly: GCF_964188355.1. Classification (NCBI taxonomy): domain Eukaryota; kingdom Metazoa; phylum Chordata; class Aves; order Accipitriformes; family Accipitridae; genus Buteo; species Buteo buteo. Next base: position 25,185,397 of record NC_134172.1, on the reverse strand, counting down.
TCTCTAGCCTTTAAAGTTCCAGACCTGAATTTCTAAAGTAAAATAAGGGGAAATTACTTCAGAAGTTCATAATAAATTTATAAATAAGTTTAAAAAAAAAAAAAAAGCCTGAGTAAAGCTGAGTAAAGCTCATTTATTTTTCTTTAGTTGGTCATCCTTTTAATCTGCTTTTGTGATTGACACTTGCATGTATACAAAAGGGATGAGGAGGAAACAAAGTTCTTTCCACTCCCTCATACACTTCCTGGACAACTTTCATCCCAGCATAAAGTACGCTGCAACAAATCTGTGTGAACAAAGTTCTGGTTAGATCTGGGCTTAGCTTCCAAACCAATTCTGAAGTATACTCCCTATCTAGTTTACTTTTGGAGGTCACAAGAGAAAATGATCTCAAAAATGTAAAACAAGGTCTAATTTAAGTTAGGCACAGGTCTCTAGTCACTTCCTTTTTATTTTCCTCCATTAAAGACATCTGATTATGTGCAATACATAGGAATCAGGTATTTTGCAGTGGCTGTCCAATGACTATCACAGTCTTTCTTTACTGTTACTTATGGATAGTCTTTCTCTGCTTCCCTTTATAGTGTTCACAGTGACACTGCAGTTCCACCTTACAAAGAACCACACTGAGATGGGATGATCTAATTTGCTATTTTCATTGAATCAGATTCTGGAAATTGAACAAAATTATTTTTCTTCACTTCACCCACATTCTTTTCTCACTTAATCCTTTTCGTCTTTCTTTTTTTGAAAATAGGCAGCATCACAGCAAATAGAACATGGTTTTGAAAAGATTGTTCTGGAAGTACTGAAATTGCTCTATCTTGCCATTTTTAATCAATTTTAAACTTTGAGTTTAAAAGGCTTCACAGTACAAGATAGACTTATGTCTGAAGATGCCTCCTCTCCTAAAGAACGTCCAATTGCTGAACAATATATGCTATTCACAACTGATCTCTTGCAATTGCCATAGATAGCTCTTATGTTCCGTTCATCTATTATCACTCAATACTGAATTAATAAAGTTTGAAACTTCTTAAGGAACTATATTTTGAATATTTTCCTGAAATGATAGATCCATAAATCTTAGATAATCTTGAGCTTCATTATGCATCCTTGGAGTAGAATCTATTACTCGGAAAGTTTATTCTCTCTTTCTTTTCTTTCACTGAGATGAAATATCCAAGACATTCAATTATTTTAAATATGGTGAGAATAGATAATGGAGACAGAGCCTGTGAATTTAACACATATGGTAGTATTTTACATTGTCTAATGCCCAGGAATTTTGGTGTGAGTGGAGATGTCATCTTACATACAAACATACCCTAAAATAACTGTATTTTTTGCTAGTGGAGTTATCTCTAAGACCTTATGATGCTTGTAAATCTTGATAATGATGACCTGAGAGACATTATTAGTAGATCCCAGATCATGAATTTTACAAAGCCACCCATCAAGTAGCTGCTTTGCCGTATAGCTTCAGGATTTGGGAGAGGAGGAATGAAATGCATGATGTAACTAAAGACAGCTGACTCAAAGATCATCAAACTCTTTAAAACATGTAAAAAACCCCATTAAAAGCAAGGAGGTTGAAGGAAGTTTTAATTTCTCATAAATTTTCTTTACACAATATAGGGGGCAACAATCATATGGTCTAGGGAAAGAAAAAGGAAAAAAAAAGAAAGGTTTTTAAAAAAATAGATAGTAAAGGTGCTTGAAGCCTTCAATTTAATACCGCTGGGAATCAACTCTACTAGACGTGTAGATTCCTGCATATAGCTTATCTGGTGATTGCAGATGTTGAAAAGATTTCATGACTCATGCATGATTGATAGCCAGCTGTCAGGAGAAAATATAACATTTTTGGAGTCACACAACAAAGAAAAAAATTGGTTTTGTCTCATTGTCATTAATTTCAGTCAGCAATGCTGTTTATTTCCCATTTAGAAAGACAGAAACATACTTGTGAAATCTGAAAGCCCAGTCTAAATGATACCGAGGCAAAGCCCCTGATTTCCTGGATGGGCTTTCTTATTTGCAGTTGTAAGATTGACAGTTCATAACAAACTAAAATGAAGATTGGAGGAACAAGCAAGCAAGAAAAAGCTCAAGCTGCTAAGCATTAAAATCATGTGGGTAACAGCCCAGCGTTTGTGCTTAATAGGGTATAGATATGTATGTCAGCCTGAATCAGCAGTGACGGAAAACTGACACCACCTGTGACTCCAATACCAAGTCTCAGCTGTGTTTCTACTCTACAGCCTGGGGGTGGGGGGGGAAGCAAATAAGCAGATGTCCTTCACTGACCTTCAGGATTGGGGTGCCTTTGGACATGTGTGTTCACTGCAGAACCCAACAAAGTATTCCTAGTGACTTTTCAATTAAAAATGTTGTCATACTTTGCTATTCTCCTTTTCAACTCTACTAGCTCCATGGGTAGAGGACTGTCAGTACATTTAACAGCTCTAATGATCAGTAAAGGTAAAGAAAGACTGGAGGTGTGGTTGGGGATGGAGAAAAACTAGTCCTTAATGTTTGACACTTTTCTTATTTCACTTAATTAATTTTGTGCCAATGTGAATGAGATTTTTAGTGAATGTTAGCAGGATGTTTTTCTCTTTTTCTGGGCTTATTTTCTCTTGCTGAATAATTTGGAATGCCTGCTTTGAGTTTCATGCGAAAGTCACAGAACTACACGTTAATCAGGCAGCTAGATTATATAGGGCTTGTGTTATAGTGCATTAATCTGTTCTGGATAAATGTTGAATAGTGTGATTGAGAAATTCAATTAAAAAAAAGATTTATCCAGTTTGGGTAATACGTCTTGATCTCCATGAAGTCACAGAACTCATGAGAATGGAAGGAATCTGTACCAGGAATCTGCTCTGAAAACACATACAGATGGGTCATTAAATGGATGTCTGTTCTTCTGCATTAATGGAGTGTCACAGGATTCAGGTCTCTCACCTTGACTTGAAAAGAAGAGTAGATATTAGTATGTGCTTTTGGGTTACACCTAAGTGGTTTCAGACATTAACTATCATCTTTAAGTTCCTGTGTCACTCTTAAGGAATATCTTATATTCAAGCACAGTAAGTAATTAAACCCTCTTGTATTTGTACATATGGACTCATAAATGCACTGAAAAACTCTGGCTATGATTCCTGTTTGCCCTCCTCTCTGCATGCTCATTTATCTCAGTGCCAAAATGAGCACCACATGGATGCAAAGCAGGATAGTCTTTTGCACCCATATAAATGACTACACAGGTGATGAAGACAAAGACATACCTGAACTGAAAGGTCCTTAACTTCAACCTTACTCCTTCTTTCAGGGAGAGGTGTGGGTTTTTTCTTTTTTTTCTTCTTTTTTTGGGGGGAGTGGGGAAGGGGATGTTAGAGGATGTAATCAGAGTCAGAGATGAACATTTTCTCTGTGGCACTTACTCACTCAATTCACTTTCAGAGTCACTGACTAGTTTCCTTCTTTCAGCTGGGAACGGTCAACTTGTATTTCAAATAAATCTTCCATCTTTTTGACTCCAGTCCACTGTGTCTTGATAATCTTACATCCTTTATTTATAGGTATAGGGAGCAGTAAATAAAGAGAACATACTGTGATTTTGTACTATAAAAAAGAAAAGAAAAATAAAGGAGAAAACCACAGGGTGGGTAGGTCTATGATTTTTAGAGGAAAACTTACTTTGGATTTCATTTGTAAGGGGAAAAATATCCAGAGAAAAACAAGTTTTATGGAAGTGATGTGTTCACAGATAACAGAATTTATGCAAAGGAAGTTCGGAAATGCATAATAAATAGTTTCTTCTGAGTTTTCAGCCCTCTTCCTTCACATAGAAAAGACCTGGATACTTCTTATTTATAGACTTTAAACAAGAATATAAATCTCTAAAAAATGGAGTTGTGAAAGAAGGGGGTGGAAAAACAGTCCCAAAAATGTATTCATGAACACAAAAAAAGGTAAAAATGAGTTTGTAATTTACTGCAGCTCAGAGGCAGCAATAACTAATACACTGGAAATTTACCCATTTTATGCATCTATTTTGCTTGCTTTACTACTCTGCTGTTCATAAAAAGAGCATTTATTTCAGCAACTGTCATGTCACTTGGCATTTATGTGATATCTGAGCTATGTGTGAAAATGCACTTTTTTTCCAGTTCCAATTTTTATTGAAAAGTTATTTATTTTACAAATTGGTATCGAGGTGATTTGTTCTCCTATCTAACTAGTTTTACTATTCTACTTTTATTATGTTCGTTCTTATCACTTGGGAATCAGAGTCATAAATCATTCGGTTTTGTTTTTCACATCCTGGTCCCTACTATTCTACTTGCATTTCATCCTCTGTGTGCTGCTGTCTTAATTCCACCTAGTTATTACCTGAGAGATTAAAAAGCATACTTTTCTATTCTTACACTTTTCCTGACTGTTATGCTGCACTTTTGAGGCACTTTGGATTGTCCACTACATTTTGTGCTCAGCTCTGTCTTTTGACAATTTACTCCGTTGTTTCTCTTTGCCGTTGTTATTATCTCACCCATGTACTGCAGACTTCCACCCGGGGGTCAGAGCTGCTCTGTGACTGGCGCCGCTTACATCTGCAATAGGGACGTCACCTGTCCTGTACAACTTCCAGCATCAAGTGTGGGATGAAAGGCATCAGATACATAAAAGAACTAGACAGCAGAAATGCAATGTAATCACTGCCTGATTAAGGACTCTCTGAGCTAAGGTCCCTGATGGCTGCAGAGATGTGCTATGGTGCCATATCTCTCCTTTGAAATATCACAGTTTTGGAGGTTCTCCAGTAATCACCTAGAGGGAGTGAAGATTATTAGATAATCTCTTGAGAGGGTCACTGTAGTTTCCAGGAGGTGTTTTGTTCCTAGCTCCACCTCCAAAGATGCCAACCAAAAGGGAACTAGAAGATTAATTAACTGCACCAAGCATTTAAAGTTTAAAAGGAGAAACCATTTAAAGGCAGGTGAAGAGACATGTTGAATTTGCTCAGCTGCATTCTTCTTATAACAAACCTGGCTTTCTAGCAAAAAAACCCCCAAACTCAACTATTAAACAAACCTCCAGGTCAAATTGTTTATCCGCTCTTTTGTTGTTGCTGTCAGCGTAAACGGCCTTGCTTCTTTAAGAAGATTGGCATAAATGGAGTCTGTTTATTTCTAATCGCAAACTTTACCTGTGACAAGGCCATATTACTTCTTCTTGGTCTAAAACTGATCACAGAGTAAGTGTCTGCTCAATGGCTATTGATGGGAAAATCTCATCTGTTGCCTTGACAGTTTCAGTATATTTAGAAGCCGAGAACCCAGATGTGAGTTCGCATTGTGCTTGTTTATGACTAACACAATACGCAGAGCCACTCCGTCCTGTAAAATATTCAAGGCTTTCCCCTTGCTTGAGATAATTTAGCTGCAGTGTCTTTCCCAGGCTCCACATTTTGTCCTGACACTAGAATTTATAGGGAAAGGGTAATGGTAGAATGAAACCTAATTTTGTGAAAATAAGTTGGAATTGCTATCATCTGAGCATCAGTTGTGAGACAAAGTGAGCTGGCTGCCTCAGTGAGGAGAGCCCACCTGTGCCACAGGTATTTTCACAGCTGCATTCCTATTCCCATGAAAAAGCCTTTTGCATTCACTGGCAGTACTGTGTCAGATGTCTGCAAACCAAATAGCAACTGCATTACTTTCTGTGCTGAAAGGACAGCCTGGTCGCTGGCCCATAAAATAATAACTGGAGAGCTATAGCAAATCCTCTGAGAGATCTGCTCATTTGAGAAACATTCATAAAAGCTGTGTTTCTATTTATATGCAGCAGACCCTCTGATCCCAAAGGGGATTCCAAGCATAGGTATGATCCCCAGATAATCAGTTGTGTTTGCTTTACAGGTAATGCCATTTTTGGTGCATCTGCTTTCAGACATACCGTTGCAAACAGTGCTGCCAATTAATAGTTCTCCCTTGCCTCAGAACTTAGAGGAAAAAACAGAGTACTGCTGACAGAAACATAAAAACACAGCCTCTGCTAGCTCCGAACATTGCTTTATTAAGCCTGGTATTCTGCATCCAGCAGTAGCTAATGTCTCATGCTTCAGAGGAAAGGCAAACCCCACAATTTGTGCAAAGCCATAAAATAGGAGAAGTATTCCTTGCAGAGCCTGCAGCCATCAGCTTATTCCCTGAAGCATGAGATTTGATTATATGTTTGTTTCTTGGGGAGAAGAGCTATGAGTATTTAAGCTTTTCAGGCTGGAGATCATGCATTAGATTAACCTGGAGGAATCTGAGGCCCGTGTAGAACAGATTGTGGAATTCCCTTGGCAGAAATGAGCAAAGCAGCCATTACTAACATGCTGTCATATTGCTAACTGGAGCCGAATGACAAATTCATAGGAAATTTTGCTTCTATTTCTGCTCTTGAGCTACCAGTGAGAAGCTTGTGATTTCTTCTGGGTGTAAGTAGCAACCTTATTTCCCACATAGTTTCTAAGTTTGTGTTGTGTTTGCAAACAGTGTAATCTGGTATGACTAGTAGCTGGGATTAAAGAGCTGGGTCACGTAGCACTGTTCACGTGTCTACCTATGGACTGCATGCGAGGGCTGGAAAGCAACTGTTTTGGCTCTGCTCACTCTTTTGTACCTACCTCTAACTGATCTTCCTTTTTTCCATTCTAGGCAGTTAAAAGGAGTACTTTCATTCTTTAGTAGGCTGCCTTTTTTTTTTTTTAATTGCTTTTGTCTGTTTGTTTGTTCTGGATCTATGTAATATTTGCCAAGGAAACCAAAGCAGACAGTACCTATGGCTCCGGTCACACACAGTCTGGGGCTGGTCCAAGCTTTGTGAGGAAGATTCATCTAGAGAAGGCAGATGGAAAAAAAGAAAAAAGTCATGATTTGAACCATTATCCTGTGGCTTCTGAGCAACCTCACAAAGGTCAAAGAAACTTCAAGAAGATTTGGGTTTGCACTGAAGATGAATTCAGGTATTGCCAGGCCCAGGAGCAGAAAGAACATAGAGGCCTTTTAAAATACTCCCTCCACCACCCTTCCCTCTTGGTCTGTGGCACTAATAGGCTACTGCGCAGTGCACATTCTTCAGTCACCCTTCAGTATCCAGTTGGACTTATTTATGGACTCTCGGTAACTAGTTACACTTATATTCAGCCCAGACAGACAACCTGCTACTCTGGTCACCTATCAAATCCCCGGTGGTTCAGCAGAGAGAAGCTGAGTGCCCTTGTAGCAGCATTATCCTGGTTAATTAATCCTTCAGTGCTTCAGAGACTCAGAAAATCAAAGAAAATCCAACTTAAAACTTCATATGAGCAAAAGCTTCTTTCCCCCCTCCTTCAGTTTTGGACAGAAAATGCATTTTTTGCCTTCCTATAGTTCTTTGTGCTGTGAAAGACAGGAGGTCCTGCAGTATCTTCATCAAAAGTGGTAAGGGTCTTTTAGCTTCCACTGGGAGCGAAGGGCAGTAAACAGTTCCCGATACCTCCCAGGATCAGATTTCATGACGACTCTTACATTGCTCCCCCTTTTTTGGCAAAAACAGCTTTGTGACTGAATAATAAAGAAATGGCAGCAGGAACTGGCACTCGCGTGTGAGTTAAGTCTCAGAGCTCTGCTAGTACAGAGTCGCTGTGTTGTCTTATGGATGTAGTTTAGGCTCCATTTTGACCTACAGCAAGAACCTTCAGACCAGGAGTGCCATGCCTTCTTCAGCTTGGAAGCAGGTCCAGGCATGGTCTCCAAACCACCTCCACCCACCACCAAAGGTCCTGCTGTTTTCTCCTAGCTGCACAGGAAGGGTTGCTGGCTGCATGGGACTAGGGTGGTGGGATAGGATTGAGGAACATCTAGTTCTAGAGATGTGGTCTCACGGCCCCGCTTATAGCAATGGTAGGTGGTCCTGGCTTGTTGCCTGGTATTGATGATCCTTCACTTGCCATCTCACATTTTTCTGATGGCCATTGGATTGTTGGTGGAGTCTGTCACCACCACCTGACCCATTCTGCTCACCTCGCTTAGGTACAGTGCTTTGGTCAGAGAGGTCATATCCTTCTAGGATGTCCATTATGGATTTTACTCCTGTAGTCTGGACCCATAATAGCCCTCAACAACATAGAAATGCACGCATCTTTCAGTCTCACTTGCAAAATGCAATCAATATTTCTTATTTCAGGGGTATTGCACATTGAGAGAGAAAATAATAAGTGAAAATGTATTATTTCCAAGTCATTCCAAGTCATAAATCATCATATTTCCTGTCTTCCATTTACTCCAATTTTTTGGCATCACATGACTGACTTGTTCATCAGCCAGTTGTTTATGTTCTTGCAAACATGAAAGAGCTTATGGATGTATTGATTTGGATCAGACTTCATATACAAAACAGTGTAAGAAAATTGAGTTAATAAAACTATTCTGCAAAAAGTAATTTTTTGCTCTCTGGAACAGTGAAATTTACTATCAAAGATATCCATACAAAGTCAAATTGTGGCACAAAGCCAAGTTGTTTACAGGTGATTCCTGCTTTCCAAAAGCATGTCATCTTCCATTTCTTAAAAGCTGAACCCTGTATTCTGGTGCTAATTATGAACTTATATTAAGTTGTAATATACAGAATGGACTCTTCAAGTGCATTTTCAGCCACTGAGTCCCTGGTGAAGACTGTCCTCTGTATTGTTTAGTTTCTTGGTTTCAGATATCTTGCCCTCCAAATTTATGTTCTTTTAGGATAAAAGATAAAAACTGATTGCTGTAGAAACATTTTGTTGTTAACATAAAACATAATTCAGTCCAAAAAAAGCCTGCTGTCCCACTGCAGCACTAGCAGCCCAAATACCATAGAAGGCAGAAGCCAAAAGGGCAGAGTAACCTTACTGAGAGGTGATGCTGTTCTTATTGCTACTCTGAAGTTCTTAAAAATTGCCCAATCTTTAACATTTTAGGGGGCTTTTAGCAATAGTATTAACAGAGCTGTTACAAAATGTTTTCAGGCCACCAGAACAGTTGAATTCAGTTTCTGGACGTGAAAGACTTTCGTTTCCTTGGAGTTGGGATGGGAGCTGGGTGGTGGTCTCCTTACAGGCTGGCATTTTCCTACTGCCTTTCTGCAGTAAGATTGCTTGCCAGCCTGCAGTGTAAAATTGCAAAAATTGGGTAATATTTCCCAGTGCAGCTGGACCTCCTAAATGTTATTTAAATTTCTATGAATCACTGAGGAGTATCGGATCACAAATGCCATCTTCTAGATCACTGTTTTTGTCTCTTTCTCTCCCGCTTCTCCAGCCACTCAGCAAAATGCACCTTAGACACTCAACTGGGATCACATTTTCAAGGTGTCTTTTAAAACATCTTTTTTTTTCAACTTAAAGCTTTTAAGCCTTAATTCCTCTTGTGCTTGTTTGTTGCCAGAGCTGTTCTCTCTTTACTCACGCTGTGATCTGTCCTAAATTCAAACCAAAAAATCAAGTCAGCAATTTGACAGTAGTGACATTGATGGATTTTTCACATGCAGTATTCTTGGAATTCAGGTGTGTCTTTCACATGACATTGTTTGGTACTGCATTCCCTGAAATGATAAAGAATAGGTGTATTGTTTCAATCTGAAATAACAAAGAATCACTGCAGTGCCTTGATGCCTGTTTAGATAGAGGGAGTTACCATTTCTGCCTTGAAATCCTGTATATTATGACAATACTGACTTTGCCATAACTTATTCTTCTCAGGGTTTCTGTGTTATAAAGCATTTCTGATGAAATGCATATTGAATATATAAAGAATTAAAATAAAAGATAATACAGCTTTAACACAGGCTTCCTGTACTGCCAGAAAATAATTCCTAATATGTAATGCAAATTCTTATTCTCATGATGTTTTTGTCTCATGGGATATCAGACAGATACAGAGTAACACTGACCTTTGCGGTCAGTATGCCTCTTAACTGCTTAGTAATACAATACATTGAGGTATTTCATGCATTAGTTTCTTCATTGATCAAAATAACATATGGGATACGGGATCTCTGCTCACAGGAAACTGTTTGGATTTGTATGAGATTGGAGAGGTCTGAGAGGGGATCAAGCTCAGGCATTCTGAGTGCATCGATGCTAGCAGTTTAGAGTGTAGCATAGGTCATTTTTTTGGTGTGAATCCCTCTACAACTTGCACTTGATGTACTGTAGATGACAATTTTGTGCACCTTTGGTGTACAGAAACTGGATTCTTTCTCTGAGCTGGACTGAGGAACAGAAAATTTTTGGCAGGAATGTTCTCAGGCAAGGAGATTACTTTTTTTCTATTTAGTTTTAGCCAAATCACTTCTCAAATCAAGTTCATAGTGCCAATATAGCTGAAAGGGAGGTGCTGATGGCAGGAACACTTTAAGCCAGTATTGCCACCAAAAAGTTTCATCTTGGAAAACTATAGCCTCTCAAGTACTCATTCCCCTCTCCTCAATTTATTGTGTTTTCCATCATAAATGCTAAATATTAGATGGAGAATATGCTTCTTACTATCAAAGCTGATTTCTTTCTCCAAGGAGCCAGCTTTTCTTTGTGCATTACTGTACTTTAGCAGGTAAAAATGAATCATCAAAATCTCACTTTAATTTGTTGAATTGTAACTTGGAAACTGAAGAAGCAGAGCCCAGTAAGCATTTTCAAAAGATATAATATTAGTGTACTGATGTCTCTGACCTGAGTAGCTAGTCACTAGCTGGGATCTTGCCTGCTTGTTCTTCTTGTGAAGAGAAAGTGATAATAAAGGCCACAGACTTTTCTCGGTGCTGATTACTTACAAAAAGTGTACACAAGAGGCCCGACTTCTCCTAAGGCAGGAGGAGAAACAGTAGGTGGCTTCCCTGCTCACAATTTCCAAGCCTATTTCCAGCTTTCTTACTCCACAAAGGAGCCTAATTGCTCCATCCATTTAGCCTGAATGAAAGGTGCCGAACATTTTCCAAAGCTTTAACAAGATCTGTGATTGCCTGCAGATGAGAGCCAAGTTTGAAGGCAGCCTTCAGCACCTTCCCACCCAGAAACCCACCAGGGGCTGTCCAGGCTGGGCAGGAAGAGGGGCTGCCCAGACATACACAGAGAGGAGAGCACCCTCCTCACCCTCAGGCTTTAAAAAATATTCTCACCTGGTCCCCAGGTGTCTGTAGCAAAAAAAAACCCCAACCTGTATAGAGGGGTACTGATGACTAAAGCTACATTAAAGAAGGATTAGGTATTTAATTTCTTGGTTTAAGATGAGCAAAACTTAATTTCCATAACTCCTGTGTTTGGACTAATGGGCCTTAAGAAGAAATTGAATATCACATGATTTTGAACACTTCACAGAAGGTGGATAATAATATAAACTTTTTTTTTCCTAACAAGGCATTTAAAAAATAAAAATTATACTTGCAGGGGACTTTCACTTCTCCAATTATTCCTTGTCAACGTTGACGTTTTTTTAGATAGCCATTTATGAACCAGATGCTTATTTATCTTGAGTAATATGTTATAGGGTCAAATTTGGAAATTCAACCCTTTTCAGGAAAGCATGTGGCATATATTCACTTCCTACTGATATGGGGGATTGTACTGCATATTTATGGCTAACCATATGCTCAAGAATTTTCCTGAATGGGCATGTATATAGAACCACACTTACACAATCTGCTGATTTAGATTGCATGTAAAAAATGAATTGTGTCATATTAATGTCACATTATTAGCTGAAATGAACACTGTGCTACCTTATAAATGTATTTTGATTTATTATAGTGAAAAGGATTTTAGGCAGAGCTTACGAAAACCACCACATTGCAAACTATTCTAAAGAAATATGTAAAAAGCAATCTTGATCCTCTTCTGTGTCTGTGTTAAATATTAAATTTTAAATAGCATCAAACTGCCAGGATCACCCACAGCAGAATCAGTGATTGGAACACATGATTCACGTTGACCACCACGTCTCCTTTCAAAAATCTGATTTCAGTCTCCAGACAATCTTGACCTTTCCTTGTTCTATCCATGATGTCCTTGTACCACTCTGCAACACTGACTCATGGAAACCCTCCTACCTCTGTCCATACCAATTCCATTTGTCTCTCTGAGTTTCTAGTCAAGAAACAGAATTGATGGTGCCCTTAGTACCAAGTGAATGCAAGTGTCGTGGTTTAACCCTAGCCGGCAACTAAGCACCACGCAGCCACTTGCTCACTCCTCCCACGTCGGGATGGGGGACAGAATCAGAAGAGTGAAAGTGAGAAAACTTGTTGGCTGAGATAAAAACAGTTTAATAAGTAAAGCAAAAGCCACACACACAAGCAAAGCAAAACAAGGAACTCATTCACCACTTCCTGTTGGCAGGCAGGTGTTCAGCCATCTCCAGGAAAGCAGGGCTCCGTCACGCATAATGGTTACTTGGGAAGAAAAAGGCCATCACTCAGAACATCCCTCTCTTCCTTCTTCTTCCCCCAGCTTTACATGCTAAGCATGACATCGTATGGTCTGGAATATCTCTTTGGTCGGCTGGGGTCAGCTGTCCCGGCGGTGTCCCCTCTCAACTTTGTGTGCACCCCCAGCCCACTCGCTGGTGGGGTGGGGTGAGAAGAACCAAAGGCTTTGACTCTGCGTAAGCACTGCTCAGCAGTAACGAAAACATCTCTGTGTTATCAACACTGTTTTCTACATAAATCCAAAACACAAGCCCATACTAGCTACTATGAAGAAAATTAGCTCTATCCCAGCCAAAACCAGAACAGCAAGGTAGAGTTAATTCTGACTTATGAACATTTTACACTTATTTTGCAGTTGTTCAAAATGTCTAGGGAAAATTTAGGACAATGACTAAGCAGGATTGTGTTTTTCCTGGGAGGAATAAATTACAGAAACATTTTTCTTAATATACATTGAGGTATTAAAATATTTTGTAAAACAGATCACCTGCAAAAATGAGGGGATGAATATTATTAACACCTATATGAGTCATATACAAGCAATAGAAAAGAATTTAATTTTGCCCAAGTAAATATTGCTACCACCTTCCTTTACAGTGATGAGTAGTTAAGTCTATTAGGCCAACCTCCAAAAACCTCCCCAGTAATGTAGGGTGTTAAGATGAGAGTTCATGTGACTCATGCTATTTATTATTCACTACAACAATCTAGGCAATTTCCTGCTCTCTCTACCTCATATATATAGGGTCTAATTCAAAGCCCTGTAAAGTCAGAGGAAAGGGGAAGTGGCATAGGGAATCAGTAGCATAGTTGGGAATCAAACACTGGAAAGACCAAAGTAAGAACCAATTTTCAAGTACTACCATCTTCTGACATTTCATTTTTTTCCTATTGTATAGAGAGGTGCTATTGCACATAAGACACTTACGTGAGTTACAGGACACCAGAGTGTATGACTTGGTTCTGAAGTAGGTATAGTGAAATTTATTAGATACAGCAAGGCTTAGCATAGCCAGTTTTATGTGGTTTATGTGATCGTTGTGAACTAGCATTTTACTTTTTTCACCTAGATCTAGTCAGAAGGTTAGAAATTGAGAACTTTCTTTCAATAAACCAGTCATTAAACATGCTAGTAAACTAATTCAGTGTCAAAAAAATTGCAGTTTATACCAGAAATCATACTTTAAAATTCCAGATCAGCAATAATCCTGACCTCTATCCATAGCAATTCCTTATTATATCTGACTGGTTGTTTTAAACCTTTTGATCAAATGATAAAGTAAATCACATTGATGACAGAGACATGTTATACCTTAGAGAAAACAAAGCTGAGTAACATAATGAGAACTACAGAATCCTATCAGACTAAACTGCCAGGATTGAATTCCCAGACACAAGGAGAATGAATATGGTATTAGCCTATGGTATTATTTGGAATAACCCAGACATAATAGGGACGATACTTATGGTACGCTAAAGGAAATCTGTGTGCTTATGAGAGGAAAACAACCGCTAAGAGCAGGAAATTTCGTTTATGCCACGTGTAGGTGGTATACTGATCACAATGGAGTGTGCCATAGAGAATAATTTTAGGCACCATAAACAACTATTTCTTGGAATAATTATTTCAAAAAGCTACAAAAGAAATACTACTCTTGATTAAATCCTGAACAACAGGTAGAACAACATCCAAGGCATAATCACAAAAAAGTTTCTTTAACATTAGTATAAAAATATACTCAAATTCAACAGCCTTACAGGAAGAGAAAAATAGGGTTATTTGGTTAAAGGGACTTAATAAGAGTGTAGAAAAGGATTAAATTCTTGTAGGTGGTATGAAGACTTTTTCAGATGTCACAGTAGAACTGTTGAGTAAATCTGTATTGCTTATCAAAAGAAAAGATTCTGAAAGAACCACCTAAGAACAAAATGATAAACAAAAATTCTAGCATCATTAACCACAGAGACTGTTAGAAGTAAAAGGCATGCTTAAGGAAAAAAAGGAAGACTTGCCCAAATAAGAAAATTGGGAAGGAGCATAAATACTCTCTAGTTAAACATAAGGCCATAATAGGGGAGGCCAAAAATGATTTTGAGGTAGAACTTGCTAAAAACGTTAACAAATACTAAAAAGTTTCTCAAAAACAAAAAATGCAGGAATTTTGTCAGCTTATACTGCTGATTCCTAGTTGAGGTATAAAGAAACACAAAAATAAGACCATAGCAAAAAAGCTAGATGAATCCCTTGTGCCAGCATTTGCTACAAATGAGCTCAAGGGAGGTTCCCACACTGAAACTCATCTTCACAGGGGTTGAATTTAAGGAATTGTTTCAAATTGAAGCTTCAGTAGAAAAGTTTTAAGTGCAAACTGATAAAATGGATGATAAACTGCAGGGCCAGATGGTTTTTCTTGAAGAGCTCTAAGGAAACTGAAATAAGAATTTTCCAAAGTTATCATTATGGTGTAACTTGATATAGAGGGACAGAATTGGCAAATGTAAGTTGTGGTTTGTTTGGGTTTTTTTTGTTTTTTTTTTTTTTTTTAAGACACTTCTGACTCTGTATAAGAACTATTTCCACACTGGAAAATTTTTGAAGCTATAAAACATATTATAGCAGAAAATAGAGAAAATAGAAAACACACAGAGAAATTATATAATTCAGAACATGCTTTTTGTTTCTAAAAAGACATCATTTATTCATGAACCTTAGCATTGTTTGAGGTAAGGAATTAGTTAAAGGGGAGGAATTCAGGAGATATGAATTTAAAAAATCTCTTCACTCACCAAAGACTTAAGGAAATTAAGCTGTAAGGAGGCAAGAGAGACTGTCCCCTTCTGGGTTAAAAATTGGATGATGAACAAGGAAAAACAATATAAGTGGTGAGATTCATAGTGCAGGTAGATTGCAAGTGCTCTCAGAATCCATTGTTGGAGCCTTCACTGTTTGCTGTATTCA
Organism: Buteo buteo; assembly: GCF_964188355.1. Classification (NCBI taxonomy): domain Eukaryota; kingdom Metazoa; phylum Chordata; class Aves; order Accipitriformes; family Accipitridae; genus Buteo; species Buteo buteo. Next base: position 25,169,946 of record NC_134172.1, on the reverse strand, counting down.
CAAATTATCTGGAAAAGGGATTTAATAGTGAGATGAGAAAGAATGGGAGAAGGAACCCAGAAAACTTTATTAAACAACTTCTAGCATACTACATGGTATACCCACATTGTGGTCTATGTAGTTCTAATCATAGCATCTAAACATGGATACTGTTGATTCAGAAAAGATTAAAAAAAAAGGTTGGAAAATGTGATCAGAAACATGTAACAAGGAAAACCAGTATTGACTAAAATTTTTGGCTTTGAAAACTCTAAAAAGTTACTAATAGCATGGAGAAGGTGAAGGTATTCAGAAGATGGCACTGTATGAAATTATCAAGTATTAGGCTTTTCAGGAACAGGCCAAAAAGGAGTGTTTTTCTGCATAAAACATCATTAAGCAGATGAACTTGAGGTTTTGGATACTGAAAATATACATGAGCTCAGAAAGGAAAGAAACAAATTCACAATGAGCAATCCATCAAGGTGCATTAAAAAATAAATTTCTACATCACATCCAGATTGAACCTTTGGATCAGGGACATCTGAAACCATACATTGCTAGATGGTGGGATAATGTACCCGGGAATTTCCAGCATATGGTTGTCTAGTGCTTCCACTTTTTGGTAAACCTATGTCTCTGGTCAGTGAATGTTGTATCTGGCCACATATGGCTATTTTTATATTTTTAGTCTACTGTTTCCCAGAGGATATTTTTTGCCTAGTCAGGTTGTACAATGGTAATACATTTTGTCTTGATAAAAGATGGAACATATTTTAAGAAATCACTTTCATGATATTATGAATAATTATAATATTCCTATCTATAACAATTACCCATGATGAATATCTATTATAGGTGCCTTTTAAGTTATGTTCTAGTTTGTATAAATTTTTATGTGAAGTTCTATCTGTCCTCAAGTCAAGGTCTTCCTTAATTATTTACATTTAATGTGGGGACTCTTCATCAATGTCATTTTTTTCTCCTGGTCACTGCCAACTCAATTTGATCTCACAAAATGAATTTGTGGCATATAGATTATATCAAGTGGTAGTAGAGTGTGAAATCTAGGCAAGTATTTCTTGTGACATTTCTTTCATTCTTTTACCTTCTATTGTTTTAATGAACCACTTTAGAAAGTCCAGATGCTTGTTTTATCTTTTTTTCAATCTTTCTGAATTGCAATTGACCTTCTAACACTGCTTTCTCCTTTACAAGCATTCTCAGCTGAGCATTCATGCTAGGTGAGGGTTATGTATTTTTTATTTTTGCATTTTCAAATTGTATAATCTGATATGAAATTAGAAGCGATTCAAAAGAGGTGATGTGGACTTTGCAGCATTCTTATCTGCAGATCTACTTTGGGTACAAAATATTCTATTCAAATCCCAGTTTTTGCATATACCTACTGTATCAGGTAGATTTATGTGGCTCAGGTTACCAAGTACTTTGTAGGAAATGTAACCTAAATGTCATGCTAAAATTCCTGGTATGCAGGACTTTGGTAATAGGATCATTTGCCACTAGCTTGGATAGAAAATAATAAAAATTACAAAATAGCAAATAGCTAAATGCAGAATGAAATATTTAAAAAACAACTTGAAATATAACAACATACATTTGAGCAATTTGTGGTAATGAACATATTTTAGGAAGAATAAGAATATTTTAACAAATACCTTAGAAAATAGGTAAATCCCTCACATGCAGCAGTTCAGCTATTACCTGTGGAAAAGTTGCTCGACTCTAATACATACATTAGTGTATTCTGTCTAAAGCCATTGTTGATTCCACTCATATTCAGGGTGATTATTTTAACCATCAATCTGAGCATGAGAAGTTTGTAAGTTATAAATAAAGGTAAATTAGTACAGAGAAGATGTACAGGAAACTCTGTCTGGGGAGACATGGAGAAGATAATACGATTACTATTATGGAAGATGGGAGATGGCTGTATCCATAATAATTTTGTCACCTTAATGAGACTACAAAAGCAAATTAAGCAGCTATTCAGTCCTCGTAAATATAAAAACTAACAATCCTGTAAGGGAAAACAGCAGCAAAACCTTGTAGTAAGCATATTTGGGAAATTTGGGTTCCTTCAGGAATGGTTGAAAAATAACGGGCTTATGACAAATTAGAGCCTAAAATTTGAGGACTGTGACTAACAGAAAGGAATGGGTTTGTCTTGGATGTGCTGGTCTCACCCATTTGCAGGGAAGCTCTTAAATTTCTGCAATATGTAGCCTACCATATTAAAATAAATAAGTGTGCTGATGAGCGTTTCTCTTAATGCAACAAGCTTTAAACTGTGATAGCACAACTGCTGGTACATGAACACCCTCTCCACTGAGGCTGGAAACCCCTGAGAGAAGGGATGAGCCAGACCATTACCTGGTGCTAAGTCATCCTCTGATAACTCATTGCAAGTGTTCTGAATTGCATTTGAACTTCATACCATAGCAAATGGGGTTTGCATTTCTAGCACAAAAAGGTACATCTGTAAACTCTGAAATACATCAGACTTGAGCAAGGGCTAGAAAGAAGCTTTTGCTTCGCAGGTGAGAGCAAGGAAAGATCTTTGAGATTAATTGGCGGGATCTGTGAATCTGGATTTTTGCAAAGGTGTTTACCTGCAGTGCAGATCAAGGAAAGAACCACAAAGATTGTTTGGCACCTCAGCCACAGCTTTCTTCCTAATAATTAATTTACATGTCTCAGTTCATATATGTGCTTTTATGCATCCTGTTTTAAGTCCTATATAAGCTTAGTGGCCTAGTTTGGAGCTATGGATTTTATGAGATATAGTGACAGCAAAAGCTCAGATTTGAAATATGTAAGTCTTCCTATAAATCTAGGTTTTGATCAGAGTGACTTAATGGAGGAAATACAGGAAAGTATGTATGCAGAAGATGTACATAGGATCTCATCTAACAGGAGAAACTGCCTGTTTCTACCTGGAGATGTGTCTGCTGAGAGTCACCCTGAAAGCTGAAAAACATCAGAGAAAAGCCTGCTCTGTGACTCGAAGTCTCTTAAATCAGACTGACACCTTTAGAAAAATGTTGCAGGCAGTGAATACATTTGATGAGCCAGACCATTGTTATCCTTTTGTTTAATGCTGGTAAACACAAGAGTGTGCTTCCACATGTGAACATAACTTATTTATCTCCAAATATGTTGACTTCATCTTTTCCAGTCAAAGTATCTTGTCTATGATGATGTGTTCAAGTTTTACTATAACTACGTCCAGTTGTGAAAGGTTTTCCATCCTTTTATGAGTAAAAGTCACAGCCGAAACTGACTTTTCTGTTTAACAAATGCCATCTTGCTGAGTGGTGAGCGGTGGCCTTCAGGAAATGTAAGCAAAAGATTCAAAAAAAGAAGGAGCTGTAATCTGTCTGCTTCCTCATAATAAGTCAATTAGAAATACAACATTGGAGCAACACAGGAAATTATAAAGCCTGCAATTCAGCATTGTAATTTACTCATTTAAGTGAATTAATACATTTATGAAATACATTAATTCATCTATTCTGAAGAAGAAAAATATTTGAAGTGTTGACGTGGAGGGAACTCAACTGGACACTAAAAAAGGAAATGTTTGAGACCTGTCTATAGACTAAAAAAGGATACTTTTGCTACATTTTCTGTGATGCAAATTTAAGTTTCAGAATAACACAGCTGAATTTCAGTGTTAAGTTTTTGAATGTGTTTCCTAAATCTTTGACAACGATCAGTCACATGGAAGTGTGCAGTACTTAATCTGACCGATTATATTGTCAATGAAATTGGTACGCTATACATTTAAAAGAAAACTGGACCTGAGGCTACCTCAGTTTAGAAACAGAGGTGTGAATAAAAAGTTTGTAAATACACATAACAGTCTTAGAGAGAAGAAACTGTGGGAGTTGGACATCAAACCATATAACACCAGATTTCCTAGACCAAGAGGTTAGAATAGATATTTGCATATTAAATTATCAATTTTCTGCTCTAATGTAGTGTGCTTTTCAACAACAGTCAGTGCTTGAATGATAGCCATTATGATTATATGGAATTAGCAGAAATTAAATGAAGTTTAACAATAAAAAAACACGGCAGTGCATCATTTGATATAAAATGTCACCAATCAAAAAAATAAAGAAAAGCCATCATCAGGGTAGAGATATGAGATAGGATTCAGAATTGTGCTTTATAAAGCCCCAAACTTAGAAGGAATAGAGATAGCACTGGTAAATACTTTTTCATTTATCTTAGCCTACAGCTGAGAAGCCACTCCATATACTGTGCGCTGTTTACACAGATTTACTGTGCCTTCTGTACTATGTGACACATTTACTCAGTGGCCACTACTAAAGGTTAATGGCTTGGTCACAATCTTCATATTAAATATGGTGCAACTCTAACTTGTTATTCATGGGTCATGAGAGAGTCGCAGGGCCACTTTTTTACAGGCTTCTGAATATTGTCCTTAAATTTATGCCTGTTAGATTGCAGGTACCCAGCTCCAGCTTCACCAAAGAGTAGAGACCATGAACAAAAAGGGAATTCCACACCTTTTAAAAATATTGGCCCTCCAAACAAAGATCAAAAGACATAAATAAATTGTCCTATTGAAAATTACCTGGAGGTACCAGAGTTTGGGGAATGTCTCTTGACCTTCCTGCCATCTTTCTTCTTTATTATTACAAGGCAATTGCCTGAAGACAAGATCGTAGCTGTCTACTCTGATTTTTCTTCTTGTGTAATTATTAACACTAACCAATACAAGCCATTCTCCAAGCTCGCACAGCGGTCTGTGGCTCAAAATGCAAGCTGAAAGTCAGAAACAACTACAAAACACGTCTGGTCATAAATGATTTATCAGACTGTAAAATACCAGCTTCACAATCTTTCTTGCCACAGGCAGGGCCAAAGAAGCCTTTCTGGGCCAGTCGTACTGCTTGGGACATATATGTGCCTGTGTGGCTGCACAGAGCAGCCACCAGCAGTCAGGAGAAACATCCCATGATGAAAATCTGCAGCTTCTGCCCACATAGCCAGCAAATTCTCCTGGGTTTTTGCTGCAAGACCTCTGACTCATTTCCATTGCCTTTCTTCCAGTTCTAGATCCTTCCATGTGCTCTGCATGTTTAATCCTGTGAACAGGAGCCCATGCCAGATGGCTGCTGCTTCTTGAAAGAGAGTTTCACAACTGCCTGCCCCTCATTGTGACACTCACACAGGTCTTCAGTCCCACTGCCAGCTTTCACAAAACAGCAAAGTTCAGTATGTTTGCAATCTCCACCTTAATTTAATTTTGACCAAAACCATTTGGGAGGTTCAGAAGTTATGAAGAGCACTTGGCAAAGAGGAAGCTGTTGTTTCTTGCCTCATGGAGATCCCGCTTTCCAAGCCCAGTCATTCTGCCAGAGCTTTTTTTACAGCTCCACTCTCTAATGAGTGGATTCAGGCAAGAATTAATACAAGAGGGTAAGGAGAGCTTAATTTGAGAGGTAAAGAGGATTCAGAGTAGCATGAAGAATGCAGCTGCTTTGATAAAACCAAGAGGTCTTCGTAGCCATGACTCCCTAATATGTAACTTCAGGTTTCTAAGGAGAAATTCAATCTTTTATTAGATCGATACATACAACCAGCAAAAAGCAAGCTGTATGGGGCATACTTTTATAGGTCTGAAATATAAACAGCAGATTTCATAACTAAATACAGGCTGACAATGTTTACTTGTAGTTTACTTGATGCTACCCAATTTTGACCAATGGGAATTTTGCTTCCTCAGTGAAGTGGGGAAGAGGGAACTGTTTGATTTTCCTGCATAGTAAGATATTCCAGATACTGTCAGAATTTACTGGAGCAGAAGACAACAGTCTTGTCTGCTCCAAAGCTTTTCATTTTTACAACTGTATCAATTAGTTTAAGAGAAGCTGCACATCCATGTCCAATGTAGGAATTACAATACAATGAAGGGAATAACCAAAACAAGTTCACAGTTTAACAAGGACATTTCTCCAATCTGTCTCACCCCTTGAAATTAGTGTTAATGACAGCACTTGCATCTCACTTCTTATCTCCCAAATTATTTAATTAGATACTGTTTGTGACAATAGTTGGTGAAGCATTTGAACTCAAGAGGAAAAGGTGGTGGTTTTAGGTGGAATATGAAATTAAAAAGCCACTGTAGCTTTGTAGAGGAACAGTTGAAACCATAGTCTGTGGATATGCTCTGGATATTCCAGCCACAACGTTTGAGCATAATTAGCTACCTGAGACAACATAGGTCAGCTATGTCAGCCAAGGCAGTAGTTTCAGGATCCTGTTTCAAGGCTAAGATAGACTGCAGAACAAAAGCGAGGATATAGACCTACAGTTAATTTTAATCATGATACAGTGTTCGGCCCAGGCAGAAGCAGCAGACGCCTTACTGAGTCTTAGCTGGCAGCAATTACAGTTTCCTGCCCACTCAAACAATATCTCTATATTCCTCCCGGGTGATCTGACCCTACTTTCATGTCTTGCACGCTTGCTTTTAATATTTCACTTTAGTCAGGAGCTCCTTGTTCATCCACGTAGGCCTTGTGCCCTTGTTGCTTGATTTCCTGCTCATTGGGATAGAATGTTCCTGAGCCTGGAACAGGCATCTTTGTAAATCAACAAGCTCTCCTGAACCCCTCTTCTTTCTGAGGCTGTATTTCATGGTGTTCTTCTAAGAAGATCCATGAAGTCTGCTCTCCTGAAGTCCAGAGTTGTGATTCTGCTTTTTGCCCTATTCTCCACTCTTAGGATCCTGGACTCCATCATCTCATGGCCACTGCAGCCAAGGCCACCCCCAGCCTCCACATCTCTGACTAGTTCTTCCTTGTTTGCAAGTATGAGGTTTAGTAGAGCATCTCCCCTCATCAGTTTCTTAATCACCTCTGTCAGGAAGTTACCATCAGCGCAATCCAGGGACCTCCTGGATTGCCAGTGCCTTACTGTGCTGCTTGCTCTTCCAGATGATATTGGAGTGGTTAAAGTTCTCCATGAGAACCAGGGCCTGCGAGCAAGGGGCTTCCTCCAGCTGTCTGAAGAAGGGCCTTGTCTACTTATTCCTGATCAGGAGGTCTGTAATAGATGCCCACAACAATGGGATCACTCTCATCTGGCTTATCACCAGTCCCAAGGCAGAGCTCCATGCATCCCCTCTGCTCTATCACATAAAGGGCAACTCACCCTGTTAACCATACCATCCTGTCCTTCCTAAAGAGCCTATATACACCCACGGCAGCACCCTGGTTGTGTGAGCTATCCCCCCATGTCTCTGTGATCCCAATGAGATGGCAGCCCTGTAACTGCACACAGACCTCTCAATTCTCCTGTTCATGCCCCATGCATCCTCTAGTGCTAGAAGTCACACGCTCCCAGCCTTCCCCATCAGAGAAGTCTCCATTTCCCAACCTGATAAGCACAGGCTCTGCCTGCCCCTCCTTCAGTACACCCTGGGGTTTGGGCTGGTGAAGCTGCAGGGTCTCAGAGAAGATCCAGTCTCCTTTTTGCCATCCCTGATGCTGTGCAACTGCAACCTGCTGACCTCCTGCAGCTCCTTTGTGCAGCTCCTACACAGACCCTCCCCAGGCGCACTCCTCCTGCGGGCAAGGAACCCATCTCGCCGGCCCCAGCCCCGGTGGGAGGCTACGGGCATCCCGGCAGCCCCAGACCTGCAGGGCTGCATCCTCCCTCTGCAGCTCCGTCTGAGTTCAGGCCTCTGCTGCACCAGGGTAGCTGGTCCTGTGGGTGTTGGGGAGCCATCGCTGAGCATGGGTACACACCACCCTCAGTTTCTGGCCCCTTTCCGTGTGGCATCCCACGTAAGCTGTTGTACCTCCTGGCTTGTAGAAACCATGACTGGGAGATACAGCCATGAGCGGGCAGAAGAAGAGGGAAATCTGTGCTCCAGCCCTCCGCAGCCTGAGAGGAGCAAAGCCTGCATCCCAAGAGCAAGCAGATTGTCAGCATCAAGCTGGAAGTGAAAGAAAAGAAAGAAAGAAACGTTGCTGCCTCTCTTATTATAGGATAGTGATTAGAACCTAATCACAGGAAGACTCAGATTTTAATTTTTACATTTTATATGTGACAGAAAACCAGTAACGAAACCTGACAAAAAAGTACACTCAGATTAAAAGCCAGGGTTGAGCCTGACCCTGGGAAGGGAGTTAGGTTTAAAATAGATCTAATGTACCATATGTACTGTTTCCTGTCTCTCCATGAATTTAAAGGTCTGTAGTTGAAACCAGAGAAACTGGAGATTGCAAGTACATTATCTGACCCAGAACTAAAATACTACCAAAGAAAAACAATTACTTCAACCTAGTGAACTGACCCAACTCCACTCTGACAGAGCTGCAGAGACTTATGAGAAAGCTAGTGAGAGTGGCTTTGAATCTGTTTAGAGTGCTGCCTTAGTACCTAGTGCGAGATGCAGTCTCCTTCAACTAGAAGGAAGAATGTTTCTGAGAGCAGCCAAAATAGATGCTAGCCTAGTGACTTTTTGCATAATAAAATCAAACAAAAAAAATCCTCCAGGGACAGCTGGTAATTAGAAAACTCTCCAAAACTGGTTCATTAAGCCATTTGCTGGCCAAATACAAATTCTGAACAGAGAAAAAGAAATTACAGTCTGTGTTTTAAATGTTATTACATGTTTTAACTGTCATTACGACCAGCTAAAGGAGCTAATGGTGTTAGAATTAGTGCCTACATCTCTGTGGGAAAAGCAGGCTCAGACGGGGCTCATTATACCATAAGTGGAATGGCCATTTGTTAGCTATCGATTGCGATTCCAGCTATCTGGAGACTGCTGTGCTGTCAGATGCAGCGTGGATTTTGTGCCCTCTCTAACAGCTCTTGACAGCTACTGGATGTGGAAACCCCACCACAAAAGCTGTGTGGGATGTAGGGGACTGGCCTGTTCCATCGCACGATACAAAATAGATGTACATCTCAGAGAATGAAGCCCACAGCTCAATAGTTTTTTTCTGAAGGATGTGGCCAGGCAAAAATAGATCCATCCTTAACAGGCTCACTCTAAACACACATATAATTATGTGTGTATATACATAAATATAAAATACATATTTATAAACATACATATATAATAAGGTGTGTATACATCCACACATACAAATAAACCAATATGTGTATTTTTCTGTCTGTCTGTGCATGTGCACATGTGTATGCATGCATAACTATGTTGGTGTATTGTGGACAAAATTGATACTGGGAATTTAATTTTCCTAATCTGAATTGAGAAAGACATTTAAAGAAATTTTTCTTCTGTTGCCTCACAATGCTGGCAAAACTTCCTGTTATGGATGCTTTTTCCAGTGTTATAATTAAAATGTTACAAGCTTGAAGAACCTGCTCAGAAGTTCCTGACAAATCATGTGGCTTCTTCTGCAGCATTCAGCATTTTGGAGTAAGTGGACAGAAAATTGGAGTCCCATGCATTGAATCTGATTTACAAGGAAATGCTGAAAGGAAGAAATCTAAATGCTGCCTTTAGAAGTTAGGTCTGTGAATAAAAAGGAAGGACTGAACCAGAGTGAAATGCTCTGGTTCCCAGCTCAAAGCCCAAGCCGGTTATAGAGGCAGTGGTATAGAAGAGCAGCAATGTCTGTTTTAGAGAGGTCTGTACCTTCTGTGTTGGCTCACTCTGGTAGGGCCTTTTATAATGAACTGCATGTGGCTTTGTTCTAGCTTGAAAAGTGGTGTACACTCTGCTGAACTGTGGATTTGGCTGCTCAGGGTGGGGTTGGATGGGCAGGTGGGAGCTGCAATGTTAAGAACCATCCCAACCTACTGTTTTCCACAGAATGGTGAGATTTCTTCATCAATTTCTGTTCCAGTGTGGCACAAACCCACAAACTTTTCATTAATCTGTGGATAATAGAAGCTTGCTGGATAATATAATGAGTGGACAATATCAGCTTGCTTATATATAATACAGCCTTCCTAGGAATGATCAATGCTCTGATACTTGAGGAGCTGCTGAGATGTAGGTGAGACAAGTTTGAGCTTTTTCTTGGTCTGCTCTAGACGAGCATGAGGCTTCTGCATCCTACATGAGTGTCCTTGCTTCTAGATAATCATCTGTTCTAGGAGGTAAAAATCTGTTTCATAACTTGCCCAAGGCAAAATATAGAATCATAGAATCATAGAATCATTTAGGTTGGAAAAGACCTTCAAGATCATCAAGTCCAACCATTAACCATGCCCACTAAACCATGTCCTGAAAAAACACAAAAAACTTACAAAAAGCCTGCAAAAAAAAAGTCCATGAAAGGCAACAGTTCAGTGAGATCAATGTATTTTCCAGCCATGCAGTGTCCTGAGGTGTTCCAGGAGCTTTTCTGAATGGTTCCTGCCTTCTGAGGAAGGTGGACAGGACAATGCCCTCAGTCCTACCAGCAAATATATGCCTAAATGGCATGACCTAATGTAAAATTTAAAACTTTAAACCTTTCACAAGCAGGGTGCATTGACTGGTAGGAAACTGCTCTGTGTGAAGTAAGACCTGAGCGTCTTTTCATAGCTCAATAGTACATATCAGGAAGAAGTGAAATGTGAAAGCTTTGGGAAAAAAAGAGTTCTCACTTATGAAAGTGCCAGTCTAGAGACTGGTTGGTCAAATTCCTTCTACCAAAATTGTTTCTGATAGAAAATAGTGGGAGGAGGAGACAAAGAAGAAGGCCATTCCCAGTAAACCAATGTTTACTGTTAAAATAGAAAATATTTTGATTTTGAAATTATGTTTTAGTGCTTGATGGGAGCTTTTGCTGATTGCCACAGATTCCCTCTCATTTTTGGATAGGCACTTTCAGATACACCCAGTGAAATCTCTAAGACAAGGAACAGCACAGCTCTATAATCATGCCCTGTATATATCCCATGCCCTTTATCCATTCATCTGTTTACCACCAGGTTAGATTAAGCAGTGCTAGAAGGCTAAACAGATGTAATGGGGGATGCATCACACAGGTTCAAAGCCTTGCAATGACAGGATTCATAGCAGTTTCTTGACAACCTGTGCTGTAGGGAGGGGCGAACAATCCTCAAGAAACATGTCAGTCTGCACCGGGAGAAAATCTCTTCTTGACCCGAAACCTGAGAGATCAGTTAACCTGCCTTAGTTTAATGTTACTTTGATTAGTTCACATCTGTGATTTGTTTTGTCAATCTTTAATTATAGGGGCTAAAGTTTTCCTAGGTAGGCAAAGAGTGAAACAGACACTGCACAGATAACCCTAATTTGGGGTGGTGGTGGTGGTTATATTTTACATTACTTGCTTTTGTAATCTAAAGAGGAATTTATATTTTGGGGCTTGCAAATACATGTGTATGGTGAATTAATTTTTTTCTAGGTAGTTCTCAATTCATTTGAATAAAGAGAGGCAGAATTGTCACCATTCTGACCAAGATCCATTAGCTCTCAGAGGTTTTTTTCCTCATTCTGCTTTTCTGGTCACTAATCTTTATTTTCAAGATTAAGAGAATGACAGCTGTTTGATGCTTCCCCCACTTTCACTCCCCCTGCCCCGAATGCCAAATGGTATCTATTTCATTTGAGTGCTCCTGGCTGCATCTTTTTTTCAGATGAATACTCATAAGACCCATGGTATTCCTCTCCTGTCCCTTTTGGGAACAGGAAATAGACCATTCTCACAACAGGGATTTAAAGGGATGCTTCCTTATGTAGTTAGGAAAACAACTGCAAAACACTAGATCACCAAGAGACTGGTTACTTAATTTTCACTGGTATTAGCCATCAGTAAAGTGCTCTTAAAATTTGCTCATAGCCGAAGACCCAAGTACACTTTCATTAGGACATGATAGAATTTTTGCCATTAAAAGTAACAACAGTTCTGGTTACTCACAGGGAGCACAGCTGCTCACCAGGTAGGCAAGCAAGTAGGTGAGGATAAACTGTGACAAAGGGAATCTAGGGAATGTATGTGAAGTTGTTTAACACTTTATTCCCTGCAGCTGCCCACCCCATCCCCCAGCCCAAACTAGTGTTACTCCAGCAAACTCAGCAGGAACAACTATCTCTGTTTTTGCATCTTCCTTAGTCTAGCCTGGCATCCTTTGTAGCCTCTTTAGTTCATCATTCCCCATATTGGCACAAAAGCCCTATAGAAGTAATGTAGGTGAATACACGAACACAGATAGACGTAGATCCCATCTGCCGCCTGTCCTGGGGTCAGGAACCAGCTTCTGACAGACGTGAGACAGATGTCTAAGGACAGGAGTATCTGAAAGCACAGCAGCCTGTTTGCAAGAGGATGTCTGTATCTCTCCAACACAGGTTGCCTTGAGGCCACAGGTTTTTTTTTCAAGCTTACATAGATATTCCCTAGTATCATCTGCATTGTTTTACCAGTATATCAAATGTAGTAACACGCATTTGTCATTAAAATCACCTAATTCATACTAGAATCATTCTTACTTGGACTGAGTAGTGACTTACTTACCCACCAGTTATTAAAGAAAATGACTTATAGGATAGTGTGCTACTCAAAAAACACACCTCGCTCTCCCTGGAACTCATTCAGATTCTTCTGAGATCTAGAAAGAAATATTTTTTTTCCCTGCTCTTTCCTTTTTTCCTTCAGAGCTTCCAGTGTTGTATTTGGGGCACAAGCGTTATAATTCCACAAGGCTCAACAGAATCTCTTCAATGATGTCTCTTAATAGAGACTTTTCAGTATCAAAATATCTGCTTCATTTAGTATAAAAGGCAGAGACAACAGATGAAATCCCTATCAACTCTACTTAAAAATTAATATTTAGCATGTAGTGGTTTTGGTTTGGCAATTTGGTGTTAGGAAATGCTTTATTAGTCTACCATCACTCTCTTACCTTTTTCTGTTTGCGCCTCCTTGTACTCTGCAACTAAATGTAACATGTCTATACTCATATAATCTTCTCCTTTCCTCCTCCCCTGAGAAGACAACAAAATGATATTTTTTTTACATAGGCTGAGGATTTTAAATGGCTGCTGGCAGATGGTATCTGAGGATCTCTGCTAGTGCACTGAAACCTAAGGGGAGCTCTGCAGACAGGGATTTTCTCATGTTACAGCCTCTTCTGTGGTTCCCAGGGAAGAAATTCTGAAGAGGACAAGATGCAAAGTAAATTGTCTTCAGGCCATACTGCCATTTTTGGAAGAGTGTAAAAAACAGATGTGTTCAGCTGCAGACCTTGGGCCCGAAATCTTCAATGCATGAAGGGAAAGGTATTCCCAGAGAGAGCTGTCCCTTCCGCGACAAGCCCAACCCTGGAGAGAAGGGTTTTCTCTGAGAAGGGGCTGATTTCTGGGAGGAAAAATCCCAGTCCAGTAAGTAAAATTTGTATCAAAGGTCTGGCAGTTTGGTTAACACCTTGCAGGATTTGACCATAGGACAACAAACAGATTCTATCATGAGGGACCTGAAAATTGTTTCCATATGATTTAATGTCTTGCAAAAATATTTGATTAGCCATAGAAAAAGGCATAGGTTATTGCTCTGAATTATCTGTTTGGTTTATGCTGGCATTAGAATAACATGGGAGATAGCTGTAAAAGATACCTTTTCCAGACCCTTGCCTGAGTATTTGCTTTTCTGTGGTCCTTCTCTGCATGAAACTATTGCTAGAGAAACAGAATCAAACTCTGGGGAAGGCTGTCTGTTACATAGAAACTGGATGAGTAATTTATAAGGCTTTGGTTTCTGTTCTTATGAGATCTATATTAGAATTAATTGCTTTAATTGTTAAACCAACATACCGCTAGCTCCACTTATGACCATAAAGGCAGTTTTCTGGTCCTACCGCTGATCACTTTGTGACCGATCCGTTGAGATAAGTGAAGAATGTAAGGTGCTTCAAAAACATTTGTTGGCTATATTATATTGGAACTCCTGACACATGTGCATCTGCTCATCCACACAAACCCCTCTCAAACTCCAGCAGTAAAACATCCTAAGACTAGTTTCTTTATGCCACTACTTTCCCACTTTCATGTATCAAGTAAACGTTAACCTCCCTTTCTGCTGCTAATGAATAAAGGGTAGAGTTTTCAAGATGTCACTGGGGAATGGAGGGCATGGATTCTTTTCTTCCTTTGGCTAAGAAAGCTCTAGATGCTGACTTAAATAAATAAATAAATATATAAATAAATAAAAAGTAGCCGCAGCAGGATCCTAAACGGTTCTGCACGAGTAATCTGACCTGACGTTTTGTAGCTTGTGCGGCCTCTTTTAGCTCAGTGACCTTTGCTGGAAAAGTGTAGTACTGTAGGTGGGTCCTGATCCATACCCACTGAGGGCAAATTAGAGCTTTCCTTTTACTTCACATGCATTTTGATTTGGGTCACATCTAGAGACGTAAATGGGAATGCAGAACATCATGTCAGCCTGACTTTATGAAGTGCATGACAGCCTAGAGAGATTAGCCTGACTCCAAAAAAGTATGATTATAAAAAAATCTACCACAGCTAATGTCAGAGAGGAAAACATTTTTTGAGAAAACACACATAGAGGAGGAACCAGGATGTCCTCTGTGGATGCACACTGAGATTCAACAAAGTCAGTAAGAAAGGAGTTTGGCCTGAGTTAGCAAACTGAAGTTGAAATTCTCTTGTCTAGCAAGGAAGGTCTTTGCAACTCTGAAGATACAGACACATAATTCACTCCCTTGTGAGGGCTGATTTCTTCTCAAATGAATAAAAAAAAAAAGGGCGTATTACTATGCTGATGCACAGTATGTCAGCGTCCACAGATTAGTATTACCCACTATGTTCAGTAAAGTAACGATAAGGTGTAAATGGAAGTCAGTGTTCTCTCTTTGAGTTGTATAATTCAGTAAAGTGAGACACAGCTGATCTAGCCACCGTGCATCGACAAATAATCGTTCTCATGAGAGAGGTGAACTGGGCACGCTGTACTTTTCATAAAAATTAAAGAGCCCATGTCAGGCATGATGGACAGCTGGAAATGCTTTGTTTTCCACACCTTGGGTATACAGTTCTGTCTACTGCTATTACTTGCTGTTTTGTGGAGAGGACCCCTGGGAATTCTCTGCTGTCTCTTACAATGCAGCAAGCCAGTGCTTCGGCATGTACTTGTCTAACTGTACATAAGTCCCGCAAATGAAACAAAAAAAGTGCAGGGTCTGCAATGCAGTGCAAAAGATTTTAAATTGCTTTCTCTGACATATTTAACCACCAAAAGATGCAGGCACCATTGCTCCAAAGCAGATCCAGTGACTGTAATGGCCTTTGATGACCGGGTTCTGGTGATCCAGTCCTGCCTGGTGCTGATGACTTGTGTGCTTTTCTAAATACTCTCAATTTCCATGGAAACTAAAGAGAATCAAGGTATTAACACCTATATAATTTACATTTCCATGTATTCACTAAGGAAAGACATTATTTAAAACTAAACTGAAAGCACTTATTCAGTACAATAAGTTTTTAGCTTGTATTATAGACATCAATAGTACGTCCTCATGCAAATCCTGAATACAAACCTCATAGTAACATCGTATGTCTTGTTTAAACACTCTGGAAAGGCAAGGTTTGTCTAAATTGTGTTTGCAGCTGCTTTTCCCACCTCTGAGGTAGCTAATGAAATATTTGAACTGCAGCTGGTCTGAGTAGAGAAAATTTTTCTCTGTCCGCATACCACTGTCCTTGGCTCTCACCAGAGATAGTATTTCCCTTTATCATCTGGTTTATCATCTGGTTTAACCAGTCACGTTACTGGTCTCTAGCCTCCTCCTGTAAAATGGCCTGAATCATTTTACAACCAACCTTTCTTAGTGTTATTTTTTTTCTTAAAAAAAAACCCCAAACAGTCCAACTTGAAACTGTTTTGGAGAAAATATAGAGAGTAATCATACAGAAAATTATACTAGGAGATCTGAGGCTTGGAAAATGCTGTTGCCACAGTAGGGATAGTAGCAAACAGTTGGCAGGTGGACGGAGGATTAGGGTCCTCAAGTGGTACCCTGTATAACCTGGATCTTCTGCAGTCAGGATAGTTTATTATCTGTGTCCGCAGGAAACTTGTCCCTCAGCAGTGCCCCTAGAGGAATTAGCATAAATTAACATGTTCCTTTGGATATATTCCTATCTCAAAAGTGAATTTAACACTTGCAAAAGGACATGGATTGACAGCTCTTGGACCCACACCTATTTATTTCTGAAAGAAATACAAGATCCATGAATCAGAGGTGCCAGCTTCTTGCTCTCCTCTGTGGAAGAGGAGTCAGCCCCAGGGGTGGGAGAGAATGTCACTTCTTGCCCACCAAGACCAGGCCTTATACTGACACCTTCATTAAAAAAATGAAGCACTGCCCACTGCACCATGTCTGCAGCTGTCAATTATCACCAGAGATATTTTCCCTGCTGATGAATAGAGAAAGAAGAGTTTGACAGTTGACCCAGGGTTACCATTCCTCCCTTATATACCAGTAGTAGCATAATTTTGTGGGTTACTAGCTAGAGAACCAGTTTAATCCATTTTAGCAGAGCCTAAAATATTACCAAAACTGCTGTAAAAGTTCAGAGGAGAGAAAGGATGAAGAATTCTTCCTTTCAACTTTTCTTTCAGTGTCCTCAATTCCTGGCCTTGTTGTGATAGAAATCTGTAAAATTAAATCTTGTTCCTTAGCTCTAGCTTGCCTACGGAGAAGACTGCCTTGTCCATAGTATGTGTGCTTTGCTGTTCAAATGGTAGTTACCAGCAGATTATCCTTTTTTCTCCCCACTTCTTATAAGTGATTTTTTTTAATTTTTATGTAACCACTTGTACCAGAGCTTTATAGCCACATCAAAAACTTTGGGGAAAACTCCTTTTTTTTTCAGCTTGCAGCAGTGTATAGCTTTATACTCAATTACATGGCAAATCACACGTGTTTTACATGCAAGCCTTATATATATGTTCACAGTTTCCTTACATGGTCAGGTTTGGAGCTTGTTCTTCCGCAGGCTTTTTACTACTTGGCTTTGGGATTCTCTCATCACTGTTATTAAAAACATGTGGAAAATTGCACAGAGAAATGTCTGCCTTGGGTAATTATCTGGTTGCCGTATTACCTGAGCATCTGAGCACTTTACAGGCTTCAAAGTATTTATCTTTACAACACCCCTGTGAGAGAGGGAAGTGTTGTAATGCCATTCGTGAGGTAGGGGGCTGAGGAAAAGGCATGCTGCATCTCTGCTGAGGGGGAACATTGCTCCACAGCATGGCCCCGGAGTCCCCGGCAGCCTGGCTGGAGCACAGTACACCTTCCGCCCAGCCAGTGCAGTGGGGTTTTCTTCCTGCAAAAGGGAAGGAACCGATGTGTTTAATTCTTACCTTGGTATATGCCTGGCATGTGGTGAGCATGAATGTCTGGGAGCTCTGCACCGATCGCATGTCTACCAGTTTACATGTAAAGTGACTTGCTGAAGATGATACAGGAAATCTGAAACAGAGTAAGTAGAACATGGGCTATGGGCATGTGATTCAGACTGAGATGCACTACAGTATCCCAGATGCCTGTGTGGAGCTGACAGGTACCACACAGAGTCTGCAAGAAACCTGCTCTTTTCTGGTGCAGCAGTTGGAGTCAAGTGTCAAAAATGAGAGTAGATATTTAGCAAATGCATCCTAGCCTAGCGTTCAGTTAGGTCCAGTTGGAAAGCTTTGAGAGGTTTAGGTTTCATCTACCCTTCACCACCAAACAACCAAGGAAGAAATATGAATATTTTTATAACATGATAACATTGAAACCCTACTTGAGATGTTCCTGCCTGTCCTGTTACTTTAAAATGATGTTCCAGCAGAGCATTTAATGAAGAGTAAAAACACAATTGTGAAATTTAAAAATATTAATAGCACCTGCTTTATCACTGCAAACACTTTGGAGGGAGGTGTGAACCTTGACTGACACCTTGAAGTGTCTGGCATATTACTGTGTTTTGCATATTGCGCAATAAACTTCATAGAATCATAGAACAGCCCAGGCTGGAAAGGACCTTGAAAGATCATCTGGTCCAACTGTTTGTGGGAAAGGAGCCTAGATGAGATTATCTAGCACCCTGTCCAATTGCATCTTCAAAACCTCCAGTGATAGGGACTCTACCATATCCCTGGGGAAGTTCTTCTGGTGAATGATTGTTGTTACTGTAAAAAATTTCTTCCTTATATTGAGATGAAATCTCTCCTGGTGCAGCTTGGAGCCTTGTCTTCTCCATGTGGCTCCTTGTGAAGAGAAAGCTTCTGTCCTCTTTGTAGCCACCCTTTAAGTACTGGAATACTGTGAAGAGTTCCCCTCTGAGCCTTTTCTTCTGCAGGCCAAAAATACTTGCTGCCTTCAGTGTTTCCCCATAGGGCAGGTTCTCCATGCCTTTGATCACCTTTGAGGCCCTCCTTTGGACCCTCTCCAGTCTGTCCACATCTTTCTTGAATTGTGGGGACCAGAACTGGACACAATACTCCAGGTGCAGCCTGACAAGGACTGGGTAGAGTAGGCTGATCACATCTCTATCCCTATCCCTGCTAGTAATGCCCCCGTGGATGCAGCCCAGGGTCCAACTCGCCTTTGTTGCTGGAGCCCTGCACTGCTGACTCATGTTCAGCTTGTCGTCCACCAGGACCCTCAGGTCCCTTTCAGCAAGACTGCTCCCCAGCCACACAGATCCTAGTCGCTACTGGGCTCTTTGGTTGTTTCATCCCAGGTGCAGGACTTTGCACGTGTCTTTGTTAAACTTCATACTGTTCTTGCTAGCCCACTCTTCCACCCTGCCCAGGTCAATTCATTCAGCAATAAACTTCTTATTTGCCTGGTTGTTGGTGAGTTTCTTATACAAAAGCATCCGCATATTTTGTGAAGGCAGAAAAATGCACCCCATTATCTACTGCTTGAATCCTGCCATTTGTCTTTGCAATAAACTCAGAGCTCCAGGGCATGGTTTTGATAAATAATTAAGAGCTAATCCTGGTAATGCTTTGTGTGTGGAGCTGCCATCGAAATCGATGGGTGTTCTGAGCATGGAGAACTTGCCCTAGTGGGCCTTTAATCTTGCAGTAAACCAGAGAGACATTTGTTTTGCAACTGAGTGTTTGGTGGAATAATGAGAGCATGTGTACAGAGATTTTATTTTTCATCATTCTTTGCAATGAGGAAAGACACTGTAGTGTTTATATACAACACCAATGCAATGTAGGGAAACAATAGTGGATTTCTGGAGATATTATCTCCGTTAGTTTATAAACAGATCACTGTTGACTATCAATCACTATCAATTTTTCCTCAATTAGTACATGAAAAACACATCTTAGCAGCCATTAAAATGTTTATAATCATCATTACATTATCCTATGATTCTATGAGTCTGCTTACATGTATAAAAGTAATCAGAGTAACTTTGATTTTCTCTCCCAGTAAAAATGCCAGAGATAAAACTGCAAGCAATTCAAGGCTAGTTCTTAGGTATAAATGACTAAGGTAACTAATGAAAAACAAACATGATGGATGGCATAATAATGTATAAGAAAGCTTATTGAGAAACACTGGTGTTCTGAAAATTCTCTATGAAAGAAGTGTTTTGCATTGCCAATGTCTGAATAATTTCTTTGAAATTGCTAGCTATTTTATCATCATTATTTTAAGATTTTTTAAAACAAAACAGTAGCTGAGCTTAAAGGTCAAGAACTGTAAATAGATGAGACCTTCCTTTCCATATACTGTCTGCATTTGAAACAAAGTTTTTTAGTTCTTTTTGAAATGGAAGTTTGAGTTAATCTCTTCATTTTTTTATGCTGCTTATTTACAAAGCAAAAGCTTCTATGTGTCTCAGTGGGCTGCAAAGCAGATTATTGAAAAGCCGGATATATACTATCCTAAATTGAAGTGCTGCCTATACTTACTATTTTTTAAAATGTGCTGTGGAAAGTTCTCCATATTTTATTTTTCTCATCAGGTAAAAGCTGCAATAATTGTGCACAGACCAGCCCCAGCAGTGAGAACCTGCTGCGCCGTGCCAAGCCCAGCAGCTCACCGCAGCAGCCCCGTGTGGCCGTGGTCACATAAGGCACACTTGGATCTGGCAAAGACTGCCAAATGAATTGGTGTCTGTTTCTGAGCTGTGTGAAGTGATGGGCCAGAGGTTGATATTTGGGTTTTTTGTCTGAGACCCACAGTGTGGCCCACTTTGAAGATTGTTATTCCCTGTGCTGGGTCTAGCCTGCCACAGAAGAGCAAACTGATCCCGGGGATGTGTACTGGACCTTGTGTCCCACACCCGGACAGGGCAGCAGCAAAGTTACCCCAGCTCCTCCTTCTCCCTCTCCTCAAGGGGAAACATGGCACAGCTGCATGAGCATTTGAAGTCTGGAGTGTAAACTGTCTGGTTACTAGTCTTTAAAACTCAGTTTACCTATTTTATCTTCCTTTGCCCCCTATCTTTTCAATTAGTGCTGGGAAAAGCTTGTCAGGGTGTGAAATGTAGAATTAAATACTATGATATATACATGAATTCTTGTATGAATTCCCTCTTTTTAAATCACTGAACCACACTGCTATAAAAACGTTCTTGGTTTGTAAATATTGATAAAACTGTATTTCTAATATGTGAATAGAATTTTTGTTGGACAAATTAAATAAAATGCCCCTGTGTGAATAAAATTTCTTTTCACAGAACACAGCATTTGAGGTTAACTTTCATGTAACAGCCTTTTGAAAATCTTCTTTAACTTCAAAGGAGAGCCAGAGAGCAGCAGATATCAAATCCAGAATTCATTTCTCCTTTAAACTGTAAGGAAGCTGTCCAGATTGCACTCATCAAAGATTTGCATGACTGTACAGCTTAATTTTCTCACTCACTTCCAGATCTGTGCATGGTTGTGATGGGAGCTTTGCAAACTTAGGGACATCACACTTCCAGTCATTCAGCTAAGAGGAAAGGGCTTAGCAGAGAACTTGCCAAAGCTCCTCACAGTGGAGAGGAGAGGTATGGAGATGGTTACTGTGTGACTTCAGTCCTGTGATCCCATTGCTTTCCTGCACAGGGCAAGAACCTGAAGGTTGCTTTAAACTGGGACAAATGGGACGTAGGGAAGGATTTTCTGGGACAACCGTTTTTCCAGACTGAAGGTAAGACAGAAACAACAGAGGTATGACTGGGTCTTTGCTGTGGAAACAACCTTTCTCACCTGAAGACATCCGACATTGGCCAGATGTGCCAGATGTAAAATTAGGATAGCTGGGTAGGTTGGCACGACACAGAGTACAATTCTGGAGCTAGTCCCACGGAACATGGGTATGCCAGTATGCTTTTAAGACAAGATGACTGGTCTTAATTTATCTTTTTCCCTTTCCTGTGGTTTTTATAACAAGGGGATGTGATGTTTTCCCTTGAAAATGTGTGGAAAGGATTTGGAAATGCTGGCACTTAGAAGGCTGTAGGGCTCCTTTTCCCCAGCCAGCTTTCTCTCCCCTCTCCTACACCCTCAAGGATTTTAGTCTGGATGTTTGTGATTCAGGATGGGACATGTGACAGAAAATAGGCCAAGCAAAACACAACTGGGCAAACCTTACAATAGGAGAATAAGAAGGTGTGAGAAAATGATAAAGCTCATGAAAATCATGCAAATATTGAAACTTTAAATAAAACCTAACAGATTTTTTTTTTAGCAAATACTGAATGGTAATAACACTACTGCTGCCTAAGCTAAAATAATAGAATCATAGAAGCTTAGAATGGTTTGGGTTGGAAGGGGCCTTAAAGATCCTCTAGTTCCACCCCCCCTACCACAAGCAGGGACACCTTCCACTAGACCAGGTTGCTCAAAGCCCGATCTGGCCTGGCCTTGAACACTTCCAGGGCTGGGGCATCCATAACGTCTTTGGGCAACATGTTTCAGTGCCGCACCACCCTCATAGAGAACGTCTTCCTTACATCTAATCTAAATCTATCCTCTTCCAGTTTAAAGCCATTACCCCTTGTCCTATCACTACATGCCCTTGTAAAAAGTCCCCTCTCCAGCTTTCCTGTAAGCCTCCTTTAAGTACTGAAAGGCTGCCATAAGGTCTCCCTGGATCCTTCTCCAGGCTGAACAACCCCAACTCTCTCAGTCTTTCTTCATAGCAGAGGTGCTCCAGCCCTCTGATCATCTTTGTGGCCCTCCTCTGGACTCGCTCCAACAGGTCCATGTCCTTCTTATGTTGGGGGCCCCAGAGCTGAACACAGTACTTCAGGTCGGGTCTCATGAGAGAGGAGCAGAGGGGGAGAATCACCTCCTTTGACCTGCTGGTCATGCTTCTTTTGATGCAGCTCAGGATACAGTTGACTTTCTTGGACTGTAAACATACATTGCTGGATCATGTTGAGCTTCTCATCATCCAACACCCCCAAATCCTTTTCTGCAGGGCTGCTCTCAATGTGTTCATCGCCCAGCCTGTATTTGTGCTTGGGATTGCCCTGAACCATGTGCAGGACCTTGCACTTGACCTTGTTGAACTTCGTGATGTTTGCATAGGCCCACCTCTTGAGCCTGTCAGGGTCCCTCTGGATGGCATCCCTTCCCTCCAGCATGTTGACCACATCACACAGCTTGGTGTCATCAGCAAACTCGATGAGGGTGCATTCAACCCTACTGTCCATGGCACTGACAAAGATGTTAAACAGCGCCGGTCCCCATACTGACCCTGAGGAACACCACTAGTCACTGGTCTCCACTCAGATATCGAGGCGTTGACTGCAATTCTTTGAGTGTGACCATCCAGCCAATTCCTTATCCACCGAGCGGTCTATCCATCAAATCCATGTCTCTCCAAATTAGAGTCAAGGATGTCATGTGGGACAGTGTCAAATGCTTCGCACAAGTCCAGGTAGATGATGTCAGTTGCTCTCCCCTTATCCACCAACACTGTAACCCCCTTGTAGAACGCCACCAAATTTGTCAGGCGCAATTTGCCCTTAGTGAAGCCATGTTGGCTGTCACCAATCACCTCCTTATTTTCCATGTGCCTTGGCATAGATTCCAGGAGGATCTGCTCCATGATCTTGCCAGGCACATAGGTGAGACTGACTGGCCTGTAGATTCCCTGGTCTTCCTTTCTTCCCTTTTTAAAAATGGGGGTTATGTTTCCCCTTTTCCAGTCTGTGGGAACTTCCCTGGACTGCACAACTTCTCAAACATGTTAGATAGTGGCCTAGCCACTTCATCTGCCAGTTCCCTCAGGGCCCACAGATGCAACTCATCAGGTCCCATGGGCTTGTGCACCTTCAGGTTCCTTAGATGATCTCGAACCTGATCTTCTCCTATGGTGGGCAGGTTCTTCATCCTCCCAGTCCTTGCCTTTTCCTTCTGTGTCTTGGGTGGTGTGGCTGCAGCGCTTGCCAGTGAAGACTGAGGCAAAAAAGTCATTGAATACCTCAGTCTTCTCCATGTCCTGGGTAACCAGGTCTCCCATTTCTTTCTGGAGAGGGCCCGCATTTTCCATGGTCTTTCTTTTATCACTGATGTACCTATAGAAGCTTTTCTTGTTGCCCTTGATGTCCCTGCCAGATTTAATTCTAGCAGGGCTTTAGCTTTCCTAACCTGATCCCTGGCTGCTCTGACAATTTCTCTGTATTCCTCCCAGGCTACCTGTCCTTGCTTCCATTCTCTGTAGGCTTCCTTTTTGTGTTTGGGTTTGTCCAAGAGCTCCTTGTTCATTCATGCAGACCTCCTGGCATTTTTGCCTGACCTCCTCTTTGTTGGGTTGCATTCTTTGGTCCTGAGTTTGGAGGAGGTTATCCTTGAATATTAACCAGCTTTCTTGGGTCCCTCTTCCCTCCCAGGCTTTATCCCATGTTACTCTACCAAGCAGATCCCTGAAGAGGCCAAAGTCTGCTTTCCTGAATTCCAGGGTAGCGAGCTTGCTCTGCGCCCTCCTCGCTGCCCTGAGGATCTTGAAGTCCACCATTTCATGGTCACTGCAGGCAAGGCTGCCCTTGAGCTTTACATTCCCCACCAGTCCCTACTTGTTGGGGAGAACAAGGTCCAGCACAACATGTCTGAAACAGGAGAAGCAACTTTACTTTGTTGAGTATATGTTGATATTAATGTTGATTTTGAATTGGCAAGAAGCTGAAGGTCTGATTTTTACCCTGAAATGGGCTGTTAATAGAGTGGGAAAACTTCATTTGCAGCCCTGCCTGATGTTAGTGGAATAAATTCTGTGCTGTACACAGTAAACTACTGGAGAGAAGCAATCTGTGCAGAGTAAGCATCAGTGCTTCTGGTTTTAGCTTGATGAAGACTGCTAATCTATCTGTGGAATGGAAAACCTTCTGACTTTAAAAGCCCTGAACAATTCCTGTGTTTTGGAGTTGTGGAAAACTTACTTTAAAAATGCAAGTTTTGATAGATTCTGCTGAGATGAGAATCCTAAAAAATTAAATAGAAGTTACACTACCCCTTTCCAGATGAACACAGGAGAATTTGTTTCTTTTTTAAGCGAAGCAGGTGCTAGAGGGCTACAGTCTTGTTGATATGATTATTATTTGGTTTATTGGAGAACATGTTTTTTAAAATGAAAATTATGATGCTATGTTAGCAAAAATAAACTCATTAATGGGATTATCAGTTTAGCCTGTTAAGTCTGGTGATGAAGGAGTTCCAGTTTTGATCAGACAGGCCTATCTCAAGGATATCTGCGAAAAACCTGACAATGACATCAATTGTTTTAACTGTAGCATCCTCATCTGCCATCCTCATGCATCCAAGCATGTGCTCAGGATGCCCTTTGATGGCATAAGGAGACCTGAAATACTGTGTACATGCAAATAACTCGACAGCTTCACACTTGGCATCAGGTGTATAGTGTCTGTTCTATGTGCGGGATTCTGCTTGCATACTGGTGATGTGTGCTACAACGTGCCATATAACTAAATGTTATATAACAACTTGGGTGCATTCAGAAGTGTTGCCTGTATGGTTTTACACAACAGTAGGCTTGTGGTTGCTGTATGTCAGTTTGTGTCAGAGAAGTGGGTGGTGTATGAGGTGCTCTTCTTCTTGGGAATACACAAATAGTTAGACACTGTCCAGATATTAAAAGAAGGAATGAAAAAAGAGAGAAATCTGGGCTCTGCTGAGTTAGTCTTGCTGTAGACATAAACTATTGCTACATTTAAGCAGGAGTAGAAAGATTATGCAGTTGGCAGTGCCTTAATCCAAATAATATTGTCGATCAATTACACCACATGGCTAAACTTTACCTTAATGAACAGCTACAGCATTTCTTTCCAGTAAGTTTGGACACCTTGGAGTACCTGCTTCCTCTTCAATTTAATCCTTTTGGGGAGTGGGAGTGGAACATACTGAGAAAAAAAAAAAAGCAATGATTACGTGCACTCATTATTTTGGCTATTCTCACTATTTTTGTTTGTTTTTCTGGAATAGCACGGAATGGCAAGTGCTTGGATAACTCTGTATTGTGACCTCTCTGGCTGTTGTCTCCAATTAAACAAATTATTGTCAAGCTATAGGTACAATTTTTTATTTTTGTGGGCTAGCAATATTGCAGGTTTGCTTGAACACACATTGCTGTATTATTGACACACCCTGACACTGCTTTTGTTACTTGTGTTCTTCAAAATTCCCAGGCAATCATTAGCTGTGCTTCAGTACCCACTTCAAATGGTCTCTTGGGTCCTTTTATACCCTACTCTTCAAACACCCTCTTTGGTGTGTAAGTGTTAACAGGTGTGACCATGTGTAAAGAAGTGCACGACACTAGTGTGGTATTGTTGTCACAGAGACTGGACCCTCTTTACACTTTTTATTCACTTTTAAAGAGTGAATTTAATAACCATAAAATACACTTAGAGTTCTGAAATCTGAGGTCTTCTGTTTTTCCTTTGGAATAGGTATAGGGCAAACATCACAAGACATGCAAACAGCAAAGAGCACATTAATTTCTGTGCACAATATCTACCATATGCTTCAGCCTTGACTTTTTGCAAGGTCTCTGGAGACAGAATGGTAATTCAATCTTTGTGTCCATTGATACTGTGTTTTTCCTGCACCAGTTGTCCAAAGAAGTGCTGCTTCATCCCAGCTGTAATGAATATTCCATGTAAAGGGCAGGGCATGCAATTTGTTGTCTGTCACTTTAAACTATATTTGGTTGGAATCAGCCATAAACAGAAATCAGCACTTTTGTTCAGAAGGTTATGTCTGGTATTTGTCTTGTTTTGTTGAGAGAAAATAAAAAAACCTCAAACCCTAAACTTTTAGAATTGGATCAAAAAATTATAAAAATTTTGATAGTACATTGTGCTTACAATGCTGCCATTAAAATTCAGCATTTCAAAAATCCAGAAGAGAAGTTTCACATTTAGCTGAAGAACAGTCTAGTTCTCAGCCAGCTGAACATCAAACTTGACCACCGCCATTCCTGAACATGGCTTCCTGAGACTTGAAGTTGGATGTCTGTGTGCTTTTTCTTTCTCTAATCAAGTAATGTAGGTCAACAATAATGTGAATACTGGACTGTGTCACACTCTTGGATCAAAGTGGGGGGAAAACTGCATCAGTGAATATAGTATCGAACCAGAAAGATTAGCTTGCAGTATCAGCCCTGTAAAACCCCATGATGCAATATGGCATTTAATTCTGAAGTGATTCATTCCTCTATACCCAACTTGAATAAGACCATAACTAGAACTTGTACTAGCACTATAGAAAGATACAGAAATACTGGAGAACACCGAGTAAATAGTCAGGTAAAGGGGGGATCCAAGACCAAGAAAACAAGCCTTGTGATGGCTAGTGAAGTTTACAGAGTTCAGTTCATTCAGTTTGCTGAAAAGATACTGGAAACTGACTGCGTATAGCTGGTGTTTACATACAGTTGCTGCATAGAGAAAAGAAATGTCAAGTAAACCAGAGAATTTTCAGCTCTGCACAGGAAAATGTGACTGATTGCAGTGGCTGAAAATTTAGATTTGTTTAATCACATTTTGAAATATGATATGATTTGCCATTAAAAATTAAGCATTGCAGCATTTTAGCCAAAACAGTGGGTGAGTTTAGACACTAAAAGAAGGGAAGACATTTTGTGCTTTGTTGATTTGCCTTTGATTTCTTCCACTGCTTTCTAAAGAATATGTTTTAATCCAGATTCTTGAAAAAAATTCTTCAGCCTATACACACAGAACATGGTGCTCTCCTTTGGCCTTAGCTGGGCTCATGAATACAGCCTGGAGCACTACTCCAGATTATTAGGATCCATCAGTATGTGGTTTGTTTCAGAAATATGAATAATAGCTTTCCTATTGGGAAATACAATTTCTTGATTAACAGAGGCCATCTGGATCAAGACTGCAAAAAAGGAAGCAGGTGAATAGCCTTCAATTTGCTTGACGTTGTCTTCTAAAAATGCCTTAAGCTGTGGGTATCTGTATTGAGATTTCTTTCCAGCAGGCCAATTCATCTTCCATTTTATTTTAATTGATCTTTTGAAATGTTAGTGCAATAGAGCACCCTAATAGCAAAGAGTAAGATTAATACAGATATTTTGTACCTGGTCTATGAGAAATAATCTAACTACTTACAGAAAAGAAACTAAGTTGAATAAAAGTTGCTACCTACACTGTGGGAAAGCAATAAATATCAGCCAAGAACTGCAGATAATGATATAATATTTGCATCTATTGCCTTCATTAATAAAGTATTTCTAGAATCTTATAAATGAATATCTTTTTGCAGAACATAATTTATCAACTTTCTTCAGTGTTTATTTCTGCCTGAAATACAAGTATACTGCATTAGATACGATATTACACAGAACAAGGAACAAATTATAGAAGTTTAAAAGAACCGGTATTTTGTAATTAATGGTATGCTGTCTTGACATTTCAAATTCAGTGCAATCCTCTGTGACCCTCTTTTTTTTTTCTTTTTTTTTTTTATTTCTTTGTAGTGAAAGTTTTCGTAAGCAACATTAGTTGCCTGTAATGTGGGGTGAGTGGGAGGTGGAAGAAACTCTTCCATTAAAATCAGGTTGTGTTTTGAGTCTTGCTTTCAGAACTGAAACTACTCAGCAACTTTACATGACAATTGAAATCCATTAATGAAGAAATTTCCTGAGACAGCTTCTATTTGCTGGCTGTGAGGGGAGGGCATGAACACCTATGAATGAATCTGAGGTCTGGATTTAATGGCCTGAGCTTATATCATGAAACCATTGTCTTGACTTCTGCTTTTACCATTCACCTATTCTCTTTTTTTCTGATAATATCTTTGGGCTAGCCCTATGCCCAGAGCTCCTGGGAGTGCCAGTTCCCAGGAGCAAGTTCAGGGAATGCGTTAGAGGAAAGGAAAGCCTCAGGAGTTATTTATCATTAGCCTCACCTTATTTCTGTGCTTTATTGATAAGAAACTTTATCCAAAGCTTTGGATTAAAACTCATACTCCCTAGACATAAATAAATTTTGTTGTATCTTTTTTTGGCAAAGAGCAGTATAAGGGACCAAAACTGTGTGCTCTGATTTGACCTACTGCCTGATCTTTAGCTTGTCTTAGCATTGATGTAATTGCAATTGCTCCTGCACTGGCCTTGCTCCGCTTGCCTTTGAAGGAGGACCAGCAGGACAATGGTTCAGTTCCTGCTGTTTCTTGCTGGTTTTGGTGACACCTAGCCCCTGCTTATGAATCTCTACTACTTAAGTGTCAGATGTGCACTAAACCACTACTCAGACTGTGATTGTGCTCTTTCAAAGACTGGTAGAAAGAGGGAAGGAAGTTCTTTGTATCAGTCTCTTTCAAACCTTCTTTGTAGGGCAAGCTACCACCAAATCTTAAGAGCTTGCTGGTGGTCACTTAGCAGCTACAGACAAACCCAGAAACACCAGGAGCCCAGAGCTCTAGTGTTCCTCTCACTTCACACCATGACTTGTGTTCCAGCTCCCTGCATCTATTGTCTCCTATGCCTCAGGTCAGCCTCCACCAAAAAACTGTAGTGCAGTTTTGAACTGGACTTTTAGCATCCTCCTCAAAAAGTAGAGTGCTTTTCTGCACCCTCCAAGCTCTCTGCACCTTCCAATCTCAATCCTTGCTGAAGTAATCCACTGTTTATAGAAAGTAATTCTGCATAGCAGCCTCTCACTCCTTAGGTACCTCTGAGACAATGGCAGAGGCTGCCTTCCTCCTGGTACATATATGATGTGTCTTCCATAATAATTTTAGCCTCTGACTCCCAGTCTCCCTTACTGTCCTCCTCACAGCCATCTGGTCTGTGCTCTGCTGATGCTGCCCTTCCCATGCTGCTCTGTAAGTTCATGTGGATGGGGATACTAGTGACAATTACACAGCAAAGACAGTGCTCACATTCAACCCCGCATTAAAAAAAAGAAAGAAAGTGTTGTCTTATCCTACTGAAGACAGGCCATTTGTCTCTTTGCTCTGTGGTGGTTGGCAGCTTATAAATGTGTACCGGATCAGTGCAGGCAGTTGTGCTCCAGGAGCACTTTATTTATTCTAGTCACTGACCAGCTGTGTTATATGCATCTTCTTTTGCTAATATGCTGCTGCCCAGCTTGAGAATCAAGCGTGTTCTTCTAGAAACTGGCAAGAAAAAGAGAAGCCAGCTGGCACGGGGGGAGGAGGGGAAACCCATCGAATGCCATCTTAGCCTGTGGGATAACAGTAGGAGATGAAGGAAACTAAATAAAATGCTGGAAAGACAATGGGGAAGGTTGGCGGAAGGCAGGAGACTAGCAAGGGTCGGAAAAAGGTGGAATGGGGACAGTGTTTGGAGAAGAGAGGAAGGCAGGACAAAAATATAGGATGTATTAGGACCGAGTGTATAATTAGAGAATAGAGAAATGGCAAGTAAGAAAAGTTACAGATTAAAGAAAAGTATTAGAAAAAGGAAAAAAACAAAATGGGGAAATAGGGAAAATGACTAAGTGAAACTAGAATGACTCAGTTCACTTTGTTCATGGTTCAGTGTATTGTTTTTCTGTTGTCCTGTTGATGTTGCAATTTCTTCTTGGACTTAGTGTCTCTTACTGCAGTAAAATGGTTAGGTTTGGAAAGTATTATCCAGGCAAGAATAGAAGAAGCTGTTAACTAAATGCATCAGACAGGATTGAAGAACAGCTTTCTCCAGAACAATACAGTTCTGTTGAAGTCTAATGTTTCATGGGACTGCTGTGATGAGAGAATGAGAATGTCTAATGTTTCGCTTTGACAGTGTTGAAACATTTATATCAATTTGATTTGACTTACTTAGTAAAGATAATATATTCTCTTTAACATTTTAATATAAGAGTTATGCAAAATGAACCAGAACACTGAAGTCTGAGATACTTTTATAATATTGAAAGGAAAGGTTTTGTTAATTAATTTAATTCTGCTGAGATGTTTATTTGTCTTCAATTTTTTACTGAAAGATATGAAATTTCAGAATTCCTTGTGGAATGAAAGAACTGATTTCAAATTGTGTGCAGAAATAACTTTTAATACCTGCTTAGCTAGCTGATTTAAAAATTAATAAGAGCTCAGTTTCTTAAACACTGGAGTAATAGATTATAAATCGGAAAGAGTTCTCTACAATCCTCTAGCTGAGTCCTTTATATAATAAAATGTCAGTCAGGCAATTCCTGTTTTAGCAAAAGCCTAGTGCTTAGAATATGATTTAATATGGCAAAACCACTATAAATTATGCTATATTGCCCTAAAGGTTAATTACTTTCAGTGTTGGAAATTTGTGCCTCGTTGCCTATCCAAATCTAGTTTCCCTCAATCTCCAGCCACTGTGTTTTGTTCTGGTTTTGTCTGTTAGATTGAAAAAAATTCTGTTCTCCATGTCAGTGTTATGGACTCGTATTATGTCACCATTTAACTTTCCCTTTGTTAAACTAAATAGACTAAGAACCTTGGCTCTTTTGTTATCAATAATTTCAGCTTTCTCCTAAAAGCTGTTCTTGGAATTCTTTCATTGAACCTTTTCTGAATTACAGACACCAGAAGTCAGCAGAGCACTTGCTATCTTGGTAGCAAATATAGAGTTTGTAATAATCAATATTCTTCTGTCTACACTTGCGAGGCCAAGATCAGCCTGTCTGGCTAATCTTTCACTGAGAGCACTTACAGCTCAGGTTCATCTGTTGCCTCCATATCAGATCCTGTCTAGATTCCTGCCTTTTGTTAATTAATCAAATTCTTCTCAGATGTTTATCCGTTTTCAATTTTTTTTCTGTGCAAGTTGCAATATCAGAATTTGTTGTGGAGCAAAAGGGCTGACTCCAAATCATCTGCAAAAAGAGTTTTAAATACCTGCTTAGCTAGGTAATTTAAAAATAAATGAGAGCTTGGTTTCTTAAACACTGGAGTAAGAGATTATAAATACGAAAGCACTGGCTACAATCCTTTGCTGAATCTTCCATATAGTAAAATGTTTTTATTATATACCAGCACATAATTGTATTTATGAGCACAAAATCTCCCATTCAATGTCTGTTCCTCCAGTCTCACTTCATACCTAATGATATAAAACCCCACTTGATTCTTCTTCCACCCAGACAGATGTATTTGAATAGATCCAAGTAAGCTGGTCCCCTCATTCCTTACATGCCTTCATTTTCTCCTTAATCGTCCAATCTTTATCAGCAGCAGTATTTCCGACTTCATCGCTGACAGTGCTCTGAGCAGAAGATT
The DNA here is from genome assembly GCF_964188355.1 of Buteo buteo. Classification (NCBI taxonomy): domain Eukaryota; kingdom Metazoa; phylum Chordata; class Aves; order Accipitriformes; family Accipitridae; genus Buteo; species Buteo buteo. The sequence goes on along the minus strand of NC_134172.1, from coordinate 25,138,246 downwards.
GGAGTACATGACCTACTGTGGTCCTTTCCAACCTGTATGATCCTGTGATGCTATGATTTTCTTCCTGGTATATAGAAGAAAAGAACAAATTACCGAGGTTGTCTCCTACAGCCTTCATGCCTGATAATAATTCACAACTATACTTCGAGACCAATTAACCAGTTTTTAATCCATTTAATGTTTGGCCTGTTGATTTTGTGTTCCCCTAATTTCTTGATCAAAACATTTGCGTGGTACCAAACCATATGCCCTAGAGAAGCCTTTGATATCATTACTCTTCATTCTACCAGCCAAATTTATAATCTCATCAAAACCTCTCAAGATGCACCAGCCTTTCTAACAGTGAGCTTTTAAACAGAGAGTCATAGATGGCTAAAATTAATGTTTTAGCAGCGCCTGTAGTGAACTCAAGAGACTTGTCTAGTCTTTATTGAGTGGGTAATACTTATTTCTCATTCCACTCTGTAACATCCCCAAATTATGGTTTAAGTCTTTGTTGTGAGAACAGCAATTTGAAGGATGATACCAAAATGACCAAGCTTATTTTTCAAAAGTCCCTTTCTCTCTCTTGCTGCCACCTAGTTCTTAGGTTCATAAGGAGCAGAAAAACTGTTGTTCCTTATATTCATTTTTTAAAAACATTATTTGTCTTCTACTTAAATAGTGGCTGCTTGGAATAAAGGAATTCCTCTCACCTTCTAAAAAAGGACAGGGTCTGAGACAGTTTTTATTTCAATACTTTGACTTGTGTATGAAATACTTCTGTAAATGACAGTTATACACTGATTTTAGACATTACAGTGCTATTTTTATTAATATATAACATATAATTTTATGTTAAATAAATCAGTTATCTTTATTACTTAGGCAGACTCACCAATTGTGTTTTATGCAGAATATTCAGTCTGCTAAATTGCGCTGATAGGAGATACAGTTACAGTTCTCTAAGAACATCATGAAAAGATCACAAGGAAAACAAGAAAGAAATGTGGGAGGAGAGCTGAAAAAGGATAGCACAATTTGCGTCAGGGTGAGGGAAAATGGTTATAAAATGATAGCTAACTCTTACTCAAATACTGGATAAATGAAGACGAGTTTCAAAGGCATTTTCTACTGCGGAGGCAGCAGTCCAGGTGAATGTTCCATCTTATCAGCTAGCAATGCAGCAGGGGACTACAAGGAAAAGCTATTGGATTTACATGTGGCAGCAGGAAGAGAGATGTCAGAACTAAATTACTGATCTTCACATACCATATTCCTGACAAATACCCGTCTGTTAATAAGTCTCCATGCATGGAGTCCGTCACCCTACCATCAGCTGCCTTAAAGATTGCTGCCTGCTAGTGCGTTCCCTCTGCACTCAGAAGGCAGATGCACAGGCACCTGTGCAACTTAATTTCCACCCATCCACCCATTTTAGACAGTACTGAAGGTGTCAGTCACCCTTTGCTGTCAAGGGAGTCTCGACTTACTTAGACTAGATGCGTGACACCTCTGACTTCAGGTAACCTATGTGAGTATCTATGGTGAGATTGGCTGTGCTGGCAAATGAGAGTTAGACCCAGGTAGGAAATTGTTGTTGGCAGTCTGTGACAATTATATCCATGTTTCTCTAATACTGACTGACACTTTAGCCATGACATGTTAAACAGCGCAGAAGAAACAGCATACCTATGCAGGAGGATGCACGGTTTTTTGGAAGTAAAGTAACTGCGAGTGATTTGTTTTTTTAATGTGGTTTCCTCAAAGTTTCTGGTTGTAGAAGGATCTGCACCATAGAACCTCAAACACGCTCCTATTCTTTGTGTGGTTGTTCAGATGAAATGCAAGCCAAAGAGCAAGCTAAATGGATCTGATACAAAATAACACAGCAATGCACATTAAGTGATTATGGTAAGTTTGTCTGCCTGACTGCCTAAGGAAAATAACTCAGCATGGGTCAGATTCTCAGCTGACACAGTGGTGCAGATTCACTGAAACAGAAAGGAGGCTGTAACTATAAATATTTTGCCAGTTCAGAGTAACTCTGAGACGAAAAATAATATAACAGAGGCTCTCCTGTACTAAGTCATTCTTCTTCCTGCATGTATCACCTCTGGTGAACTCCAGGTATATTTAATTATGTTACCATATGCTGCCCTCCTCAACAGACATGTTTTTAATAACTTAACTCGAGACTGCTCATGAATAATTTAAGACTGGTGGTGTGGGGGGTGGGTGGGGGGAAGCAGAGAAGGTTGTTTTTCTTTGAGGCAGTCTTCACCAGCAATGCTTTTTCTTCCTTTCCAGCCCTGTTCCTACCCCCTCCCTCAGCATACCTCTCAGTTTTAAAGTCGCTACTCAAACCAGATTGAAGCAGGTTGCAAACAGCAGGTAGGGTGTATCGTGCATCCTTTAACAAATTAAAATGTGGATCGCAATCTAAGCTAGCTCTGTGCTTTTTCTCTGGTCAACAGTTAAAAAGTTTATGTCAAAGGTAAAATAGTTTAGGAGGACAGTTTATCCCACCTTCCCTCAGGTGTCTAAGACTAGTATGATAGGTGAGGGTGAGTCTATCTCCAGTCATGAAAAGAGTCAAGGTGATCAACTTGGACTAGGCAAGTTTTGGATTTTAGGTTCAATAAAAAGGAAGTAAAGTAGAAGGGGAAAAGTTGGTCTAATTAAAAAAAAAAAGAAAGTTTACAAGCCTTGATTTGTTACAATTCTGGCCCAATACAACTGCTACAATGACACTTAAACTGGAACCCTAGTCTGGAGGTGTGGATGAGCAGAATCCCAAAACAACTGACTTAAAACAAGCAGCTCAATTGGTACTACCTGCTGTGGCCTACCTCTGCAGAAGTATATATGCTTTGATAGGCTGAGTTTTAGAAACAAAATTTCTTAGTCAGGTCACCAATTTTTCAGCTCAGGTCTCACTGGTTGAAGAGTCCAAGAGCAGAAAAGTTTTATTTCTGATTCAATAAATAACTAGATGAATGGAGGTACATACATCTATAGACAAAGATGGTGATATTTCTATTTAATTACTGGTGTTTGGGGTAATGTGGAGGATGTGTAACTGGCAGATGTAGCAGAAAATAGCCCTCTTTTCCAAAGAGGATAACTGCTGTGCCTGATGATTCTTGCTGCAGTAAGGATGAGAGATTTTTGATATAAAATTTCCTATTGGAGATTGAGAAAACATTCTACTGCTTTGAATCGAACAGAACATAAAGAGTTACCTTTAGTAGGAAAAGAATACAGTTCTCTTATCAATAAGGATGTAGATTTATTTTGGAAGGAGCAGCAAATGTGATTTTTCTCTCAGTTCTTTGAGGTCTGAGAGATTTTGTTTATTTTTATTTTTAAATTGTTCCTCATGTTGCAATGTCAGTGGGGAGTATGTTTTGTTCTTTCACTTTTGCTAAGTTCACATGACGCCACTCCTTTTACTAATGCCATAATGACAGCTCGACTGCATTAATAGCCATTGTGCATTAAACCACTTTGCTGCCTGGCACCTTTCTTTCACAGCATCCATTGCTTGCAACAAAGTGGTCAGCTAATTTTTCTCTGTGGCTGGCACAGCAGAAGATTGGGTAGGAACTGGTGTGACAGACCAATGATTGATGACCATAACCGTCCCTGTCTGGATAGAAAGCGTGTCACCTACTGATTTGTTCTGTTCCTGCCAGCTAGAATAGAAAACTAACAAAATAGCTGAATGTCTCTGGCATGGCAGCAAACCTCTGCACCAACTATTAGAATTAGTTGACACCTATTTGCTATGTGAATAAAGAAACCTCAGCTTCTTCACCATCTATCTACAAAACTAGCCAGGCTCTAGGTTAATTCCACACTGCAGAGCAGCTGAGCAGGCAGGAAATTTAAACAGACCAAAGGGCTTAATTCTGCAGCACTGGAACAGCATGTGCCTCACATCTCCAAATCTCACATCATGTCCAAAGCCTGGGGAAGACACAGCTTTAAAACATTCTCAACACATATAGTTTGCCTTGAGACAAATGGTTATAAGGTGACCAAATATTTGAACCTGGAAATAAGAAAAATTTCTCTGTGTTGTCCCTCTAAAGTTGGAGTATGAGGGCAGCAAGGTGATGTAGGTAGACAGGAAAAGGAGCCCCACAAGGGAGTTAGGAAAATTATTACTGCAGTCCTGTTCAAATCAAAACATACTGGAGTCACTGCAAGGCTCCTCAGCAGCTAATGTGTCTCTAACTTGCAAGGGCCAAAGCTGATAATTTCTTTCCCGCAGAGAGAGGCTTGAGACATCTCACTTACCCTGTTATCAAAGAGCAGCCCCACATTCAAGGGGCTGCAGGTTCACTGTCAATATTGCAAACTCTTATGATTTTATCAAGAGTTTTCTCATATTTAGCACTCTTCTAAAAGCTTCTGGAACCAAGTGATAACATGCCAGTCTTGGATTTCATTTTCAGCATCACAACGTTTTTATTCCTTCTGACCCAGAAAAGAGCTTGAAATTGGGAATTCTGAAGGACTGATGGTAAGATCTCCCAGTAGCTGCTTTAATTGTTGGTGTTTTTGAGAACGTCTCGTAATACCTTCAAAGCTCACTTGCAGTTTTGTTTAATTCCTAGCTTTAAATGCTTCCTTTTGACAGTTCCAGGTGAGATGCACAGTGTGTGTCAGGTGAATAGTGGTATGAGCACTTTGCACAGGGAAGAAATACTTTTGTGGAAAGAGTGGCTGAACAGGATGGTTAAAAAGCAGTGTTCCTTTTGAAATCCTAACATGGCTGCATTTGGTTTGGAATGGCTTTTAAAGGTCAAATCTGTTCAGGAGCACTGAGGAAAACTAAAACATAAAAAAAAATCATCTTAACATTTTTATATAATATAACTTACAGTGACTGTTTCAGGAAATTAAAGGGTAGCAATAGGTCCGGAAGTGTACTGTGTTCGTGTACTGTGTTCAGTGAAAATTTAGTTGCATAGGCTCTTGCTTTCCTTTTTATATTTGGGGGTGACCTATTTCAAATTAAAGTCTTCCATAGATGCTGCATAATATATTGCAAATCCCCCATGCTGTGCCAGTCTGAACAGTTCCCAACCACTGTTCAGGTTTTCCTGTCAAAGCAACAAGATTTTATGGTCTTTCCCAGTGAAGGGTCTTGAAGCCATTGAATACAGAGACATTCTCGGTCCAGGAAATCTACTGCAGTATAACCTATTTTCTCTGAAGCAGAGAGGCATTTTCAAAATCTGTATTTCTTTATCCAACAGATGCATTTTAATTCTACCCTTTTTGGAGAAATTTATTCCTGTCACTGGACTGATTTGGGTTATTCAGGCTGTTAATCATGGGGATTGTACTACAGTTTAGACCTCCTGCTTACATTTTTATTGATGATTTTGTGAAGTTGGAAGTACTTCACTACTTAGAGGTATTTCCCACAATCCCTGCTGATTCTTCTTCAAGACCAGGAGTAACTATTAATTCTCCTGCTGCTTTTTATCTGGTGGAGGAGCCATTACATTAATGCACAGATTCTAGCCAGGTGTGTCAGTCCAGCAGAAAATTCTTGCAGGACAAAGTGCAAAGTTGGATGGAAATTGTTTTTCTCACCTTTATTCTCTGTGTTTGCTTGCTTGTTTTTGTTTCTTTTTTTCCAGTCTGCCTTTTGACCATGGTCTTGAGGGCCTCTTTTTTCTTATTTTTGTTGGAGGATGCTGCTTCACCTTTGGCTTTTTTTCCAGAATCCTTTCCTGATTTCTTTTTCTAAAACCAATTTATTCAAAGAATGTCATTATGAAATCTGCTCTTGTTGAATGCCCTCCTGTTTCAGGTGGTGATTGCATTGCTTTAGGAATCGAGCCAGAGCTCAGTGTAAAAGTAGATTTCAGCTATATAGAAATTTCCCTTGAAAATTTGATTTTGCAAGGAATTCACAGGCTGGTAACAGACCTGAGCCCAAACTGCAAAGGAAATTAAACAAATAGAAACTTAGGGCACATAATAGTGCCTGTAGCTGCTCCTACGTGGCTGTTAGCAACCAATGCTCAGGATTATGAAGCCTCTGCTTAGGCTACCAGCCCTATAGGAGGGTTTCTGTGGCAACCTGGCTCACTGCTGTTTGGAGTGGCTGCCTTGTGGACTGTGACCGTCTGAGCCATTTGGAGATGTTTGGAAGAAGTGCAACAAGGAAGAGTATACTGACTAGTACTGAGTGAATTCTAGGTTCTAAAATCAGACAAAAGAAGGTCTTGATCCCTGCCCAAACCCGTGGATGAGTGCCTTTTTGTCCCAATAGCATGAAGATTTTTCTCTGCTTTTGGAAATAGGCAGTACAGTTGTCTTTTGTTTCGAAACCAATTAACCAACCAGCCTGAGGCAATGTAGTATTGGTCACTTCAAATACTTAGCACTTCATAAAATGGCAGGCAGCTGAGACAGGCTTTGTAATGGGAAATGTCTGACCATGTGGAGAGAAGCATTTTCTTTCCTCCTACATAGCCTGGTAGGTGAATGAGGCTCTTGTAACTGGTACCTCTGATACCAGCATCCCAGTGAGGTTGCTACGTGGAAGGGAAGCTGGTGGCTTTCTCATCTGACTTGGTTTGCCTAAATAAAATGTAGATGTCTGTCTTAAGTTACGTAGGCTTCCTCTGCAGTCACCAGTGAGAAACAGGCACTCCATGGCAGGTTAAGCTTTTGAGAGACAGATGAATTGCAGTCAGATATGTAGCTGTCTTTCTCTGATAACTCTATGGGGAGCAGAGATAACTAGATTGACTGTCCAGCTTAGAGTGGGCAATTAGCTTTTAGCCAGCTATAATGTTGTGCAATTAATCCTGTATAGAAAGTTTAGAGTCTTCCAGTGCAGCTTTCTAGCACAGGAGACACAAGAAAGAGCACTAATACATTCAAAATGGAATTTACTTCTTTACATTTGTGTTCTGCTTACATTATGTAAACAGAAGTGAAAAGGAATTGCCTTTTTTTTTTTTTTTTTTTTTTTGTAAGGAATAACTTCAGCTCTGATCATAGTCAAAGAACAGATAAGACTGCAATTTTTTTTTTGCTGATTGCATGTTTTTCTCTTTGCAAACTCACACCTCTAGTAAACTCAAATAAGACTAAATATTTGCTTCAATGTTAGAAAAATAACTAAGTGAATTGGACCTACAGTGCTATTCGGGGACATCTGTCATGATATAATACACATTTATACTTGTTTCAAGTAAGTAAAAAAGTAATGGATTTGCTTAAGTTGCTCTACGTGCAATTTGTAGCTGACACAAAGCTTACTTGCATCATTTATTGATTGTTAACAAAATAATGTTAAAGAGCAACACTTTGCAGTAGTTACTTTATGTTCAAGACTGCTGTACATAGTATGTCACTGACTACGTATATAACTCAACATGGCACATCTGACAAGTTATGAGGTAACTGGAAAAAAATCTTGTCTATTTCCACAAAAATACTTTGACAAAAGAATAGCTTTTATTGTGTTGAAAAAAGCTGAAACTGTAAATGAGTTTTATGCTTTATCTTCATTAGAAAGAACAACCGTTGTCCAAGGAATTAGCACATAGGGAAATAAGCCTGCCCTGAGCTGCATGTTACTGCACACAGGCAGCTTCAAGGTTGCCAGCTAAACTGTTTGACAGGTCTGCCAGTGAGTCAGATCCCGCTGCTAGAGAAATATCTTTCAAAGCCCAACATCTGGGTCCTTTATTGCAATCTGAGAAGAATGGGAATGATGTTTTAGTTTGACTGTAGCTGGCACAGGCTTAGACAGAGCTGTCAGAGTTACCATTGCCTTTATCTCCTTTCAGATAGCTTGTTTCCTCCCAGTTGCTTATTTAATAGGTCTGGGACATTTATTTGACTGTTTTGCTTTATCCCCACTCCCCAATATTGCTTTCTATTTTATTCTAAATGTCATTGGTTGAAAGAGGCAGGTTCTACTCTACAGTGGGTTGGATGAGGAACTTGCCTTTTTTAACACACGTGTGTATGTAAGCAAGCCACTGAGCAGAAACACATATTTTGCATCTGAAGGCTCATGACAGGTGTAGTCATATGATTATATATGTTGGATGTAGCTTTTCACCTGAAAAGGCAAATAAATCCACCTCAGGCTGTGTTAAGTGGATAGGAGTAGGTTTGTTTTTTCCAGTTGAATTCCAGTCAGAATAAGGTCATATTCTGGTTTACTGATGCTGAATCCTTTTAATCGAATAACATATTTTTAGCATGACTAAGGGGATCCACAACTTGCAAAACATAACAGTTTATCTCCATATTCCTAAATTATGGCTTAAATGATAGTAGGTAGAAATAATTGACACTGGGTGAAGCACACAGGCTGTCTCCAGGAGGCAAAAGGACTTATGAAGCCCAGTGTAAAGGTCTTGCAACACATGGCTTGCCAGATGCTTTCCCAGAAATATGCTCAGCTAGCTCACATGGGTTGGGGGATATAGCACCTTCTCTAGCTCTTTTGTGCCTTTGCTAGTGATACCGTGCTTGGCCTCCAGCAGGGCACAACCTTTGCCTACAAACCCCACAGGTGACTGGGGCTTTCTTGACAAGACTACCAGCGTGCTATGTTGTACCTTGGGAGACAATGCGATAAAACCTAAATATTTGCAATCCTGTGCAGATTCCTTCAAACAAATGAGATTTTTAAGTTAAAGGCATAGCTTTTTCATTATTGTGGTTTGAAATTAAACAACAGTATTTGGAAGACCAAGGTATTATAAATTTGTGTTTGGAGTCTTTGGAATGATTCAAATTTTCCATAAGAAAATAACAAATTTGATGAATGATTTGGTTAGAAATAATTTTTAGTCCAGGAAATAAGAATAATTCCAAAACCATCTTCAGTCTTCCACGGGAAAGTGGATTTTTCTCTGAAATGTTGAGGAATTGCACAGATATGTATATATGTGTGTATCTGTTTGCATTTCCTCCATAAGCTCTGTTCTGCTCTGTTGTCATTCATAGGCACAGATTTATTATTTGGGCTAAGGGTGAGCTCATCTTCCAATAACTGGCCTAGCATATACTCTTCCTTACTGGTCTCATTTTGGCAAAGTGACTGCAGGTCCCCTACATTCAGATCACATTGCTGTCTGTCCCCATCTTCAAGCTGTGGGACTGCAGCTCACCGAGCGATAGATTTTAATGGGGACAGGTTCTTTCATCAATTCTTTTTTGATAAAACAGCTGGACAGGGACAAGTCTGGCAATAACTTTTTTTTTTTTTTGCCAGTTCTTAGAAATCCCATTCTGGGAGGATCTATGTTCAGCACAGAAGGCTGCCTGTGTTCATGTCATACTGATCTAGTTAAATTAAGACAAAAACTTGTCACTTTATAAGTGTAAGGAGCCGTTCATGACTGCCTTATAGTAGTTTCATGTATTTCTCCCTTTGTACCTATTTTGCTTTTTTTCCCTTTGTTTTTAATTTCCTTGATATGTCCAGATGAATATAGTATCAAAACCTCCCTTCATACCTTGATGTTTTCTGAAGTCTCTCTCAGACAAGGAGCTTTGCCTAGTACCACACACCTGCAGGACTGGCTTCTTGGTTTTGGATAAACAGTCGGCTGTTTCTTATCACCCCTTTTGAACTAAAGCTAATGAAATTTAGTTGAGCCTGCCTGTAGATGTGAAAGTCCATTATTCTCACCTGCAGATGAACTTTTTCCTCTCCTATATGCTCAGATCATTGTTTTCCTCAGACTATGGAAAGGAAAGGATGATAAGGAGTTATGGTATCCCAGGGCAGGGACATCTTCATGTAGCAGGAATCAAAATTGACTGCCATAGAATTTAGATTAGAAGCTGTTACAGACGTGAGGAAATTCTCTTTTCTTAGCACTGGGGATAAATTTATTTAAAAGAAAAATTCTAATAATGTTTTAGTACTTTTAATGTCTGGGACAGTTTTATTATGCCAAAGGATAATCTATTTTGGTTTCTACACAGACAGTTACAGGGGATGAATATAGTACTAAAACACCCATCCTTGCCTAAATACAGGTAAATCTGATCCTTCCTGAACTGATATGGCCCATCTCTTAAAGACTGTCTTGCTCAAGGTGTACCAGTAGTTTGTAAGGTTTCTGCTATTTTTTAGCATTTAAACTGTATTAACAAAAAAATAAGCAATGTCTGAGCAAATAGTAATTTCTTAAAATATTCTAGCTACTGACTTTCTTGATTAACTGAAGAATTGCTCTTCTGCTTTTCACATTATTGCACTCTTCACTTGACTACTAGTGGGTGGATATTTCAAACAGAATCTTTTTGATTATGAGATTGTAGGTGATATATTATTTTCTCATTTCCAAATAATCTCCCCATTAGAGAAAGTGTAAGTGGTAAATGAGGAATTTCTCCTTTGGGTGTCCGCTGTGTACATACAGCAAGTTTCCCAGGCAATACTCATTGGTATTTGTAAATGATCTGTTCTCCATCTGAGAGCTTTAAGTACTGGATGCAGCTGCCTATGCTTTGCCCCATTTGTAAATAGTTTTAAATATGCATGATCATCTCTGGCAGATTGCTTTACTTGTAGGATTTATGAGTTTTTTGACTTCTTTCTTATAAAATAATTCACCATAGCATCTCCTGCACCTTCCTTTCCAAGTACACGGAGAAGCAGCACGTTCTGAGAGCCAGGATTTTAGAACGAACAGTCAGAAAATGTAAAATCACAGAATGTCAGTAATTCTCATGTTTAGACTGCTAATCACTTACCCCCCAGGAGTACTTTTATCTCCCCTCCTTATTCAATATGCCATATGTCAGCAATTAACAGTGAGTCAAATTACAGCTCAACACAGTTTTGCTCATGCAGTTAGTGGAGTAGGCAAGAACCAAACTTAATCCAACAACTATTTGTAAGTGCAATGCAAAGGGCAAATGGAAATTGGCTACAAAATTATGGATGGTGAAATGTCAATGTTATAAATTATTTTTGCTTCAGGGTTCTGGGAGGCAAGAAAGAGCTTAGTAAATAATAAAGTTTTCTAGAATTCTTCGTGTTTTGATGAAAGCCTGTAAATATATTTGAGACCCAAAAAGCACTGACTGAAATTGAACCCCATAGTGCTGATGACATTTGTGTGAAGTCATACAGATAGATGACCAGGAAAATATAATTCATTTTGACCTGCATAGTACCACAGTCAAGGCATGGTACACTGAGTGTGTCATACAGAAGAGAAGCAGGGGATAACAACTGAGGTTATATATGCTTGTTTCTAAAGCAAAGGACAGGTGCAGATTGCTGTAGCCACATGAGAGCAGCTCAGACCAAAAGACAACTCTGCTGGACTCCATCCAAGGAGCAGGTCCCACCTCACTCCAGTTCAGGATTCCCTGGTGGTTTCTCAGAGTTTCTGCAGATTTTTCGAATGTGCGTGTGTGTGCCTGTGTGCATTAAATAATTTCTCTTGGACTGTTCAAAAGCTGAGAGATGAAGTGCCACAGTACAAATAATACTGGAAGGATTTAGAGAAGTAGTGATGAGCACTAGTGATAAGCATAGGAGTTCCCAGTAGAAGCTTACTGAGTATGATTACTCAGTTTTACACGAAGTTCAGAATTAAAAGAATATTAGACATAATTATTATTCTCCCTATCCTAATTTCTCAAAGCTCAATTTTTACCTAATCCATATTTATTACCAAAATCATCAAAGCAAAATATGACTCATGACCCTTGCAGAGTAGATTTTGATTTTTTATGTCTCTCAAAACTTCTCTTCAGACTGAGACTTTCCACTATTCTTTGAGATATTGTATAATTGACATTCATAAGAAAAAATCTGACAAGCCAAGAAATACTGTAAATGCTTTTCAAACTTATCTGTGCCTGGCCCATCTACAATCTTTTACAGAAGATTATATTTCAACCTCTCCTGTTATTTTGCTTTCAGGAACCAGAACCAGTATTATATTTTCTAATATGAACTTATTTCCAGGTCACCAGCTTAGTTTCTTAGATAGGAATCTAAGAACCATCACATGGATAGCATCATGTCCATCAAGTGTTATCTCAATTTTTTTCAATTTCTCTATAAGCCACTTACAATCTTAAGTGAGAGATTTCAAACATTTCATCCATTGTATTCTGAATTATATCTAACCTTGTACTTCTATCTCCCAAATTTTCAGCAAGTATATTTCCTATGCCTGAATCCATTTAAAGAAAAATGAAGAAACCAGATTAGAAAAAAAATAGTATATAGCTATGCCTGATTAAGAAGTTCTCCATAGATGATTTTTCAAATGTGATGAGATGTAATATTCTGGATACAGTAGCATTTGCAGGACTATTCTCTGACACAACTGGATCTCCTGCAGATATATGACACTCTATTAAAATCTGGGTTTATATTCCAGTTGTGATCAGAGCCAGTGTGTTAGCTTGCTGTATTTGTTTGATGTAAGATTCATATCAATTCAAAAGATTTATATGGATGAGACTCAGATTTCAGACAAGTCTGTATGACTGAAGAATTTTGTATCACCTTAACTTATTTTGTTATTTTTTCACATCAAGAAAGAACTTCTAAGAGGTTAGTGTCTAGATATCTTCATCTTCTGACAGAATTCTTGTGTGGCCTTAGATAAATGATTTCCCGCCTCCTGTGTCTCAGAGCACTGGCTCCCTGATTGTCACCTTCATGGGGCTTTTTTCCACCAGGAGGGTGAGCATTTGTATCAATGAAGCTATAACTTCATTAATTCACTTTTTTTTTCCCATAATATTGGAAATATTACACTTTCCAGAATGCTTTTATTATGTAAAGGAATAAAATGGGAACAAAACTTAGCTGTCTCATGATAAAACTTGTTGGAATCTTTTGGAATTTATTCTTTTCACCAGCAGACATTATGATCCACGGTTTGACTGCAAAACACTCTGTACCCAGGTCCTGCCAGGTTTTCACAAGATTGTTGGCGGACCATGTCTATTATACTTCTATATGCAGTCATATCCTGCGTACTGTATGTCCTCTGATAGTGTCTAGAAGTTTCTGTTATACAAAGATCACTATCATGTTAGATGCTGCATTAACCAAAAGCCAAAAGACAAGATTCTTTCCCAAAGCCATTCCTTTCTGGTTTAAGGCACTGGCTGGATGTAAAGGAGAGCTGAGAGGTGCAAGGACAATAATACAGAAAGGATGGTAGGCAGCACTCTCTGTTTACCAGACATCTAACTGTTGCCAAGTGTATTTCTTGTAAGCATCATTGCAAAGGACAGTTTCAGGGAAAGATTTGAGGCAACAACAAGGTCATTTTGTGGATGCTTGTGGGGAGCTGAAAGGTGTTTGCCTAAAAAACTTGCAAGCGTAGGATGGAATTAGCTGACTGGCAATGGGGGCTGATGTTGCAGTTGTTGGGGAATGGAGCTGAGAAGTAGGAGTAAGATAAAACTAAGTAAAAGTGAGTTATTTTTAGTGCAGAACATGTAGAAGGGAGGTCATTAGAGGGTTGCTGCGAGATGGGGACCATAACTAAAATAGTGGGTAAAAATGAGCTCTTTTGCTACATTATTTTATATTACTTTGTAACTGTATTTCAGATACAGGTATTTTAAAAGAGTGAGCTGTTAAGATTCAGAAAAAGGTTTGGTGTAAAGTTGTAAGGAGATGGCCAAGAGAAAAAGATGACCAGGTTATCTGTCAATAGCAAGATGAAAGTGCTGTCAAAAGTGATCAAGAAAGAAGAAAGGCCAGAATGCCAGTGGAGAGAAAGTTAAACGTTTGGATTGCTTGTCAGCAGATAGCTGGATGGTTTGGAGAGATAGCTCATGTGGACACAGGGGTCAGGTCTGAAGCAAAGAGACAGACCTATAATAGACCCTTCTCCCTTCACTTCACCCCACAGAACTGGATGGTGAAAATGGCAGTCCTGGGAGTAACACATTGAGGAAATGATTACAGGAGCTGCAGGAACACAAGGACATGTACAGCTGGAGGGAACTGTGAGAGGATCAGATACTTTGGGGAAGTTTATAGTCATCACTACCTACAGTCAGACAGACAAACAGAAAGAAAGAAATAGAACAACAGAATATTAATAACTTCTTCCTAGCCAAAGCCAGTCTTAGATTCTTTAAAACAAAACAAAACAAAACGCATTGTAGCAAAGAACCTGGATTGGAGATATCTTGAAGATGGAATGTCCATTCCCAAGACATCACGTAAAGGGACAGAGAAGCATGGACAAGTGCTACTATAGGTTGCAATCAGTGAGGGTGAAAAAGCAGAGGAAGGAAAACTCTTAGAGGTGATAGAAATCACAGAATTCATTCTGCAGCTCAGAGAGGAAAATGGAGCTAGCAGGGAAATGCAGTGGAAGAAGAAATAGTGAATGAGGAATGAATGAATAGCAGGCATGTGTGATTTGAAAAAACAAAATGAAACATCCAGAAATAGATGAATAAAGCAGAACTTGGTAAGAAATTAATCATGTGAGATGTATAGTTAGATCAAAAAGGGTGAACATCCAGGAAGAAGAATAATTTCTGTGTTTTGTATTTTAGAAGGGAAATCGAACAAGATTGTGTTGACTTTACCCTTCCTTCCTCCCTCCCTTCCTCTGTCCCTCCTCTCTCATCTACCATTTTTCCTTACCTCATTCCACTTTCTTTTGAAATTCCATTTTCTGGCCAGCCTTATCATGTGATTCCATGAAAATACAATCCCTACATCATATAAGCTCAGACTGGAAGAGGTAGTAGCTTAGTGGCGAGTGAGTTACTGACTTTTACAGACAACTGAATAACTCAGTCCTACAGAATAAGTTTCAACTGAAAGTTATAACTTTATACATCAAACAGATTTAAGGTAAAAAGCTGTATTAATATGAGAACTGTCAACAGTAATTTGATTCCTTCTTTCTGCCGATTAGGAACAAATATGAAACATTCTAAAATACAAAATGAGCTCTTTGTTGGTGAGAGAATAGCAATTATATCTCATCAAGGCACCTTAACAGAAAATCTTTCCTGCATTTCCTCTCCCTTTGAGACTGAAGACTGGGATATGTCTTTCCACATTGGTATTTTTGATGCAGATAATTTGTCTCCTTGGGCACTTTGAGCACCACCTGTTTAGGCTTAAAAAAAAAAAAAAAAAAGAAAAGATTTTGAGAATGATTAGTATTCTGTTGTGCTTTCTTTTAGAACAGGGAAGTTGAGAAGTTTATCTGACAAGCTATTTGATCATTACGTATTCATAGACATCTTCAAGCTTTACAACTGCCATAATCAAAAAATTATAATTCAAGACCCATCAAAGGAACTTATTTTCAACCTATGATGCTTTACATTTTCCTTTTTTTGTCCCCCCTGCACCCCCAATCTTCATGATCTCAAGTAAAAGTAATCAGAAAATTGCTCTGAAATTTGCTATCAACTTGTTAAGCACAAGGATAGACAACAGAAGATAAACAGACACATATTTTCTGTGTGTGATAAATAACCATTTTGCTAAACTGCTCTGCTCCATGTGATCTTCATGAGCGTCATGAAATTCAACAAAGGGAAATGCCAAGTCCTGCACGTGGGGAGGAATAACCCCCCACACCAGTACAGACTACAGCCAGGCAGCTGAAAAGCAGCTTTGCAGAAGAGGCCCTGGGGGTCCTGGTGGACACCAGGTTGAACATGAGCAAGGAATGTGCCTTTGCAACAAAGAAAGCCTACAGCCTCCTGGGCTGCATTAGGAAGAGCATCACTAGCAGTCAAGGAAGGTGATCCTTCCCATCTACTCAGCCCTGGTGAAACACACCTGGAGTGCTGGCTCCAGTTCTGGGCTCCTCAGTACCAGAAAGACATGGATACACTGCAACAAGTTCAGCAAAGGGCCTCAAAGATGATCAAGGAACTGGAGCATGTGACGTATGAGGAGAGGGTGAGAAAGCAGAGACTGTTCAGCCTAGAGAAGAGAAGGCTCAGGTGGGTCTTAACCAGCTGGATAAATACCTGATGGAGGAGAGTAAAGAAGACAAAGACAGGGTCTTCTCAGTGGTGCCCAGTGACAGGACAAGAGGCAATGGGCACAAACTGAAACACAGGAGAATGGTTAAACATAAGACAAAACTTTTTCTCCTGTGAGGGTGATCAAGCACTGGCACATGTTGCCCAGAGAAGCAGTAGAGTGTCCATCCTTGGAGATATTCAAAACCTGTCTGGACACGGTCCTGGGCAACCAGCTCTAGATGAACCTACTTGAACAGAGAGTTGTACTAGCCAGTCTCCAGAGATGTCTTCCAACCTCAACCATTCTGTGATTCTCTGATTCTGTGTTGTTTTTTCTTTTAATAAAATGCACAAAGGTTTCTTCCAATAAACAGTTGGTTTTCTGGATGAGCATGTGTTTAAATTATATTTCAAGACGCTGTATCATGTGTCTAGAAAAGGGGTCCTTCCACTCTGTAAAAATAAATACCAGCTTCAGCTGAAAACCTGGTATATGAACCTTGATTGGTGAGATGCTTTATTTTTTTTCTGTGGGAAGATTTTAAAGACTGGATTTCATCCAGATAAAGAGGGAAAACATCCAGCAATCAGGAAGCTTACAGTTTTTCATAAGCAATAAATTTTTGTAACAAGTTCATTACAGGGGTGGGGTCAGTGAAAAGTGGAGCAAAGAAAACCCTTATAAAACTGGCATTAATGGCTGTTGCTGTACTTAACATTCTGGTAAAGAAACTGTGCACAAAAAATGTAATACTATGTATATGGTTAGCTTATTCCACAGAAATATCTAAGATTGTGACCTTTTCCTCTGTGCTCTTTGGAGTGAGCTGTTCGGGTTTTGGGGTTTTTTTGTTGTTGTTGTTTTTTTTTTTTTCTCATGGAGAGTTTACAGATTTCTTTTAAACTAAAATCTGTTCCCTCAAGCTTACTATTAAAAGGACCTGCGATACCTAATGTATGACTAGGGCACGTAAAATGAGTGTATGAGGAGGATTAGTAAATAAAATACTGTTTAATTGAGGAACTGTCTCCATTTTTCATATTAAAGTTCTTCAGGTACCTGTGTATGCTCAGAAGTAACTCAGTCTTGTCATGACTTGGTGATTAATGCATATCTTGGAAATGTTAAGATCAATAAAACAAGCACTTTTAGAGCACATGTATCAGATCAAACCACTCTAATAATAATGAGGTGACCTTTACATGTTTTAAAAATGTATTTATGGCAATCAGCCATTAAAGGCCTGCCTAAGCTTGAGTTAGCATTTAGAACATTGTTTTCAAAAGCTAATGACCTTAACTTCTGTGAATTTGTTTTATGTATTTTGAAACCATTTATCCTACTAGCATCTGTGAAATTCTGTGGCAATTCTGTGGCAACGAGTTTCCAATTTAAATAGATTCATATGAAAAATGTAGTTCTTATTGTAAATGTGTTACCTGATGATTTTGCAAGGGATAATTTCCATTTCTTCCATGTACTCTGAGAAGTAATAAATGCCCTTCTCCCTGGAATTCCTAATTTTATGAAGTGACATCATAGCCTCTTTGCTGGTTTTCTTTTTTAAGGCATAAAGACCTCTTCTTTATCATCTCATCTAATATGGAATGTATTTCATATATATGATAGTATTTGTTGCCTTTCTCTGTCCTTTTCTAACTCCACTATAAAGTTTTTGGAACAAGTTTGTCAAGAACTTCATGCAACATTTAAGATGTGGGAACATTGTGGATTTATGCAGTAACACAATGATGCTTTCTGTTTCATTCTCTATGCATTTCTTAATCATTCCTACTCTTTTATTTACCAGCTACTGAGCAGATAGCTAATGGGGGTAGATTTAAGAAAACAATAATTTTAGGATTTCTTTCCTGCCTAGTAATTTAGTAATAGTAATTTAATAATAAGTAATTTAGAGGCCAGCCTTGTGCACAACAGATGGTAGTATTGTAGGAATAAAGTGTCATTAGAAGCATCCATTGTACACAATCTCATCGGCCTTCCAGCTTTTATTCTGTTATTTAATTTTCATGAAGACCATGCTCGTGATTACACGTGGTGCAAATCTGGAAGACGGAGTGCTTCT
Organism: Buteo buteo; assembly: GCF_964188355.1. NCBI lineage: Eukaryota > Metazoa > Chordata > Aves > Accipitriformes > Accipitridae > Buteo > Buteo buteo. Next base: position 25,120,175 of record NC_134172.1, on the reverse strand, counting down.
TCTAAGCTGTCTTCCTTACCCCTGCTTGTTCTGCCAGCTTTGGTGGTACTTGCGGTCACACTGGCACAGAGCTGGGTGTGCCATTCTTGCCATCACCAGTTCCAGGGTACCATTCAGTTCCTGCTAGAATGATATCAAATGGTCATGAAAGAATTTGGCTGGGAACAGATAGGATGCTTTTACCTATTATTACACTCAGGTTTTAGACGAGATATCTAATGGAAGTAGAAGGAGTTAAACCTGCTTTTTAAGAATTAGCTTGACATATTTTTTTTGAGATAGGGAACATGAAAAGGGTCTTGTGAAATTAGGGTACTGAATTCACTGAGTTTGGATGCAGATCATAGGCACCTTTGAGTCAATCATCTTACTCTGAGAATCAAGTACCAAGGAGCAGACCATATGGATGATTGTAGCACACAGAGGAAAACATATCTCTTCATTACTGAAATACCTTCTGTCAGCACTGAGGTCAAAATCTTATGAACCTTTTCTTGTGAAAGATGTATTTTGCTTCTCTTTCGTTGTGAGAATTTATGCTCCAGTCACTTATGAGACTTTACATACTAGAGACAGCTGCAGTACCTGATGACATTACTCCAGCTGTACTGTTTTATTCCCAGTGGTATGGGCAATGTATCATCTGCTAAGATTTCAGATTGAGATGTAGTGATGTGTTACTTCTGTGGTTGCAGTCACCAAGTGAGCAGTAACAAAAGGATTTTCCAGTTACAAGAGTTTTAATATATTCCAGTTTGCAGAACTAATTTAGAGGAATGCAGTAGGCAGTTAATTGAGCTATCCTAGTTTGTTACTGAGATGACGAACTAATTTTTATTAATAAGCGTTTTTTGCAATACGAGATTAAAATATGTATAATGTGTTGATTCATTCAATGCATCACATGAAGTCATCCTGACATAGTAGGAAACATTTCTCACTTTTCATCCTATATTATCAAGTAGCTTGTCAAAAAGCTTTATGAATAAAAATTGCTGTGAAGTTTTAATGTCCCTATAGAAAAAAGTGACAAAATATTTGAATGTACGTAAGAATTGAAGTACAGATGAGAACATAGACCATCTAGGCTGGCATTCTGTCTCCAATAATGACCAACACAAACCAGATGCTTCAGAGCAGATGAATTAACATATTGGATAATCAAAGAAGAGAAATGTTTTTGCTGAGTAGATTTCTCCCTAACCTTATACAATTTTAGTGGCTTTGTCTCACAGTGGGGAATTTATGTATCCATTCGGTTCTTTTGTTTCTTTTTTTTTTTTTTTTTTTTTTGGTCAGTGTAACTGGATTTTCTTTCCATCTGTGGAAACATTCCGGTCTTTGGGAGATCTTGGTAACCCTAAAGTCTTAATGCTATATATGGCAAGAAGTCAGACAGGTCAATTGTTTGTATAGGTCAGTTGTGTTCTGTGGGGAGAAAAAAGTATTCTGCCTAGTAGCATTTCCAATTTGATTTGCTCCATCCCTGTTAACTTTAGATTGTATGGAATATATTTTTAAAAAACTCCTGGGAAAACTAGCTTTGAAATTAGTATTTTGGTACAAATATGCTCATTTTTTTCAGGAAAGTGAATGATTCTGTGTATTTTCAGTGTTTTCCAGTGTAGTAAATTAAGTGTTTTAGTGTTTTGTGAGCCTCTAGTATAATTACTCAGGTCCATTGCTTCAGTGGGTTAGGATAAAATTAAGTATTTTCCCTTGAAGTCTTGCCTGAGAGTTTCTGCTGGTGTTAACTGCATTGAAGAAAACTTTTTGTGGGAGATTTCTTGGACCTACATTATGGTGACCCTTGAGTTATAGATATCACCTGTGGTGGGTTAACACTGGCTGGATGCCAGGTGCCCACCAAAGCTGTTCTATCACTCCCCCTCCTCAGCTGGACAGGGGAGAGAAAATATAACAAAGGGCTCGTGGGTTGAGATAAGGACAGGAGGGATCACTCACCAATGACCATCATGGGCAAAACAGGCTCAACTTGGGGAAAATTAACTTAATTTATTGCCAATCAACTAGAGTAGGGTAATAAGAAATAAAACCAGATCTTAAAACACCTGCCCCCACCCCTCCCTTCTTCTTGGGCACCACTTCACTCCTGAATTCTCTACCCACCCACGCCCAGCAGCACAGGGGTACGGGGAATGGGGGTTACGATCAGTTCATCACACGTTGTCTCTGCCACTCCTTCCTCCTCAGGGGCAGGACTCATCACACTCTTCCCCTGCTGCAGCGTGGGGTCCCTCCCACGGGAGACAGTCCTCCACGAACTTCTCCAACGTGGGTCCCTCCCACGGGCTGCAGTTCTTCACAAACTGCTCCAGCATGGGTCCCTTCCATGGTGTGCAGTCCTTCAGGAGCACACTGCTGCAACATTGGTGCCCTGTGGGGTCACAAGTCCTGCCAGAAAACCTGCTCCAGCGTGGGGTCCTCTCTCCATGGGGTCACAGGTCCTGCCAGGAGCCTGCTCCAGCGTGGGCTTCCCACGGGGTCACAGCCTCCTTCAGGCACATGCACCTGCTCCGGCGTGGGGTCCTCCCTGGGCTGCAGGTGGAGATCTGCTCCACCGTGGACCTCCCTGGGCTGCAGAGGCACAGCCTCCCTCACCAGGGTCTTCACCATGGGCTGCAGGGGAATCTCTGCTCTGGCACCTGGACCACCTCCTCCCCCTCCTTCTTCACTGACCTGGGGGTCTGCAGGGCTGTTTCTCTTACATGTTCTCACTCCTCTCTCCAGCTGCCATTTCTGTGTGCCCTGCAACTTTTTTCCCTTCTTAAATCTGTTATCCCAGAGGCACTATCACTGATGGACATGGCCTTGGCCAGCGGTGGGTCTGTCTTGGAGCCGGCTGGCATTGGCTCTGTTGGACATAGGGGAAGCTTCTAGCAGCTTCTTACAGAAGCCATCCCTGTAACTCCCCCGCTACCAAAACCTTGCCACACAAACCCAATACATCACCCAATTAAATTTACCTATCTTTGGAGCCTGACAGATCACCAGAATCATCCTGGCTTCAAGTAATTTAAATTTGCAAATGGTCTTTGTTCTATTCTGTAGAAAAATACTATTAGGAGGGTCTGGCAGATGCATGCTTTTCAATTCATGATCACCCTAATATATGAGCTCCCTTGCACAGTTTTATATGGGCACGTGGCTTGAAATGTCCATCATACAGAGAGAGGGGACAAGTCAAGAAAGGAATTTGTACAGCTCTGCTTTGATAATTGTTGATAGAATGGCTTGAAGGACACTCATAGATTTGGCTACACAACCTCACCTGTTTTTCCAGTGTACAGACAGAATCTCCTCATAAAAATGGTAAATTTCACAGGATTTTACACTGTAGGAGCCTAGGAGCTTTTCCTGTCCTGGGTAATTCAGAAATTAATATATTTTCTGTCCTACTGCCTGCTAATGCAATTAAATAAGTTTTGCCTTTGTTCTTAGTTTGATTCCACATTTCATCCTTCATATGATCTTTGATTACTCTTTCAATAGATTTTCTTTGCCAAAGAACAATGATGTTATGGAAAGAGAAAATAGTGAAAAGCATCTGCGACATATGCATGGAGCTACTCAGTTGAGCAGAGAAAAGGCCCAGGCTCCTGGGAAAAATTTGCCCTGCAGATGATCTCTTTCTGTTGTAAAGGGCACTGTATTGGTGACACCCAGAGAGGACAGGAAGAGTAACTATTTTGGGATTGGTTTACATCAGATTTTAAAAAGTCTGTAGGGCTTCTGGGCATGACGAGATGAGTATTTTGGCAAATGAAGGACTCAGCAGGTGTAAATCAGCATACAGCTCACTCCAGCTGATGATGTAATATAACTACTCTTAACACTATATGGCTAATTTCCCTTGAAGTAATGATTGTGTTTCCATGCATAAAAACCACAACTCAGATAGATAATCCAAAACCTTTAAAAGTATCACTCCTTGAGGCTAAGTCCTCAGATAACCTGCCCTGTCAGACAACAATATCAGAGGAAGAGGCAGAAGAAGGGAGTTTCTACTCAAATGGAGTTCCAGTTTATGGTGAAATCAAAGCAGAAGACCTGCTGGATAAAAGTCAGCTTTCTGTTACATTTACTCTTGTATCACCTGCACACTTCTCCTGAATCATAGGGGCTTTTACACATACCCCAGGAGTCACTCATGCAGTAATTTGGAAAAATTCTTTTCACGAGCAAGGGAATGTTTGGAAATACTATACTGTCATAAAGTAGAAGCTGAATTTCCACAGGGGCTTCAACTACACACTTATTACCCTAGGTACAGTTTAAAGCATAATATTGTTACATAACTTCCTCTGAAAGCTACTGACTATTTGATTTTTTTTTTCCTCATTTATCATTCTACTACTGCTTGGGCTGACAAAGTCTATTAATTCCTTCAAAGCCATTCAAATTCATGATTTTATGACATGCTCTATTTCATAAGACCTCTTTTTTTTTTTACTGTTTCCTAATACAATCCTGCTAGAATCAGTCTGATGAAAAACTTCTTGGATATAATTTTCCAAGAAGTAGTTTTCTGGTTTATCAAATTGAAACAAAAGTACAAGTCTCTGTGAAATAATAATACCAATGACAAGCTTCCACAACAAACTTTGAAAAAAAAAATAATACCCAAGGCAGTATCAGAGAGGCCTAAGTGGAAGAATTTAATCACAGTTACTTTGCTTGTATTTTGATTAGATGTACCCAGATTCTTACAAGCAATATAGTGGCAAGCTTAGCAGAGTTTGGATGGAGGAAAGCTCAGCTGAGGGATCCAGAGAGACTCTGCGTGGAGCGGCTTAGAGATATCAATTTCCCAAGAGTCACTGGGACAAAACCTCCTTACGGAAACGAGCTGAGAGCCCACTGTCTCAGCAGCACTGTCTCTTTTCTCCCTTCTCCCTCTCAGCATCCCTTAACCAAAGCTTAGGGTCATAACATTCAGGTATGATAAAGTCATAACCATCACTCTCTGAGCACTTGTGAAATTTGTTCTCTGCAATCGAACCATGTTTGCCCAGCAATTGTATGCACATAAATCAGGTATGACCCTCTGGCCATTCAAGTACACCACTAGAATTTTCTCCACATAATCATCCCAGAAGGAGGTCAGAGACCCTTGCAGCAGTTTCCATTCTTTCTTGCCCCCTTTACATTTTTTATGACTCCTCTGCTATTGTTCATGTGTTTTGGGTTCAATATGACTGATCTCTGAAAGAGAACTCCTGTAGGAGGGATTCCTGAGGCAAATGCAGCAAAATTTTGTACTGCTTTCATGAAACCTGTAGGAACATAAGGACTAGTGGCACTGAGAGGCCATTAGAAGTGGAGACTGAGACTTCATCTGTTAGCTTCACCAAAAGCTCTATAAGTCCATCTCACATCTCCAAACTGGGCCAGGCCACAGGGAGTGCTGGTGTCATTGCAAAGCTCCTCTCAATCATGATTGGGAAGGGTGGGGAGAAACTGAAAACTGGGCAAATATTATTCCTGTCTTCAGAACAGGCCAAAACCACAAGCCAATGACCAACCCAAATTTGTCACCATCCTTTAGATTCTTGGGAAAATCAGGGAGTATGTCCTCTTGGAGCATATTTCTGAGTGCATGAAGGCAGTTTTTCTTGGGGACAGTCAGCATAGATGTGTCAAGTGTAGACCTTGCCTGATCAGCCTGACTGCCTTCTATGATAAAGTGACTGGATATGTGGACAAGGGGAGAACAGTGAATGTCATTTATCTTGATTTTAGTAAGGCTTTCAACAGTCTTTCACAGTATTTTTTGTATCCAAGCTAAGACTTTATGGTCTGAATGGGTGGAAAACTAGCTTGGTAAAAAACCTGTTTGAGTAATTGGACTAAGTAGCTAAAGGGTCAGTTAGAAATGAAGTACCACAGGGGTGGATCCTGGGACCTGTCCTGTTCAACTTCTTTATCAACAACTTGGAGTGGGGGTGAAGAGGGGCACTTGAAAGAATGGCCTGATGGAAACATCATGCAATTCAGTATGGACAAACGTAAAGTCCAGCAGGCGGGATTAAGCCTCCTACCCCCACCACAATGCTACATGCTGGGGATGACTGTCCAGGGGCAGCTCTGCAGACACAGCCTTGGAGGATGTGGCTGAGAGCAGCTGCCCAAGAGCCCCCATGAACCTGGCAGCAGCGAGGGTCAACAGCGCACTGGGCTGCATGAACAGGAGCACAGGTACTACATCCAGGGAAGTTGTCACCCCCCTCTGCTCAGCACTCATTAGACCACATCTCAATTACTGTCGTGGTTTAATCCCAGCCAGCAACTAAGCACCACACAGCCGCTCACTCACTCCCTCCCCACCCAGTGGGAGGGGAAGAAAATCAGGAATAAGAAGTAAAACCCGTGGGTTGAGATAAGAACGGTTTAATAGAAGAAAAAAAAAGAAACTAATAATGATAATGATAACACTAATAAAATGATGCAACAGCAATAATGAAAGGATTGGAATGTACAAATGATGTGCAGTGCAATTGCTCACCACCTGCCAATCGATATCCAGCTAGTCCCCGAGCAGCGATGCCCCCACCCCCACTCCCCCCAGTTCCTATACCAGATGTGACGTCCCATGGTATGGAATACACCGTTGGCCAGTTTGGGTCAGGTGCCCTGGCTGTGTCCTGTGCCAACTTCTTGTGCCCCTCCAGCTTTCTTGCTGGCTGGGCATGAGAAGCTGAAAAATCCTTGACTTTAGTCTAAACACTACTGAGCAACAACTGAAAACATCAGTGTTATCAACATTCTTCAGATACTGAACTCAAAACATAGCACTGTACCAGCTACTAGGAAGACAGTTAACTCTATCCCAGCTGAAACCAGGACAATTACTAAGGCCAGTTTGGGGCCCTTCAGTACCAGGCAGGCACTGACAAACCTGGGAGTTCAACAAAGAGCACCCAAGATGTACGGGGGGCTGGAGCACTTGGCCTGTCAGGAGCAGCTGAGAGTCCAAGGTTTGCTCAGCCCAGGGAAGGGACATATTCAGGGGAACCTAGCAGCAGCTACCCAGAACATACAAAGAGGTTACTCTGAGGATGAAGTGAAGTTCTTCATAGTGTTGCATGGTAGGAGCATGACAGATAATGGCATTACACTCAAAACGTTGTTTACAGGCAAAGAGAAAACACCCCACACATATAAAGCCAAGAATTTTTTATTAGTATAATTCAAATCTTAATGGCCTAATCATTACTAGTCTAGATTTCCTATTACAGAAAAATAAAAAATAGTCTAAGCAGGTTTCAATAATCATAATAATTCAGTTAAAATTGTTGTACACACACTACCTAGTTTCTACCTCTTTTTCTCATGTCATGCTACCCCTCCGCAGCTCCTCAGCGTCTTGAGGCTGGTAGTTTCACTTTGGTGATGGTCATGGAGTGGTATTACTGCAAGTCATCAGCATGTGGAGTCCTTCCCTGGGAGGAATATGATTTACATGTTGATAGTTTCTTCTTCCTCAGTCTAAGATCAACTTGGGGTCTTTCTTATATTTTTGCTAACATGCTTTCACACCTTTAGCCATTATTCATTTGTTTGTAGCTTCATGTTAAATTCAAATTTGTTATATGTGGTGCTTTTTATGTATGCTAGATAGTATTTCTTTATTCTTTGTTTCCCCTAAAACCTTTTATTTGCACAGCTCCAGGTCTGCATTTCTTTAACTGACCATGGGTGTGCTGTCTATAGCCGTGGGGTCTCCAGAGCCAGCCCATGCCCCATTTGTTGTAACGTCATGCCTGTGCTCCTCTACACCACGTTCAGTCTCTCCACATCTTAAGGCCACTGCTATCACACCAAGCCTGTATTTTCCTATACTAAGCCATTTTGTTAAAGTAATAAACCATAGTGGTACTGTAAAAAGACAAACAAAAGTAAAACAAATTAACCACAGACTCCTGATCAATGAGAAAAACTGCTGTAACAGCTAAACCAAGTAAAAGAAAGCTGCAAGCATGTCAACAAAAGTTCAGAGAGAGCAAGCATGACAGCCTCAGTCCTGAGGCCTTGCAAACTCAGTACAAAGCTTATGGCTTGCTACTGGCAATGGCTTGTTACCGTATTACAGGTTACACAGTTACAATTGACATACACTTTAACAAGTGATGTTCGGAATGGATACATGGAGAACCTTGTTCCACATGAAGACAGCTGGGGCAAGGAAGAGGTTGCCCAGAGAGGTTGTGCTATCTCTGTCTATGGAGGTTTTCAAGATTCAACTGGATAAAGCCTAGAGCAGCCTGGTCTGATCTCATACCTGACCCTGCTTTGGGCAGGAGGTTGGACTAGAGGCCTCCTTCCAGCCCCTTCCAGCCTGAATTATCCTGTGATCCTGTGAAACTGCCCCAACCACAGGTAGCTCAAGGATTCCTTTAAGTGCTAACATGATAGCCACAGACGTTGCCTTGGCAGTGCTTCCACTGGCCCGTGAATGTGATGGGGAGCCCAGCTGTGCAGTTTGTAGTTGTGAGGAACAGTCTGAGAGGAGAACCCCATCATTGGTGCAGGAGGAACCACAGCAGCTCTGTGCAGTACATGGAAAGCAGACTCTCAGGAGCACGTATGGTCAAGTGCCTTTGGTTTGTTCTCGTCAATTTGCTTAGCACACCATTCCTCTTTACTTATTTGAGAACCTTTCACCTGTATTGTCTGCATTATTTGACAGACTATAATAAAACCCCAAAAGGTTTTATTGATCTCTTGAGAGCACTTGAGGCCCAAAATGGAGGGCATAAGGCTATTAAACTTAATTCATGTTTACTGTAACAACAATTTTTTTCAGCTGTTTTTTAAACGATATTTCTCTGAGCCATCAGCCCCAGGGCACGCCTAAGAGAACATCTTCAAAAATATTTCTATTCTGAGTGGACTTTGAAGGGTTTTGTACCATTCCTTGTAAGCTTTCTCTCAGTGCCCTGTGACAGTACCAAGCTTATCCTGGAAAACATGGGTGGCCTCTTTGAAGATAATGCCTGATTATAGACTCTGCATATTTTATCTTCATCCCAAGAGGAAGACTGGCTTCTTACATATTTCAGTTATACTGTTAGGGGTGCATAGAAAGAGGCTATCCCATTGCTTTGGCCAGATGGAAAAAAAAAATGCAGCCTAAAACACAAGAAGGTTTTCTTTGTTTTTCCTGAATAATTAATGTTTATGTTTATGACAAATGGTGAAAGGACAATCTGGCATTTGGTAGTGGTTAGCAAAGTAAGATGGCTATAAGGCTGGAGGACAAAATGTAGGAGATGACTGCTTGAAGTGGAAAAGAAATACAATTTGGAAAGGGGGTAAAGACTTAAGTGTCTCAGGAGAGCCAAAAGCAGAGATTTAAATAATCAAAGTTCTTGGGTACCAGGCAATCTTGCCAAGGTAGACACAGATGACCTCATTCATAGCCTTCTTTCCCTGCTATCTCTAACCATGGGCCAGGCAAGGGCCATGGCTGTGTCCAGCCTGGCTGGAGCAGTTGGACTGGCAGGATAACCTTCCCCTTTGCATGGACTGGTAAATGGACAGCCATGATGAGCCTGACCACATTTTCTAAGCTGGTATCAACCTCATCTTCTTGATGAGAAGCTAAGAAAGCAAAGCTACTAAAGACATCTGCTGGTAATAAAGGACCCAGGTGAACCCTTATGGACAGGAGTTCATATGATTACATGTGAATCATATGGCCAACAGCTCTATTTACCATGGCAGCAACCATGGCATTAAAAGTGATTATGCAGCATAATAGCTTCATATCATGAATGTTGATGACATGGGTCATGTGAATAAGTGCCAGCAGTGTATTGGTTTCCCTGAATGGAGAGTTCCTGCCATGCCCCTCACGTAGTTAACCTTTTGGTCAAAAGCATGGGAGACATGGAAGTGGAGGCCCAGCTTGGGAAGAGGACAAGCGGATGAAACACATGATCCAGGAAACCTGATAACCCAGAGGCAAAACTAGAAATATTTTGGATGTTTGTCTTTTCTAGAGAAAACACCAATTTTACTTAGAAAGAAAAGGAGAAAGTGTTTCCCTTGAATATCATTTTGTCAAAACACTTTTCAGTCAGCTCATTATAGGTGTGAGACCTCAATTTGCTATTATGCTTTCTTATTACAGACAATAGTGGAAAACCAGCTTTTCTTCTGCAAGAATATCCCAGCATCCAAGATACTGTTTCATTTCAAAACAGAGTAATTGCTGTTTTTCACAAAAGGGAATAACATAGTTCAGGAACATGCAGCATCTTCTCTTTCTGCCAGGTCTTCGGTCTCCTGGGGTAGCTCCTAGTCAGGGCCCACCCCTAGGAGGGACAAGACAAATTCCCAGTAAAAGCCCAGACTCCCAGGCTGGCTGAATGAGTGGTGGGAAGCCCCACCAGCTCCCTCTCTCAGAATGGAAAACCCCATGTCCGGGAGTGCGCAGGAGTCCTGATGACAGGTGGGCTGCTGTGGGGCTGTGGGCTTGGGACCACTTGGCTATGGCGCAGCTGAAGAGCACCTGGCAGCTCTGAGCTTCTCAGCCTGGTTTCTGGAATGGGCTTGGTACCTCCCTGCCTCAGAGGCCACCCAGCAAGCAGGGGAAGTGGCAGGACGAAGCCCACTGGCGAGGCAAGACAGGACTCCACAGATGCTGCCAGACCAGCACCTTCATCTTCACCTACAGTGGACCAGTGTGTACAGGATGAGCGGTCAGGCTGGAACTGGCATTTCTGAGCTGAGAAATTTTGACAGAACGTTTATGATTTGCTTTCCCCACTGACATTATTAGGAGAGGGATGTGAAATGCTTACCATGGAGCCTTGTCAAAGCATTATTAAATGATTTCACGTTTTCAAGGAAAATACTTCTCGTATGGATGCGCTCCTTTTTATCACATAATAATCATTCACCAGCACTGGGGGTATATCTATATGGCAGAATGCAGTACTGTGCAGAAGCTGCTACTGAAACCAGTACAGTCCCATTAGGGGGGCAGTCCACATGTTTAATTGTCAGAGCTTACTTATGTACACATGGGCAAGACTAAATGCTTCATGCACACTGTGTGTAGAGAGCTCCTGTGTGACTCTGGCTGAGAACAATTTCTAAGATATTAGCTGAGGGAAGAGAGCGAGTGAGGCTGAACAAACTAACCACAGGGCATCACAGATTGGCCAAGGACACATTTTTTTCTCAACGAAGTGAAAGGAATTTCAATGGCTCCCCAAGGCAAGAGTGGAAAATAGCCCTGTGGAACTTATACCACATCTTGTCAGGCTGGAGGAAGCAGGAACTGGGAAAAATACTGGTTTTGTGATCTTCTTCATCACTTTCAGCTTGTCATCCTGCAGCTGTGAAGATCTCATTTCTCTGACCTTTTGCCCAAGGAGTTTTAATCAACTGACATAGCTGCTGTGGCTTAAGCAGGTATGACTGTGCCTTTAATAATGCAGGGTAAGTTTGTATTGGCATGGGGAAGAGGAGAGACCTGGAAACTGTGAAGGACTGCTGTGTCTAATTCCTTATCCCAAAGGATTTTAAAGACAATGAGGTTCAGTGAATTAGGCTAAATTATCACTGTGAAGTTTGCAATAAAGCTATGGAAAATCATGATATTTGAGAATGGTTCCAAGAATAAAACTGCAGCAATTTATAGTGTGCATAACAGCAGTGTACTACAGAGTCCTTCACAGGGATACCTGTGTGAGAAGATGCTGATAGTAAATGTGCCAGCATCTTCCAGGGAGACGTTCTTGTTAATAATAGGTGCTGTTGCTAGCAAATTTCATACCATTTTTCCCCATCAAAGACAAAACAGAAAACATGTAAACTCCAGCAGTGACTTCTATTAGCAGAATACTCAGGTTAGATAACTCCCACACCTGAAATTGTTATGGAAGGCTTACATTTCTGATAATGCTTGTGACTCTTAATGGATTCGGTTCCTGGAATTGAAATAAAGGTGAAGCAAATTTGTTTATCATAATCAGTAGTACATGATAAAAATAAAGGTCAGCAAAACATGAAGGCTGAAACTGCATATACTGAAATCAGCAAAAGCCTTCACCCATCTCACTTCTGCAGGCCCTCCCACAAATATTTGCATCTGTCAAAATATTACATTTCTTGCAGAAAATATTACTTACAAAATAAGCAAGCACAAATAAATCTGGAAGCATATAATTAAAGTTGTGGCCTGTTTCTTTACTGATGTAATTTTAATTTCTGATTCTTATTCCTAACTACCAAGTAACCACACAGTTGCAATCTCTTTTACTTTGCTCTTCTTACTCCAAAATGGAAATAGTTCTGTAGCTGTATGCAGCTGGTATACATGTTGTCAGATGTGTATTAACTTTCTTCAGATAGATATACATCAAAATACCCGAGAGCCCTATATTTTTTCACATAATGCAAAATAATGTGGGCAGGAAAAAAGTGATATAGAGAGAATCCATGCTGAATTCCCAACAGGGTGTTGTAACTTTCATACAAGTCTATATAATTCACTGGAAATTTGTATTCTTCTGTGCTGGAAAGCAGCCAGAACTTGTACACTTTGTTGAATAATGTGCTCTGATTCTATACTTATAATCTATGATGAACTGATTTCTGGTGAAAAAATGGGGTTTTGCCATTGGTGTGCCAAAAATATAAAACCCATGTTCATGGGTGGGGAAGAGAATGGAGGAGGACTCAGAGAAGAAACCTGAGACTTTGGGGAACAGAAATGTAGGCAGGGAGGAAGCTGGTGGCAGGGAAGGAGAGGCTGGATGGTGAGTGGTGGCGGGAGGAGGGGGCAAAGCGAAGTGCTAGGGCAGGGCTGGCTCAGCAGGGGCCAGGGCAGAGCTTGGAGCCAGGACCCAGAGGCGAAGGGGCAGGGCAACAGGGGCGACACTTGGTGGGGAGATACGCAATGGGCTGTGCCCACCTGCATGGCATGCGAATGTGCCATTAGAGACCTCAGCATAACACATTTGGTGTCCTGAGATTTCTTTCCCTCTGAGGGCTAGCTGTTCTCACCTTCACACTGATTCAGCTGGGCAGGAATAGTATTTGGTTGTCTATGGCATACCAATACTGGTATTATTTCACTGGTTATGACATAGCAAATCTTCTCCCTAAGTAAAAGGTCTTAATAAGGGAAAACCTTTAATCCAGAGCAGCGCTGTTTTTTTAAAGGGATAAAAAGATGCTCTGCCTATGCAAGACATGTATTTTTATGTATTTCTGTCTGCCTGGCATTAGAAACAGTGAATTTACATGCAGGCACAAACATTCATGGCCATTCTTTCCTGACTTTAATAGGGGACTGGAAGTCTTTGGTCTGTGGGGAAACTAGTTAGTGAAAGAAAGTCTCTGGTAAGAAGGCTTTGACAGCAAGCTGACATGAATAATTTCTGCTGCAATCTTCCCGCAGGGTGCAAAGGACTTTTTTCCATCCAAAATACATATTCTCTAACAAAAGTCCTTAATGGGAAGATGGGAAATAAGGGGGCTGGAAAGCAAACTCAGTCACCTTTCTCTGCATGCAGTTTCAGTCCTGCTCATGTTTTTGTGGTTATTTCATTTGCGTTCGCTGTCCTGCAAAGAGAATATATACCTCCCCATCGACAACTAATGGAGCTTCTCCATTTAGCCCAGTTGGGAAGATTCAGTGCTTCTGGAGCTAATGATTACAGGTTAGCTCTACTATGTGTAGCTTAGCAGGTTATTTTTTCTTTGTCTACTGAGAGCCTGGATCATTACAGAAGCATGAATTGCTGTATAATGCTAACTAATAATTGATTTTTCTGTTCATTTGAGGGGAGAAAATAGACTCAAAGAGACTATAAAACTTTCTGATTTTCCTTCTTCTGAAACAACCCCTCCCACCAAGCATTTAATGTGACATGAAATTTTTAACTGATTATGAAAAGAGAAGAAAAGAGCATTCAAAAATAGCCAAAAAGGAATAACAAGATTCAAAAGGTAGGGTGGCGGGTAACAAAGAAAAAGAAATCCTTAAAGTGCCTACTAATGGTAGTCAAGACGACTTGAGCTGCAAAAATGGCAGCAAGGGTAGAAGGGTGTATATTTATTCAGTGACTCAGTGATAAAACCACAGCGTACAGAAGTAGAAGATCACAATTCACTGGCCTTGCAGAAAAGGTGAATCCACATCAGCTGCCTGCAGCAGCATGGAGGAGGACTCTGCGCAGTGTGTATGGGGCAGATCACAGCATTGTGCTGGAAGCTGGGAACCTGGATTCAAAGTTACTCTGCCTGGCTCAAAGCAAGGGTTTAAGCAAAACATTAACTAATTTTTAATGCTTTTTAAAGGAACTGGTTAAATTAAGAAAAAAAAAGTGGAAAGTCAGAGGTATAATGGGTCCTGTCTTAGACAGTGAGGGTTTGGGAATCTGTTGAGACCTCTCTAAGCCCAGAGCTCTGAGTGATTTAGAGACTTACAATGGAGGCAGTTATTGGCTATCACTGAAAGATTGAACTGTTTCAGTGTCATGGAAAGATATTCTGACAAATTTTAATTCAGAAATGGGATAGAATATGAGTTATTGAAGTCTTTGTTGTGAGGAAACAAAGTATCATGAGTAGTGCATGACTTCTTTTGTGTTTAAATTAGAAAATAACAAGCAAAGTTCGAAAAAAGTTGGAACAAATAGCATTTTGCATTATTTTGATTTAAACATTTTGTAACATTTGATGGTATATTGTAAAATGTTTCCATTTTGAGAAAATCTTGTTTTCCAATTAAAAAAAAAACTATCAAACATGGTTGCAGGATATTTATTTAATAAGGCTTAAATGAAGAGAATAAGCTTTTCTGCCTCTTTTGTTATGAGAGGAAAACAGAAGATGAAAAAATGTGATCACCAGTATCTGTTTATCATATGTAACCAAGAAATAGTGTTTACACCAGAGAACTGTAGGAATAATTAGTCTTCATAATAACAATAAATATTGGCCAAAGCAATTCAAAAGTTTTTTAGTCAGTAAATCATTTCGTGCAACTTCACCTGAGAAGAACTGAATCAAGGGATAGTTCAGAACTGGCGGCTTATTGCTAATTTGTTTGACAGAGTAGATCTAGATTTGTTCTTTAGTTTCTATTCTCACATGACAAAACCTTGTTTCTGAGTTTCTAACTCCATTTATGTAAAATGTTTCGGTTGTGTACTGCCTGTTTATCTCAATAAAGCAATGAAGCTTACTGATCAGGGTGGGTTATGAAGAGTCTCTGCCGACAGAGAGTCATTTTTCATATTGAACGGCCATTTGGGGAAAAAAACGGAAAGAAAAAAACAACTTTAATGGCTTGCAATGTAACTAGAATTCCCTGTTCCTTCGCTAGTTTATAGTTGGTAAATAGCTTCCAGAAACTCATTCCCTTTGGTCTAATTCCGCCGCTTCTCTAGCTAATAAAAACATTTGCAGAAACAGCAGGGGTTGTAATACCTGTTCTTTTAGTTCTTCACTTGATGCAGTCTCTTATAGTTCCTAATATTTGTAATTATAGCAGAAATGTTTGTGTTTTAATAGTTAAAGATTTTTTTATTGTTGTTTTGATAGCATAATCATATTTTCTAAGGTTTACAACTTGGCTATCAACCTTTCCACATGTTGGAATCTTGGCCCAATAATTTTTAAATGGTGAATGAATAGGTTGCTTTTCATTTTATATGGCTGATTAGAACTATCCGATCATGTGCTATTAGTACAAACTCATTTACAGTTTTATTTTTGTCTGTAAAGCTTTGGGTATGGAATACACTTTACTCCAAGGACTGATTTTTTGGTTAGTCTGGAGAGGTGGAGAAGGCTTGAAGCTGTCCCATGTTGCACTCCCAACCGGAGGCACTCCTCTGGCAGTTCAGATTTGAGTAGAACATGATTTCCTCCAACCCATGTCAGTTACTCTTTACAGAGAGAGCAGATGAAAAATCTACTTGAGGTAATGATACCTAGGTTAAATATTTCCCCATGGTAGTAGGAATCCCTTCTGTTCACTTGGATACCTTCCTGCCAGTGAACTCCAGACCTATGCCTAGATGTATCTTTTCTGACATAAAACTGGGTTTGCATATGTGCACTTTTTTTAATCCCGTGTCCACTCCCACCTTAAGAACCTTATAACAGTGGTCATTTCTCCTAAACAGACTTTTCTGTCTTGCCTGATCAATTTCTCAAAATTGTTTCTCTCAGTGTCTTTCACCTGTAAGACATTTTGCTCTTCCCAGTTAGAAAAGAAGATTTCAAGTCCTTTATTTTCCTTTCCTACATAGCACAAGTAATTGCTCATTTTCACAGAGGCTCAGCTGATATTTGCTGCTGTGGGATTTCCCTTCCCCCCCGACCCCTTGTTACTTTTCATGTTGTTGTGCAATTAAAATCTTATTTCTAGTCTCGCAGCTAAACTTTTCAGCCATTCTTTTATACCATTTTCACAGCAGTGCTCTTGAATTCCTGACTGACCCACCATTCTTTTTTCATATCTACTGTCATTTCTCTCTTTGTTAGCACATCAAAGGCAGAGTCCTTTTTAAATAACTCTTCTGACATATGGTAGGCTGGTATTTGAAGAGATTATAAAGGTTCTTAAAATGCCGTTTGATCTATAGGACTGTGCTTGACAATACTTACGTTCTTTAGGATTTATTAGCATTTTCATTTTGTATTTGATTGCCTTCATCGTTGGATACTCCAACTGACCATGTTACACTGTATTCTTAACAAATCAAAGAAAGCAAGCAAAATTAGGTTGCTGCCTGCCCACTGCAACAGGACAGGAGCTAAGAATGATATGAGACCTATCCTAGACTTAAGTCTGTAAGTAATGGCCTATTGGATTAGACCTTGATCCACCCTTAAGAGTGCTCTACTTCTGACAGCAACACTAGGAGATTTATTCTGGGGATGGCATGAGAGTCTGGCCACTCTGTGGTCCATTCCCCTTGTACTCTACCAATATCCAATTTAAAGGGGAAAAAAAAAAAGGTAAAAGAAAAAAAAAAGCAGAACCTTTCACTTTTCAGACTGCTGTGAGTGTAAAATTTTACATCACTGGAGTTATAACCAGCAAACCCCACCATTATTCCTGTAGCTCTATTCCAGAGCATGTCTTTTATGTGAAACTACAAAGTTAAAATAAGGAAAGCACTGAAAGCAAAAGAAAATGCTTTTGAATACTTAGCATTTTTCTACATAATCTTCAATATTACTTAACATTTCAAAACTTCCCTTTGTGACATTCCATCTAATCATGAGCATCATTGACCAGAAAATTATTATTTTCAGATTCAGTGACAGCATCACCAATGCCTGAACTTTGCCTTCTTTAATATCTAACAAAAACAATTGGAGGGGCTTTGTGACTCTTGGTAAATATATTCTATTCTCTCCCAGCATACATTAGCTGCTTCAGAAAAGTTATTATTTGTCTGTGTTTTCACTGACAGCACCTAGTGGCCTTATTCTGGTCAGGCTCTGCTGCAGGAGGTGATTTTGGCTTCACTTTCTACCTGTTGCTCTCAGTGAGATGTCTGCACTGGCTTTTCAGTGGTGCAAAATTTCTCTGCACACCTCTGTGTGGCACTGAAGCACCTTAAAGCATGGCCTTTCAGACAATCTCTGTACAAATAACCAGTGAGAAACCTGAGAAGCCATGGGCTGGAGAACTTGCTTCAGAAAAGGTGAGTGATATAGAGAGGCAGGAGTAGGAAGTTTATTGGACACCAATCAGGTGGATGTGCTGTGGTTGAAAACCCTTATTTTAAGCATGTTCTGTATTGGGATTTTGCATGGACAATTTGAACAAAACATTTGTCTTTCTCAGCCTTTCCAGAGTTTCAGGCCTCCTGTAGATTTCCTTGTCTTCTGGCAGGAGAGTGGAAGGTGCCTGATGTTGACTCAATTTGTGAATTTCGAATAACTGGTGATTCAGAAGGCAGGCTATTCAAATCCCCATACCAAAACCTCTACCCCTTTCAATGATAATATCTGTAAACTGAAATGAGATAGCGTATTTATGCTGTCCCAGAAAAATGTTTGATATCTTCTGTTACCCAGTTGTCTTTGGAAGAAACATTATTTGGCTAACATTAGCCTTATCTTAGAAGAGCTTATTTTTCAAATATTTTATCTGATGAGTTTCAAAGGCTGCCTCATAAATTATCTGATGATTTTCCTTGATCATATCAGAGCTTGGTGGATTCTGTGTTTCATAAAGAAGTGATGTATGGAGAATCAAAGGCTCACTTAAAAATTATAAATCCTTTCCCCAAGTTTCTAGTCAGAGGAAGAACAAATATCTCTGATCATCACCTATATGAAATGAAGAACTTGGCCTGTGGAGGAGAAGAGAAAGACGAGACCATCACATCTCCATTTTGAATCAAAAGACTTGCTTTTTTAAGCTTTACTCTTCTAAGGTTTTCATAGTTCCCTAAAAACTTAAGTTTTCTGCAACAAATTAGCAGTTTTCTCACTAGTTCTAAATCCAAAATGAATACCTTTATATGACTAATTAATGTGGTCATGAAATCACTGCTTGTACATTCCTAGGTATCTACCTCTATGTAAATAAAACGAAATATTGTGGGAAGAGATTATAAACCAGATTAGTTGTTAATTTAGAAACATTTGTTAACAACTTGTAAATCTGATTTTGGGTTCCATCATTACATGTAACACATACTATTAATTAAATGGATGTTTCTCATGGGTAACTTTGGCCCACATATTTTGAGCTGCAATTTAGATAGCTGTGCCATTCATCCCACTGTTTGCAAGTGGAAATGAGATTTCCTTTTCTCTCCTGATCTCTGATCAGGGTATTATGCTGGGACTCATTAGACCTTTTACAGAGAAATGGGATTTTTTTAATGGTAAGACTGAGAACTAAAAAAAAGGAAAGCATTTCCATGAAATTATTTCTTTTGGCATATCTAGTGGGAACAATTGTACTTCACAACTTGTGAGCTAGGCAGGTTTTCAGTTCTGACTAGGCTGGTGCAACATGTGTGTGTCTGCCTCTGCAGTTACACAGCTATGAGGTCAACCTCTGAATCACTTTGTTTCTGAGGTCTAGGACAACCACTCCAAAGAACAGTCCTAGCCGGGGAAGCCCAGACATCTGATTTCCCCATCTGTTCAGCTTCCACAGTCTGAGACATGGTACGCAAAGTATCAGCCTCCAAAAGTTTAAGTCTGAGGTCAGGTTTTAAGCATTAAGCTTCTGGATCTGTGGCATCTTCTCCATCTGAAGCACTTGTCTCAAGCACAGCCAGGGGAACTTGTTCCTGAACCTGAGGAACCAAACAGGTCTTGAAGCCCTGGGGTCTTCACTTCTGGAGCATTTCAGCACATTCATACTGCCAGCGTGTCATTTCCTATCACAAAAAAGCAGACTCAGATTAATAGTTTTTGTTAGTGCCATTCCTTATTGCTCACTAGTGAAAAACAAGGACTAAGATAAGCATCATGTTTTGCTTACCTAGATTTTAGGGAGTTTGAGCAAGGCCATGTTTCAGGTGAAGACACTTAAATGCAGGTACCTATGTGTGAGCTAGGCAGCCACACTCACCTTCTGGTCTGTGGAGTGTTAGAGCAGGATTCAATTATCAAAACTTAAGTGCCTTGTTCTGGCTGAGATGTTCTTGGTATCCAAGACACCTGCGGAGCCCTGCCAGATACAATGCAGTACTTAGAGCAGCTGTGTGTTCTTGGGGCAGTAACTGGAGATCAGGAGGATTTCTCCTGAGCATCTGAAATGGCACCAGAGACCTGAATTATGTCTCTGGTGAGGACTGACTGCATGGCCTGGGGAGCAGCTCACCTCAAGGTGGACAACGATGGCTCAGCTTCATTGCAGAGACTTGGTCATCCAGTGGCAGTGTTAGCATTACACCAGGCACCTATGTTTCAGCATGTCAGCTGAGTGCCCAGCAGCTCGTCAGCTGAATCACACTCTGCCTCACCTGTGGTGGGAGATTAGACACCTAACTCACAGAGAAACACCTGCTTTGAGAGTCCTAAATTTAGGTGGTGTAGCCTCAATAACAGTCCAGGATTTGAATCCTGTTCCACAGACTCGTTCACTGTATTTCAGTGTTTCCTAATGGAAATATTGTAGGCTTTTGCTTCTGTGAGCTTCCTTCAGTTTTGTCTTTCTCCCCCTGAGTCATGACTGAAACATTTCAGCTGGAATGCCTAATGACTATGTCCAAGCGAGCCATATGCTTGCTGACTTCATGTTACCCGTGTCCCTCTCTTGCTTTCCCAGCCACTCCTGACCTCCCTGGGGCCTCTTCCAGTGGGCCCAGACAGTCTTCAGGAGACTCTGCTGAAAACAGAGGAATGAGGTCCTAGCCTTTGTGTTTGCTGTGCAAGTCCTTCCCCTACACTGGGGTAACAGTGGGTGCACCAAAACATGCCTTTAAAAAGTATATGTACATGAACACCTGTCTGAATCTTTGTTGCTCTCCTCCCTGGCTGGGCCACGTTTCATATTTCTTATGAAGAGCTGATGTTGGGCAGTAGTGGCAGCTTCCTGCTGTAATTATAAAAGAATATAATGACAAGGAAATGAGAAACAAGGAAAGTATCTCAAGGGTCACATGGCAGTAATGTGCTCTGTGAATTAGTTTTAAAGTGATGTGTAATGGGGAGGAGGGATAATTAAACTTGTGTCTCTATTTCTCTGCAACATAAACCCAGGGGCTAGTTTAGGTTAAAACATGCCCCATTCACACTGTCATGCAACAGTTGATTTTGCTCTATACTGGATTAGACCTCAGAAGAGAATGAGGCAAGGAAGTCCTCTAAAGTGGAGGACAACCACGTTAGATCCACAATGAGCAACCACCTGTTCTTCATCTCAACCTTACACAATGGAGATCCATGGCCTCAAAGTTTTGGAGGCAGCTAGGTAAGAACAAAGACAGAATAGTAGAGCACAGAGCAAGTAATAAATATGTGCTTTCCTGGTTGTGTTAAAGTAATGTAATTGCCACCTAGTTAAACCACATTTCTAGTGTTGTATCTGTCTTTTTGCAATGTCTAGGATGTTGAGAAATTCCATTTAAATTTAATAAATTCATAATTTTATTGTACTCTGCAGCAAATCTGAACTGACTCTTCAAGGTTCCTCTTGAGTTCCCTAGAAATGATTATTTGGCTGGCTGTCTTCTAATCTCAATCCACGCTGAATTTTAGAACAATAAAAATCATTCAAGTTGGCAAGTCTTTTATAAGGAAAACATTTCTATAATTAGGGTTAACTCAAAATACATATTGCCTGTCCTTACTAATTCTCATGCTTATTTAGAAGTACAATTCAGCATCATGCTATAGGAGGCAACTACATGAATTTAAACAGCACTCCATCAATCTGTAGAAGAAAGTGGCATAAGCCAATATAGCTGTGAGTACAGTAGATAAAACTAACCATCTCTGGAGATTTCTATTCTAGGGAAACAATTATGTACACTGAATAACCCTCTACTTCCGCAAGGCTTTTAGAGAAAATTTGCTGTTTGTTTGGAGGACAGGCTCTGTGAAGGCTATTGCCATTGAATTTAGCTTGTCACTGTATTGATTAAGGTGAGATTATTTTTGCCCTTGATGTTGGTCCAATATTTTATATTACAAAATCCTTCAGTACAGCACGTAGTGTCTGTAGAAGAAAGTGATTTTTTTTTTCCTGTATCTTTTCCATCTGGTTTATAAAAGGTAATGGTCTGTATTTTTGTTATGCTTGAAAATAAAGTGAACACAATCAGAAATAAGTGCATGTTAAAATGTCTGTCTTAGCTGAGAAGGGAGACTGGGAAGCTGACAGCTGCTAACCTGAGGGTAATAGGTTTGCCTAGTCTGGGATTTCCTTTGTGGGTTTAGTGTCTTACATAATCATTGCAGATAATATCAAATACTAATGAGCATTTGAGCAGATTTGGGGTTAATTTTCATCTTGCATATATTGATATAGCTCTACTGACCATAATAATACATTCATTCATATCAGTTGACTATCTGGCAGTTTCTCTTCTCTGTATTTGCTGTCACTGCCAACAACATATTTTGAAGTGGGAGAAGGTGAGGGAGGAACTGAGACTAAAGCAGTAGGTAAAGAGGAAAAAATACTTAAAAGTATGATGGCAACATGTCCCCTCAACCTCAATCAAAGATCTGGCAGTTGCAGGAACCTGATTAGCAGTGCTGTGAGGAAAATACAGCTGTCCGTTCCTGGTCTGCAGGTGTTGCTGTAGGTATTCTATTGTCAGCCAGCCAGCGTTTTGAATCAAAGTAATTATTTCTTGTAGAAAAAAAAGTGCCATCCATGTTGTTATAATAGCAATTACCCATCTGTAACAAGCTGGGCACTTGGAGAATACCATTATATCACTGAGTTTCTGATTCTGTGGTCATTAGATTTTCCTTTTTTTGCTTCCACTTGATGTCAGGTGTCTTCCATGCTATCTAGTTAGCTCCAGCTTCAGATGCTGTGTGCTTTGAGTGCTTCAGCTCTTGAGAGCACTAAATGAGACAGCTGGCCTTTGAGCAGACTGTTTTAGTGGAGAATTGAGAGAACCTGCTCTGTTACCCCGGTGGCAGTGAGCATTGAAATGACTGGGCCCAACTGTCATAGCCCAGAGGACTATGCTGTTAGTGCGATAGGAAAGAGGAAGTTTTCACAGAAACCACACTGATCTAAAACTGAATGAATGAGCGTTAGTCATACATGAAATGTGTTCTACCTGGCATCTTCAGAAACAACAGCTTGGAAATGTAGAAGGCAACAGCATGTAGCAAATATGGCACTTATGTTCATTTCAAGGTAGAGGACTGTATATATAATTTATTTAGTCTCAAGCTTGCAGGCAGCCAGCCTCTAGCCATTTAGTGCAGAAAGGCTCACTGGACATTTACTCTTTGTACTCCCACCCGCTCTCACAGCTCTGAGTGTAATTAACTGGAGGTGTGAGCAGCCACTGTCCCTAGAAGATCATGTGTCTCTAATATTTGTCATAGCCATAAAAGAACCACATACTGAACCAGACTGCATGCAAACAGGGCCCTTACTTTCTTACCAAAATGCAGTGGGATTGGGTTCTCAAGGAGCCCCCATACACGGTTTGGAGTCCAGAGCAGGTTGACAAAAGGGATTGTAGCAGGGGACTGCATGGGAACATGCCTGAGTTCCCAGCCTCCGCAGGGATCGCCAAGACACAGAAATGGTCTCAGAAGCAAATGACTTCAGCATGACAACATGTGCTGCTTTGATTTACCTGTGTTGTTTGGCTGCCTGCCTCCCAGGTGCGTGTCAAGGGTCAATGCCTCTTCTGATGTTCAGACCCTGAAACAGTGGCAGTGTTCAGTGGCAGGTGGGGAACTATCCACTACAGGGACATACATTCTTTTCTTTCTGCATTCTGGAATTTCTCTCACATTTTTTTCTAAGCCAAATCCTGGTCCCATTCTGTTTGCCACTGAATTTCCTGTGTTGGATAAGTTTATGCAACAATTACACGGATGTAGTACAGATTTTGGGTTGTGTGTTAGGGGTATGAAATAATTCTTTTTGTGTTGCTTCATTTCTTAAATTTGATTGCAGCAGGAGACAGCTGATCATATATTTAAGAAATGTAAAACAATAATAATTCATTGACAAATAAATTGATTGGCAAAACAGGTTCAGTGTATGCATCCACTCTGTAATGAGTGATGATTAAAAGAAAACCCATTAGCTAAGGAAAGGAACTATGATTTGATCAATCAAGATTGGGCAGACAAGCTGACCTAGGGGTGAACGGAAGGGTAATCATTTGAGTAATTATGACACCACCTACCCGCATCCCTCACATACTCTGTTAAATTAACTTTTGCCATCAGAGACAGGCTGCTGCCTGGTCTCTTCAAGTTCAAACGATTATATCTAAACTTACTAGGACTAGCAACATGGGCTGGCCCAGACGAGTTAGATGACCTAGCTAACCTAAGGCACAGGGGTTCAACCAAACACCCTGGCTTCTACAGATTTATTTAAAAGTGTTTGTTATAAAGTAAGCCTTATTTCCCTCCTGCCATGCCTCTACTGTTAGATGTAGTACATTCAGCGTAAATGCAGTGAGCAATGAGATCTGGTCTTTTCTGAATCCAAGGTGGTGTCTCTGCCTTGTTGTATGCTGCAGCATGGAGATGCCCTGCTTGGTGGCTGCTTCAGGATCTCTGCAAGGTGCATCAGGGACTTGCCCAGGATGATTCCTTTAGGTTGCAAACAGAGCTCATATTCTCATTGCTTGTTTATTCTTGTATGTGAACCTGTGAATGATTTATGCATTTTTCATATTAGAAAAATGTTTGCTGTCAGAAGACAAATGTGACTAGATGTATTAGCACTCTCCAGAAAGCTGCAGAACATCCTGGATGATTCACCTCAGGAAGGCCAGATGGGAGACTCTAACCCTGGCTTCCTAGGGGGAAAGTTCAAGGACTGACATAAGGGATTTTGAATGGAAAACTTATGACCTCAGTTTATAACGTTTAACATTTTAATATAACAAATGTTGTGGCTTTGGATAGGGAATTTAGATCTGAAAATAAAGAAATATTTGCTGCCATGTATATAATGGAAATCCAGCTCTTTCAACTGGTGGCTCTGGACTGCTGAGTAGCAGTGGGCTTATTGTGCTGTACTGAAATACACCCCACCTCAAAACATACCTAAATCTGGAGCAGTGTTCAAATGGCAGTGGTTTGCTTACCTGCTGCTTTCTGCCCTGCTTACACTTCTCTTTTTACTAATTTACAGATACATGACCTTGCTGTCAGGAAGAGCTAGAAAATTAAATTGGTGACTCCACCTGATGCACTCAACTCCCTGATGGACTTCCCTAGGACTTTCTTATTGACTTTTCAAAGTCTCCACGTTTGGTGGAATCACTGTAGGAGGTTCGTAAATGATAGATGAAGTAAATAGCTCCATCCCATGTCTGCATGGAGAATGAGAGAGAGAAAAATGTCAGTGTGTTTGACAATCACTTGTATGTTGAGTGGTGAGCAGTAGCAAGTAGAACCTTTTTGATAAAACCAAGAAAATCCACAGACTGTTACTTACTTCCTAAGTCATTAGCTGTTCTGAGAAGACACTTCCAGCATTTTGAAGTCTAGCCTTGAGCACGCAGGCAGCCAGCCTCTGGCAATTTAGTGCAGAAAGGCTCACTGGACATTTTCTTTTTGGGCACCCATCTACTCTTGCACCTAAATAAAATTAACTGGAGGTGTGAGTAGCCACTGTGCTTAGAAGACCACATGCCTCTTGTCACAGCCATAAAAAGTAATGAAGGACTCAATGAAAAGTAATGCAATGATCGTAAAAGTCAAGAGGCAGTCTACAGATCATGGAACCGCACCTTTCTGTCTACCTTTATTTTACTCGGCTATTAATGCTATAGCTGAAAGGTGACCATCAAAATACCATTAACTTTTTCAATGGTGAATAAAGAGTTAAAAATAGGAAGTTAATTAGTATTACAAAGATTTGCAAAGTCCATTCTCTTTTAATATATCCAAAGCTTGGCCTTATGTTACACTGATTTGTACTATTCAGATATGTTCATCAGTTCATGGATTGTCATTGCTTCTTTGTGGTGTAGTTATTCACACAGCTTTCACCATATCTGTGTTCCCTATTGAGAACAAAGCTCTATCGGTGAGAAATACATACATAACAAAATAAAGGATAGATATTTTTGATACTTGTAAGTTGTAGTTGATTTTATCGATCCCAGTCTTGACCTCCATCTTGGCTGTGTCCTTTGTCTCAAGAGCATAATTCCGGCTTTATTTCTAGAAGTCTTGTTCCAAAGCAATTTTTTTTTCCCCCACTTGACTTAATTACTTAAAAAGTAATCTGGGGTTGTCCTTAAAGTCTTTGCCAGGTATCCTTGTAACCCCCATAGATTCTTCTGCAAAAAAAAATTTTCCTAAAAATACATCCTGCATCATTCTGGCTATGTCTAAATATCGACTTGTATTCCTTAGTATTGGAAAATTGTAAAAGTTTAGTAATTACAAATACTTGCTTCATTAGGAAGAAGACTGCACATCTCTACAGCTGAATGGCAAATTAGTAATGATTCTTCTAATAATTCCTAGTAGTTCCATGTGACATAGACAATTTTATTGGTGTAAGAGTACATTTTGTAGTTTTACCTCTATAATACTTACACATTGGCAAAAATGCTAGTAATTATATAGCTTATTTAATTGAGGCAAATAAACCATGTTACACCAAAAGAACAACAATCTGGGTGGTTTTTTTTTAATACAAGGGTATCCATATGATAGAAAAAAACCTTTTTCTTTCTTGACATGAAATACGATAGTTTTTATATTGCTCCAGATATGTTTGATCTTTTATAAGACAAGAAGTTGGAAAAAATAATAAATGCTAAGGAAAAAGATCATGCCAAGAAAGCTTGATTTTCCTTTAGAAAATAATGTGAGCTAGCACTAGCTTAGGTAATCCTTGTTCGCTTATGTGGCAATAACGCGCAGTTTTTGGTGTGATTATTTGTGGATCAAACTCTGGTCTCAGGCCTGTTCTGTGATTTTTACACAAGTTTTTTTTTGTTACGCTCTCAGCAGCCTCAGTCTATGTTTCAGGCTCTGAACAGCCACTACAGAAGTGTCCAGAAGCTTGATAGTTGCTCCACTTCTGATCCCTTTATATTTCTTGGACAGAAAACAACAGAACCACATGCACCTTGATGCTTTGCTCCACCAAGACCTCCAGATACGCCCCTGCTGTCATTTAAGATGAGACTTGTGTACTTTTCTATTCTGCCAAAATCATAATGTACTTCATAACCTTCACCAAGGTCATCCACGTTGTTCTTTGGGAGACACCTTCTGGGAATCAGTAAGCGGACTGCTACCGGTCTTCTAGGTTTCTCTCCAGCTATGGGTGGAAGGATCACAGAGTGGTCTAGAAGATATGAACAGGGAATTATAGAATTGTCAGTAGAGGATTCCTGGGAAAAACCTACTTTTCTGGGCAAACTGCAAGCACTGAGGTATAAACTGAGAAATTAGCAGGTTAAAGTTCATATCCAGTGACTTGTTACAGCTTTCATGCTTGCATAGAGTCGTTATCTAGTAGTGTCTACTGTCCAGTTCTTTAGAGCAGTTTTAAAGTCAATTCTTAAACTACCTGTCCAAAATGGAGAAATAACTGATTTGAAAATCAGGAGATAGCATTTCCATTTTCCTTCAGTATGACCAGAGGGATTGTAGGAACTATGTTGCCCTGTCCACTCAAGTAGAAGAGCCACAGCTCTGTCCTGTGTATCATGGCAATATCCCAGAAAGTCTTGCAACTTTGGCCAGACTCCTGTGGATTCAGTCTGTGGCATCTTGATCTGTAATAAACTGTTTTCTAGGTGTGGTGGGTTGACCCTGGCTGGGTGCCAGGTGCCCACCAAAGCTGCTCTATTACTCCCCCTCCTCAGCTGGACAGGGGGGAGAAAATATAACAAAAGTCTTGTGGGTCAAGATAAAGACAGTTTAATAAAGTGAAAGCAAAGGTCGCACGCGAAAGCGAAGAAAAACAAATTATATTCTCCACTTCCCATCAGCAGGCGATGTCTGGCCACTTCCTGGGAAGCAGGGCTTCAGTACGCGTAGTGGTTGCTCCAGAAGACAAAAATGCCCCCCTTCTGTCTCCCTTTACTTAGCTTTTATATCTGAGCTGACGTCATATGGTATGGAATATCTGTTTGGTTCGTTTAGGTCAGCTGTCCTGGCTATGTCCCCTCCCAAGATCTTGCCCTGCCCCAGCCTGCCATTGAGGGGGGGGGGCAAAAATGTTGGAGAGAGAGCCTTGATGCTGTGCCAGCACTGCTCAGCAGTAGCCAAAACACTGGAGTGTTATCAACACCTTTCTAGATACTGGTGCAGAGCACAGTGCTACGAGGGCTGCTATGGGGAGAATTAACTCCATCTCAGCCAGAGCCAATACACTAGGAGACCGGAAAACTGTATGAACACCAATGTATAGAAAGCTGTCATAGTGACCATTCAAATTCAAAGATGACAGATGTTGGTAGTGTCTTAAAGAGATATTTTGTCACTGCTTTTCTCACTACTCTTTTCCTCACTACTTTCAAGGCTGCACTACAAATGTGTAAAGCTTAAATATTCTGTGATTACAGCATACTTGTCTGAAACACTAACAGTGAGCCTAGATAAAAGTGCCACCTTGAATCATATTATGCTGTGCCATCCTACAGGTACACCAGACTCCAGTGTGACACAGAACAGCTCAATGCACTCCTGTACTAGCTAAATAAGGAAACAGAAATAACCTGTAATTTCGTACAATGTGCCACTGGTGGGAAAGAAATTGCAGCAGAAAAAAATATTTTTATTACTCTCTTCTTTTTCAAGAAATAAGTTCTTTCATTTTGTCTCTTTTCTCTTTCTTTTGTTTTAAGGGACATACCCCACCCAGTGATTTTTTTTTCTAGAAGATGGTAGAATGGATCAGAACAAACTAATGTAGAAAGATTATCCTCTCTTCTATGAAGTCAAGAGTCTAGGTATGAGAAAAGCAGAAGCCCCAAACTAGGGCAGTGTGGTTGCTGATGCAGGAAACAAAATGGGAGTCCTGAGTATGCAAACACCAGTGCTTGACATGGGTACCTCTGACCTTTCTACTACCATGCCAGGATCTGCTTACTTATATACACCACTGCTTTTGCAATACCTGCTCACTTGCTACAGCCATGAAGACCTCTCTAGAGAAGATAGATAGCTTAATCCTTGAGAGGCCTTGTGTCTCATGTCATACTATTTTGATGGAAAAGTAAAGAGAATGAAAAGATATAGCAAAATGTAATAGAGTCAGAAATAACAAGGGAGAGAAGGTTCAGAGTTTAGAATCGAAGAGGACACTGGGATCAGGAAAATGGAATGAAATCAGGTTTCAGAGCTGAAATGATGGAATGGAAGAGGCAGTATCTCTTTGGGTGAGGAACCTTTTCTATAAGAGAAACTTTTCACTGTTACGGGGTCTCAGTGCTGTTTCTGATCTGCAGCGTACTTTCCTAGGCTCCTCCTTGTCTTTGGGTCATTAATTTTCATGTTTCAGGAACCCATGCTTCAGTCAGTTGCATTCAGGTGTATTGTTCATCACATCTTGGTCACCTGAGCAGGAAGGTTCCTACTGAAGCAGGATGTCTGCTGGAAATTAGAAAAAACTCAAGGTTTAGCCATCACCTTGAAAGAGATGATGAAGATTTTTCAGATGGTCATGGGCACTCAAAGAAGAGGAGTGGGATCTTTTGGGCAGCTCTTGAAGTAACTTTTTGGCCTGTCCTTGAACTGAGTTGCTTACTTAAAAAGACATGGATTGTTAATTTTAACTTTCAGTGCATTTGTATGTGTTAGGTTTAAAAAAAAATGTTAAAAGTGCCTTGGGTGAAACTTCAGTTCACATGTGACATCTGAAACTATCAATGAAAGTCAGAAGTACCATCAAGACATTACCTTTGTGAAGTGTTTACATTTCTATTTTCCTCTGCCTCTTGGGAGTCATACTCAATAGTTTACAGCACATAACAAACTCTTTCTTTGCTGAACAGTTGTGAAAGGTAGGGAGTATTCATAAGCACTGAAATAATGAGATACCTTTACAAAATAAGACCTTTGAATTATTCCATCTGCCCATAAGATATAAGAATTCATAAAGCATTTCAGTAAAACAGAAAATAATTTTAGTGCTTTTTTTTATTCCTTCTGCTGTGCTGCTTTAATTCCATGAACAAAAAGACTGAAGCTTAATATGTTTAGACTATCAGTAATCAGTATGCCAGTGAAACCCAGATGCTCGTCAGCAGACTTTGCATAAGGTGATAAAATCTATCATTTCCCTTAAATTCATCACAGTTTTGCTTATCATACCAGAAATGTGTCACTTCTTCATTCTTTTGCAGAATCTAAGGAAGATCCTTTGCTCTGCTTTAACTAGTAGGTTCAGAGCTCACTTGAAGTGTCTATGCATAGGCAACCCCCTCAAATGATTACCTAAAGATAGGAGGAAAATCCGTAAGACTCTTCTGAAAACAAGGTAAGCTTGATTTCCTGCTTTTAAATAAGAATTCTTAAATCTAGTATTTCTTGTACATATTGTTTAATGTCAATGAACAGCAAAGGTTCCTTATAATGCATTAGTACTAAGTCAGTGAGTTTTTCCTGCCAATCTGTACTGTTCTCTTCAGTACAAATACCCTCAAACACATAGTACAAAACAACATGATTGCTAAGACACTTCTAATCCCTGACATAATACGGATGAACTTGATTAATCTATGTTTAATTAAGATTGAAAATGAAATAAAAAAAGCAATGGAAAACATTCTTTTCATCTGGCAACTTATATAAACCAGCGCAATTTTAGCTATCACACATCAGCTGATTTATTGTTGATGTCATAGAAAAGTGTATATTTGTACATACCCACAGATATATACGATGTATACATCACTCTGATCCAGGATGTGAACTGATGCAGAAGTTCACTAAGATATGTGGAGCTCAGCAGAAGGAAAGGAGCCTATCAGAACCTGCATGTGATCAGTTACCCTCATACAAATTTTATATTAGCTGTATGCATATATTAGATGTCACCGAATGTACATGTACACATGCCTGACTTGGAAGCCTGGTATAGTGCAGAACACAAAAACATAAAACTGTAAATGATTCGCAGAATCACATATTCAATTGCAGCATCCTATTTCTGGCAGCAGTAGCTTGATCTTAAAAAAGCCTTGGGGCCTCCATGTAAGAGAAGCTGGCATTATATATTTTAAACATAGATCTAAAATATTGTATACTTTTACATTATGACAACTTACACTGAGAAGTGAGACATGGCACCAGAGGATGACTGTGTTGAAAGGTTGTTCAGGTGGAAAGCATGATCTCCTGTGGACTCAGCAAGGAGGGCAGAGACCTCAGCTGGTTAAGATGAATCAAGACAGTAAGAATAGAACTGAACTAAAGCTGCAAAATTTGGATCTGGTCTTAGATTTCAAGCATTGCTAGATTCTGAGTAAGTCTGTTCTGCACACCTATAGTGGCAGCAAAATCAGACCCAGCTGCCACCATGCAAGTGACACAGTGTAGGAGCCTGGACCTTTCCAAGAGCTACAGAGTCCTTATATACTGGAGTATATAAGTCTTCCCCATCACATTTGGACATTAGCTAAAATGTCAATTCCTCCTCAATGTGTGGCAAGGGTAGATTTATTCAGATGACTGGGGATGCACTTTGGTGATCGAGTCATTCAAAATATGAGATCAGGGTGAGGACAGAAATCTGCCTCAGCTGATGCACAGATATATCTGTGAACAGATATAAATAGATATATATACTGTGAACAGTGAAATTTGTGAATGCTTACATTTTCTGGAGTCACAAGTGTAATTTCATGGAAATTACATGGACTCTGTTGCACACCTATTGCTTGAACCTTATTTTAGAAATCATCATCATCATGATTACATGTCTTTGTATTAGCAGCCTGGAAATTATCCTGCTTACCTATTTCAAAACATAGGACTTCAGGTTATTTTCTTCAAAATATCACTACTCTCAGATCTTTGGAAAACCAAGACAGGTAATATAATCCCTAGGTTTACTGCGTAGAATTGGGAAGCTACAAGCTACGACAAATGGCACAGGACTGTCAAATAATTGTTTTAAGGACTACAATGGGAAAGAGCAATTTTGTGTACAGTGAATGCCCTGCATTTTCTCTGTCACATCTCCAGCAGTTTATATCCTTATCTGGAGAGATATAGCCAGCTCATGTGGTGTAATATATGCTCTGAGCACATTGCAATGAATTGTTGAGTCCTAATGGGAGCTACCTGAGAAATTTTAATCGTCAGGCACTAACTGTAATGGCTTGGCAGCTTATGCTTTGAATATATCTATAGCTAACTGCCATATCCAACCACTGTTTCTGTTCTTCCAAGACAGGCATAATGAGTCCCCTGTACAGTATATGAAGGTCCTCTCCACCTTGGCATCAGTGCCATCTACTACAGCTGTGCTCAGTTTATAAGCAGCTCTGTAGGTTGCTTAAATGACTTTTTATATACACCAATGTCACAATTAAAAGGTAAAACCTCTATTTATTTAGCTTTCAAAGTAACATTTTCAAGTCAGAAAGTGGGGTTGAATGGGTCTGTGCAGTAGAAAGTCTGTATAGAAGGAACAGCATCTCCCATAAAGCACAGACTTTATGGCAACAGGTCTGATTGCATGCATCCTCCACCATGGGAATTTATGTGGATGTGAGAGCTGTCCTTCCCTTAGATTGTGTCTTCATGCTCATTTAAGCACAGCAGCTCACATTAACTAAAGAGGATTAAAATGAGCCATCTTTCTTTTGGAGGGCAATTTGCTTTCATACACTGCTTGGTTATCTCCATGCTTGGTTAGCTCCATGTTTTTCTCAGCTGGGCCAGGCTCAGACTCTAAAGCCTTTTCCCATGCAAGCGGAGCAGTGCAGCTGCCCCTCTTAGCACATCCCTCTTCTTGGGCACAGCCTGGGAGCTTTCCCCAGCTTCTCCTGCCGCAGGGCGGGCTTGCTCCCAGGACTTTTGCTCCCCTGGGGCCTGCCTGTGCTGACACATTTTCTAAAACCATCCATTCCTCAGTGAAGGTTATGAGACATCATGGCAGGTCTTTATTTCCCTTCATTCCCTGGGGTCTGAAATACATCAGGAAGAGTACAGAGTTGACCAACTTGGCGTGAGAAATGTCCTTTGCAGTGTTGTTTGGGCCACAGATCTCTTGCGCATTGATGATTCATGGAAGAAGACCATTATGTGTCATGTTAGGTCTATTTATGACTATCATGCTCTGGCATGTCCTTTGCTCGGGGTTTGTAGCACATGCTTTAATGGCTTGTCAGAGAGTAAAGACCATGATCTGAATAATAATTTTCTGTAGTAATTGCATTTTATCAAAAGAAAAATCTTTGAAGGGTCTCTCTTTTGGCCTGTCATTTTCTTTCTGTGGTTATCATTTTGTCTACACTTGTTACTACAGATCTTTTTGGACTCGCATCAAGGATAGTCCCACACATTTCTTTGACAAAACCTTTTAAAATGTTCCATTGCTGCATCTTTCATTCATTTCTAGCAGCTAAAGTTGATGAAAAAAAGATACTGTACTGAATGTTTATGTGACATACAGAATACTAAAGACTGACTGTTTAATACCAGCTAATAGCAAACTAGACTGAGAGTCAGCCAGTCTGTTGATGAGGAAAGTATCTCTATCTGCATGGGGAGAAAGAAGAAAAATGCAAAAATTAAAAGCAGGAAATGAATCTGGTACTGTGCAAACATATGTAAGAACTTAACTAAATTATCATCTGAGCTGAGCAAATAATACAAAGAAAATAACCTATTTAAACCTAACCTTTTTCCTTTCATAAATTGGTCATGAGCTGCTTAAAAATATAGTTGTGTCATGGTTGGCCAGTTTGGGTCAGGTGCCCTGGCTGTGTCCTGTGCCAACTTCTTGTGCCCCTCCAGCTTTCTCGCTGGCTGGGCATGAGAAGCTGAAAAATCCTTGACTATAGTCTAAACACTACTGAGCAACAACTGAAAACATCAGTGTTATCAACATTCTTTGCATACTGAACTCGAAACATAGCACAGTACCAGCTACTAGGAAGACAGTTAACTCTATCCCAGCTGAAACCAGGACAGTATTTTGGTAAATAATTGCAGACAACTCTTGTAAAGCACTGGAGATAAATCTATCCATATTTGAAATGTCAGCCCTCTTTTGACTTCAGTCAGGGCCGGCATTTAATAGGCATCTCCTTATAAATAGCTGAAAATAAAGGTCTGTTGTGATTTCCATCTTGCTTTCCTCTTCTGCTCCTTAAGCAGGAGTAGTACCTCTATCATGATGAATTGGCTTAGCAGCAGTGGTTCCAGTTTTGAGTTTCAAAAATTTCCATATGTCCAAAACAGAGAAATATGTTTCTTACACTGCTGATCTACTTTGAACTCTAAAATGTAGCTCGGGCTGCCATGTAGGCACTGCCTAA
The DNA here is from genome assembly GCF_964188355.1 of Buteo buteo. NCBI lineage: Eukaryota > Metazoa > Chordata > Aves > Accipitriformes > Accipitridae > Buteo > Buteo buteo. The sequence goes on along the minus strand of NC_134172.1, from coordinate 25,086,018 downwards.
GCTTAGTGGGGAGAGATAAGCACCTAGCAAGGGTGACTCTAGTGATCCTGAGGAAAGTGGGATGAGCCTACGGTAAGGGCTCTTCAGTATATAGGGAACACAGGGAGGAGTAGATATCTACATTTTATGCAGTCCATTTAGACAGGAGGATTCTTGCATGCTGTATGTAATGAGTTGATCTTGTGTCATTTCCATAACACAGAGAGCTTTCCTTCACAGATCTGTTAATGTAATGTGTCATGTGAGCATTGGGGTGTAGAGACTGAAAGAGTTAATGTATCACACGTACAGGAGGCAAGAGTGTGCCTTGGCTTCTGGCCTGGAAAACTCTAAGCACCGGGTTAAGAAGACAGAGGGAAGCAGACACAAATACTAGGGCAGTTCGGCGGCCCCTGTGCATTTCAGTCGTTGCACAGTGGCACAGGTGTCCTGTAACGCATCCCTGAGGTTCTGGAGCCCATCGGTCTTGCTGACCAAGCTTGTGAGAAGTCACTAGCACATAATTAGAGAGCGTAAGGTCAAGCCAGCATTTGAATCAATGTTAAGTTTCTCCGTAAGTACTGAGTATGAGTTACTTACATGTTTAGACCTGAAAACTGTTCAGCGGAAGAGTTACATGGTGACTTTAGTCTTGGATTTGTGAAGGCCAAAGAAATTCTAAGGAAAAGTTAAAAAGTTTTTCTAACAGGAGCTGACAGACAGGACTGTGATACGATTTTCATGCAATGCTTTTAATTTTTCAAATTGCTGAGGAGACTTTCTCAGTCTGAACCTGTCTGATCATGCTGATCATGTCTCTACCCACTATGAGATTCTAAAGCCAGTTTCCTGAGAAATCCTTGAGAAATCTTTAGAAAAAAATGAAGTTACACATTAACCAATGTATTCTAACCTATAAGGTCACTAAGCCTTTCAAATGTATTGCCTACAATGGGAATTAGGTGGCTAAATCTATCTGCTCTACTTTGAAAATATACCCTTAGCAATAGCCTAACTCTCTGCTTCCAACTGCAGATGAGTGACCTTAGAAAGAAAGGATGAGAACATTTTTAATCCAAGTATTTATTGAATTAACAACAGGGGTAAATACTATATGGTTCTCAGCATTCATTTTACAAGGTTTGCCATCATCATGATGGCCCAATCGTGCAGAGAGAAAGGATTTGTGTTGCACAGGCAATAGGAATTTTACAGCATGATTAAAATGTTTATGTATTTTACAGTTCTAGAAGGATTTTAAGGTTAGCATTAATATATATTTGTGGTACCGAGACATGCTGAGAATTTTTAGTTCATTTTTTACTAAGAAGACAGTTTCAAATTTAAATTCATTGTAGCTTAGTTTGGTATGGGTTGTTCCCCCCCCCCCCCCCCCCCCAATATATATGCTGATTCTGAGTCATGAGCAGATTATAGTGCCTTGAAATGCCATACCACCAGGCATGTCTGTGTGTCTAGAGATTTCAACAGTGGTCTTTCCAGTAATTATATGGAGAACATATCTTGGCTTGTAGCTAGGAGATTGTTTACTGATGCTCTGCAGTGTATTCTTCATATCATCTTCTGCGGACATCTGGTCCACCAAAGTAGAGGAACTGCTGCTTGGCCTGTGAAACTGCTGCCTCAGCTACCCCGAATAGTCTTCTATGGAGAATTTGGTAATTCATTCCTCATAACTATACTCAGATGCCAATGCTCTGTCAAAGACATTCTTCTGCCTCAGGTTAACTTTGTCAGGAAGAACCAGGTAAAGGTCCCTTTTGAAAGACACCACAGTTTCTTGGGACGCTGATGCATCAAACAGATTATCAAATATAACAAATACTATTTTCCTAAATTATTATTTGCAGTTTTTAATTCCCTGCTTCTTTCCTAGAAAAAAATGTTTCTGTTAACTCTCTAGAAAAAATGCTAATGTTAAGCATTAACATTTTTTCCACTTAACAGATTTTTAATTCATCATTTGGATTACATTTCACAAAGCATACAATTTTCTTGAGATTCAAAAGGAGCTGTGACTCATTTCCCCTGTTTGTAAATCCAAACAAACCAAGTTCACCAGGCTGAAGTGTTTCATGCTGTTTGCTTATACTTGCCCAAAACTAGCCCATAACCTGCTGTTTCAAATGTCCCCGATGTAGGAATGAGGAGACCACATCAAGCAGATTAAGAACTGACCAAACATTTACTCCGCAGCTAAACACATCTTTGTGTACTTTTTGAAACACTTGCACAGTTATTCATTATTTTTCATCATTATCTGAACTGTTTGTCTTAGGACTTGACTGGGAGCAGATATGGAAAAAAAGATACTATTTTTGCAAAAGTTACAGCCTACTATGAGTAAAAAACCGACCAGGAATTTTTTGTCTTAATTTTATTGACATCAGTAATTACAGCTGCTCATCTGAGGTTTTATTCAAGCTTGCAAACCGCTCTAGCTTTATCCATCATGAGTCTAATCTTTCCTTGGTGTTCTCTGCCCCCTCTGGAATTAACATACCCTTTTTTCCTGGTGTCACAAATCTGACATTGCTCTTCAGACTTTGCACATGCCCTCTCTTTTACCTTTATCATTCACAGGCAACCCTTGTGCTCATTTGCTTCCTTCTGCTGTCCCATTTTGGTATCCTCACCAGCCTTCAGCATCTGAGAATCTCTCTTGTGAAAAGCTAGTGGGGGCTGGTGACATTGAGATGAAAGACAAAATTATTTTCAACTCATCAGCTCTGATAATAACCAATACTAAGTTTCATTATTATAATTCACCCTGACCCATATAATTTCCCATAAAAATCATGTAAGAACTGTTTATCTAATACATTGTTTAAGAAAAATAAACCCAGGGAATTTAGCATTTGAAAAAACACAGTCACAGAATAGTCACACATGAGAGAGGGACTCATGGGGGGAAAGCTCATTGCTAAGGATTAAACCCATAATATGTCAGCAGTAAATACCAGTACTGTAATTACAGATGATATTAATAAAAGCATTAAGTATTTTAAGTCACAGAGACCTTTCAAGAAATTACTAATAAACTAAAAAGTAGACCAAGGATCACCTGATTTAATTGTGAGGGGTTTTTTCACAGCCATTTTCTCAAGTGTCTCAGGGAGAGAGAGAGAGAGAAATATAATATAGTCCTGAAAACTCTGCAGTGTATCTCAGGTATTGGTTGCATGCTATGGATAAGACAGAAAAAATCCACTCCTCTGTGAGCAGGAAACTTGTCCTAGTTGACAGCTAGCAACTTAAATAACATGTAGTGTTAACTTTTCTCTTAATATGTTTAAGTTCTTCAAATTTGGATATCTATCCCTGGATCTGGCTGTCTTTATTTGGAACCTAAATTTAAGCAGAAGAGACTAGCTGTATCTCCACTTTCAAACCCGTAGGTACTTCATCCCTCTGGAGAAAGCAAACTCACTTGAAAATGGAGTGCACTCTCAAGAAGACTGGAATCTTTTCAGAGAAATCCTGGCATAAGCAAGGAGCAAACATTTCTAGTGTTTTCACCTTCTCTGATGAAGGTAGGACTTTCCACTTCATAACAATGTGGATGGTTGACAGATAAGCATTTCCTCAGCAATTTATACCTTCTGAGCATGAGAGGCAGAGGAAAAAAGACTCTCTGTTTTGGGAACTCTGCATTATTTCACCCGTGAAGTCATGCAACAATTGATTAAAGATATTTCCTACCTGTACATCTTTCCTTTGATTTACACGAAGACTTCTATGTCAGGGGTATAAGTTTCTATTAGATGCAATTGTACGTCCTTAAGACGACATACACACACACACACACACCCTGCCATGCACACACACATAACTATTTCTATTAAATTCTGTAGGATTTCTCACTGGGGCTGGCACAAAACAGTTAGCCCATAAATTACTTGCAAAAAAGAAGAAAGCAAATTATAATTCAACCATTTTTGTATAGAACATATTGCTTTATATAGAAATAGTCGGTTTATAGCTGTCTGAGAGTAATTGGTTCATTCCATTCACAATGATTTATTTATTAATGTTGCTGATTTGCACACATACACAGCTTGGAGTACACAGAACAGTTTTATATATAAAATTGATAAATACATTTAATTTATTGATTTGCAAATGACAAATTTATTTGGTCTAAAAAGTTTATTGGTTCATAAGAAAGAAATATTGATTTTTGTGTGTAATATAAGTTTTAGATGTGCACTTAAGTAGAGGCAGCAGAACTGCTTACACTGCTTGGTGGAAGTCTATCAAGCTTTTCAACCTTATCTTTATTTTGAGGGGTTTATAGCTAGGTCATAAAAAATGAGTTTGGGCTGAGTCTTCTTTTAAGACAGTCGTGTATCTACTGCTTGACATCTCAGTCAAGAGCACTTTTAAGCACATTCACAAAACAGATTGGTCACTGTTAAGCAGTAGATGTTTAGAATAAATACCCATTAACTGTAACTGTAGATTTATTTCTGTCCATAATTTCTGCAATTGGCTATTTGGCTTATTCTGTGTTTTCTGTTAAAGAAAATAATGTGTTTATTGAAGAATAATAAAAAGTATTTTAAAAGTGCTGCGTGCTTTATAGACAAGGAGGGTGTTGACTTAAGGCTCAGCCTGATGCTTCTGAAGACAGTGAGAGTATTTCCATGACTTGAAACGTTAATGAGTAAATTTCCCTTAGCTGTGGGGCAGAGAAACGTTCAAGCACATCGCAACAGTGTGTCCCAATCTCAGCAAGGCAGCAGTACAGTTCACTGACTTGCAGATTCCTGTTATCCCCCAACACATTGTGATCATTGTGCCTCGTGTCTAGGAAGAGCTAGGTAATGAGCTGCATTCCCAGTGATTCTTTGTCTTTCTGTATAAAGTTTATATTAAGATGCTTACTTTGCATAATAAGGTTATGCACTCAAGTGAAAGACTTCCTACCAGAGTGTAGGAAAGATGTTGCTGGCGTTGCATGGGGACACAAGTACTCAAATGTCATATGAAGAAAATTGGCCTAATATGTTTCCGGTCTGCCTTCCTGTGCTGTTCTCTCTCTCTGTTTTCCTGTTCTGGCTCAGTGTTATTCCCCTCTTTGGCTCTGTTGCTGTGATTGATTGTGGGACAGAAAAAAGAAAAGAAAAGAAAAGAGAAAAGAAAAGAAAAGAAAAGAAAAGAAAAGAAAAGAAAAGAAAAGAAAAGAAAAGAAAAGAAAAGAAAAGAAAAGGAAAGGAAAGGAAAGGAAAGGAAAGGAAAGAAAAAAGAGGAAAGCAAACAAAAGAAAAGAGAAAAGGGGAGAGGCGAGGAGAAGAGAAGAAAAGAGAAGAGAAGAGAAGAGAAGAGAAGAGAAGAGAAGGCAAAAACCACTGCAACATGGGGGTTGAAACCTGTGCCTCATGGTTGAGGAGGGGATGGAACACCTTTAAATCAGCTCTGTGTGCCTGGATCCTGAGTGGGTTGATAAACTATTAGATTATTTCTGGATGCAGGAGTTGAATGCACCATTAACAAGTTTGCTGATGATACCAAACTTGGAGGTGCTGTTGACTCTCTTGAGGGACAAGGGGCCTTGCAGAGGGATCTAGATAGATTGGAGCATTGGGCTATGATTAATGGGATGACATTTAACAAGTCAAAATGCCGGATTCTGCACCTAGGATGGAGTAATGCTGGGCACAGGTCTAAATTGGGAGAGGAGTGGCTGGAGATCAGCCCTGCAGAAAGGGCTCTGGGGGCACTGGCTGACAGCAGGCTCAGTGTGAGTCAGCAGTGTGCCCTGGCAGCCAAGAGGGCAGACCGCATCCTGGGGAGCATCAAACACAGCACAACCAGCTGGTCAAAAGAGGGGATTATCCTGCCATATTCAGTGTTGGTGCAGCCTCTCCTTGAGTACTGTGTGCAGTTCTGGCCCCACAATTTAAGAAGGATGTAAACGTCCTTGAATGAGTCCAGAGGAGGGCAACAAAGCTGGTGAAAGAGTGAGAAAGAATGTCCTATGAGGAGTGGATAAGGACTTTGGGCTTGTCTAGTTTGGAGAAAAGGAGGCTGAGGAGTGACCTCATTGCTCTGTAGAGCTTCCTGAGGAGGGGAAGTGGAGAAGGAGGTGCTGGGCTCTTCTCCCTGGGAGCCAGTGGTAGGACGTGTGGGAATGGTTCAAAGCTGTGCCAGGAGAGGTTTAGGCTGGACATTAGGAAACATTTCTTTACTGAGAGGGAGGTCAAACACTGGAACAGGCCTCCTAGAGAGGTGGTCGATGCCCCAAGCCTGTCAGTGTTTAAGAGGCATCTGGACAATGCCCTTAACAACATGCTTTAACTTGGTCAGCTAAGAATTGGTCAGACAGTTGGACTAGGTGATCATTGTAGGTCCCTTCCAAGTGAAATATTCTATCTATATCTAGTCTATTTTGCAATTGTATTCTTTTTGTATTCTGCCTGGCTGGTGACAACGCTGGCTAGCCTGTGCCCAAGGACCGCATGTATTTTAGGTGCAGCTCAGTGTTGCGATGGAAGAAGCCTTGAGAGCTCATCTCAGACTTACAGGAAACCTTCAGAGGGCGGGGATGTTTCCCATCCATGCAGACACCAGGGGAAACAGGATCTCTAAGAACACCATCCCCCAGCTGAGATCCTGTGGACTGGAGGCAATGTCTGGGTCTTCCTAAGGCTGGACATTGCATTGATACAGTATTTTAACTGAGGGAAGCAAAAAGAATGTCTTGAAGGTAAACTTAGACGTAAGTTTATTACAGATACTTTTTTCTTTTCTTTTATACTGTCTCTAAATATCTGCTTTATTAGGCTTTCCATTTTTAAGTTAAACAAAACATATATTTGTTTCTTCCAAAAAGTCTCTCCATCTGGTGATAAGAGACATTTCAAGTCTGGCAAAACATTTGTTTTTCATTCTCAAGGAAGTAACAGTCCTAAATGTAGGTTTGGCCTGAACAGATGAGTTGTGGTATAGAAAAACAAAAAGAAAAAAAAGAAAAAAAATCAGCTTAGGTCAACTGTTAAACAGATCTGGGATTCAAACTTTAAGAAAGGGAAATTAGTACCTAGTTTTACCCAGAATATGAGGGTGTGGACAACTTCATTTCTTCACATATTACATCCTAGTCAAAACAGTATGACTGTTCAGCAACAAACAGGTGAGATCTGATCTCAACTGGAAGCCTACTATAGTTAACAGTTAATAGTATAGGTATTAATTTACAGGAGATTTCCTTCAGACACACCACACTTCTTATTTGTTTGTCCAATTCTGAATTTTGTTATTATTATGAAACAACTTGATGAAGAGACACAATTGAATGGAATTAGATACACTGTATTGATTATGTCTTTGTTGTTATGCTGTGATTTCAAGATTTTATAGAATGTCTGAGTCATGAGATGTCACTGCATGGTAGATTAATTTGGTCCCAGAGACTGGCCAAGATACTTCCAGCTGTGCAGATAGACTTAACAGAATATGACCTCTGTCACACCACACCTCAGAAGACAGTTTTATCTGTTATATGTACCTATGCAGACACTTGTTTTTACATTACTTCGGTCTTTGTGCTCACCTGGAGACATGAAACTTCTGAAACTGCCTGCTGATGGCTATAACTAGCCTTACAAGTACTATTAGTATAGCAGTAGTGCCTGGGACCTCCAAAGCTGAGTACTTATATGACAAAGCCCAAAACCTTGTGTCAGAAAGCTTACAATATAAATGAAAGATAGATGGGAAAGGGTACAATCAACAAACTGGAAAAATACAAGTTAAAAGGGAAAGCACAGGATACAGAGATACTTATCATGACTAAGGTAAGTTTTAAAGAATGGTTAAAAAGTGAATAAATAATACATTTGTGGATCCTACTGTTAGCTTCTTTACCAAAGGACCTTCTACACAAGCATTACGAATCATAGCTTAGAGACATTATTTGGGGAACCTGACAAGTGAGTAATAGGTGTAATTCTAAATAAACTGATTAGTGCATAAAAATATCCAGGAGGATGTTGATCCATTAAAAGTACTTGCAAAAACCACATAGATAGAATAATTTTTTTAAGGAATATTTATTTTCAGTTCCATTTAAACAACCCACTTTTGTAACACATACTAAAATCTTTAGGAAACATTCTAAGAAATTTCAGGATTATAGCCACAGGGATGAATTAAATGCATTTCAGTTCTGCAGACTAAAATACAGAATATGTTTGCATCATTCTGCATTTTATTATGTTGCTGCCTTTTGGTATGTTTTACATTAAAAATACATGACTGACACTCTTTATACCAGTAAGCCTTTTTATTGAAAAAAAATGTTATTGCATTAAACTACATTCCCAGGAATTCCTTGAATAACCTAAAAAAAAAGCCGCGTTGCATGTACAATAGTGCAATTCACTTAGCTACTGTATAATATAAAACACTTTATACAGAGAATACAAAACAAAATTACTAGTTTACATATTATACTAGCCAGAGTATCATCCAGTTTTAAATATAAACTTAACACTTTTAAAATTAATCTGGTCAAATGGCATTTTTATGCAAATCTGCACAACAAATATACATATTAAATGTATTCCAGAAGTGTCTCAGTTACCAAAAAAAATCCCCCCCCCCCAACCCCCCAATTTTTGTCATTGTGTAGCTCAGGAAACTTTTATTATTGGAATTTTACAGTATGGGTGACCTGTTTCCTTGGATTATGTATCAAGAATATACAATCAAACTAAAATAGATTATTAACTTGGAGTGTATATATTGCTGCCATCAGGATACTGTAAGTCTTTTAAAAATCAGCCTAAATAAAAACAAAATTGTAGCACGGCTCCATACATCAGGCTCAATTATGCTTTTAATCATAATAATGAGACATATTTAAAGTACATTATTGATGAAAGACAAATATGGCAGCAAGTAGAGCAAATATATTACCTCAGCTGTGCTGATAATTTTATTACATTTCTCCAAGAAAATCCCTTCTGTGTACTAAGAACAATTGGACATTCTCTTTGTTAGTAGCCGATGATTGCTGTTTTGCTATTGTGCTGTTTCTGTTCCTTCTTAATCCCTCTTTTTTTCCATAAATACCTCTCAAAATCCTAATTGTCATTGTTCCAAGAATTAATTTTAATCTTTATTGTCTATTCATTTGCCTTACCAAATCATCCTTGTTGGTATATACAATGATGCAAGGACATCCTATGATTTGGTTCCTTCCTAGAATGCCATTGTATTGTGCATACATTAAGGGAAACATATATAACTATTTTCCATAAAGGATCTATGTAGTAGGAAATGGTTAAGTTTCAATTGGTCAAGTTTCTTGCCATATGAATTTCTACAATATTAACATGGACTGTAAGAAGCAGGGATAGAAAATGTGTGTATACACATTAAAGATGAGATTAACCAGTCATTTCTTCTGTTCCACTTTTTTCTCTTGGTGTTACCTACTTAGGATTCAAATTAACTCTTATATACAATGAGAACAGCTGGTTTTTCTTGAATAGGATTGGAACTATGCCCATAAATTTAAAAGTTTCTAGGGCTGGAAATACATCTTTAGGCTGGTATTAGCCCTGAACTGGTGGTGATGGCTGTGCAGCTCAGTCAGCCCCTTCCAGGGCACAGGTTGACCTGCTCCTTTAAAACGTCCAATTCAGAGTCTTTCTACAGAATTATGACTAATGTTTCCAAGTGGTCCACTAAGTGAGGGATCTTCATCCAAGCAAGTAAGTACTAATTTTCGGAGGTGTTGAGTCACATTCAGTGAAATATGTTTGATTCTCAGAAAATATAGTTTCAGAAGTATAGAAATTATATGGAAATTCAGATGTAATTTTGGGAAGATTTTCAGCCAAAAATGAAAGGAATAATTTTAAAACTGGGGAATTATTTATTTTTAACATATTTCCCAAAGAAAATTTCTCACTTCCTTAATTGTGAAGCAATAATTTCAATTAAAGACGTTCCCTACAATTAAAATGAGAAAATTAAACCATAAAGATAAGTAACTCCAAAAAGGCATCTTGTTAATGAAATTAATAAATCAGCTGGGAATCCAACCAAAAGATATTTGCGGGTGCTGATTTCACCAACGTTTCTGAATAAAAAAAAATGTTTTACTTCTGCTCAGTCTCCAGATCTTTTCCTGACAACTTTTATTTGATGGCTAAAATGTTAAGTATCCAAAGAAACTTTAACTTTGAAAATACAAAACAAGCAGTTATAACTTCTAAAGCCATTTGAAAAGTTTGGCATAATACCGGTTTATGCTGAAGCAGCTGCTTTTAGAAATTAAAACAATTCCATTTTATTGCAGTGTATCAATCTGCTTTGAAGAAAACTAAGTTAGAAAATTGGTCCTAAGTTTTATTTTAAATAGTCAACTTAATTGCAATTGGATTTCTCAGTTTCTTCAAATAGCCAAATATAATGGAATAAAATCCTCCAAAAGTTTTTTAATATGTTTTATATGGATTCTGAAAGACACATTATTAATTGTGCACTACATTATTGTGAATGAATTGAAATTATTTCAAATGTTTCTAATCCAAACAAAGAGGTACCGTCAGACACTTCACTGTCCAATTATATTGGAAAGCATGCCTGCAGTCTAACCACAATTATGAATTTAATTTCATGCTAAATATCCCATGTTGAGTTAGAAACATTATAAAAATAGTTAGATTGTGCCATTCAAAGAGATGCTGAAGACCTCACCTATTTCCAGATACACAGTTTTTACTAGCAATTTCAACCACTCATTACCCTGAAGGTTGGATACATGCATTCAAACATTGCAGATTCAGAACTTCAGTTTGTATGTTGAAAGTTTGGGAAGCCATGCAAGAATCCTGACATATTTCTTTAGATTCAATATACCTTGAAATGCTGAGAACTGTGGTATAGTTTTCTATGAGACTTGACCTGGAGAGCCAGTTTCTGCTCAGAATTTTATTTCTGCATTTTTATGAATATCAGCACAATTTTATAGGACCAGCCAATTGTTTATGTTGTTTGTGAAAGGGATGAAACATATTTACACATTCTTTGTGCAAGACTCTCCTGCTCTGGTAGGAAAGAATTGTTGCAGTCTTGGCCAAGGACCTCTGAGGTTCAAAGCCAGCACTAGCTGCTGGGCAATTCTGGGCTGCTGCTGCCCACCCCTGACATACCCTATGCTACAGCCACAGGCAGGCTATGCCAAAGAACTTGGCTTCATCCCCTTCTTTCCCTTGCCTTCTTGGATGCTTGGCTCAGGGAGAAAAGTAGCAGTCTGCTTGTGCCAGCACAGAGCCCCCTACACTAAGGGAATTTTTTGTTATGTACGTGTGGCCAAACTGGAGTCTCTTTACACTGTCCAAGCAATGTATCCCAGGGACAAAATCACTAAAGTATCCTTGAGATGTTGTTGTGACCCTCTTCTTCCAGTGTTAACTCATCACCCCTCACTCTGGGGCTCCCCAATTTGTTTTGGCCAGGAGTCAAAACCAGGGACTTGTGGTCCCAGATACCTTCTTTTTTGCTCAGTCTGAAATACCTTAGCCAGACCAAGTGCTATACTGTTGCATACAGACACTCAGAAAAGCACACCTTTGAGGTGTGTCAAGATTGCTCTACCTTATATTGCACTACTTTAAACCACTCTTCAGTGTTGATGTTCTCGGTCCTGTGGTGCCTGGGTGCTGTGGTCCCATTCCTCCTGACAGCCACAGGCTTCACTTCAGACTGTTCTTTCCAACCCTTCTGTAGAATAGAAGCTGGACCCTGTCCTCCTTGTGATAGTATCGTAAAAGACTTTAAACCAGCTTTTACCCAGTGATATGAGAACTAAATCAACGTTCGTATGCTGTCAGTCAGAATGTGGACTTTAAAATATTTGCCCTTGTGCTCTCAGCAAAACAGTAAATTTCCCCTCAGACGTGACTGAACACTGAATAATTTATATCATTCAAATTTGGGGTTGGAGCCATGGTGTAATTGTTTGGGCTAGTTTAAATAGCTAGAAACACTGAAAACTTCTTTTATTGTAGGTAACTGTTGGGTCTGGCTAGAGCAAGAATGGTGATGGGGCTCTTGCCCTTGGAATAATGGATGAACAAAGGGATTTGGATGTATAGCAGAAGGTGTGGCTGCATTCAGGTGGGGTGTAAATAAGGTTGGGATATATGCAGTGTGTGGCAGCGTGGGAAAGGTCAGTGGGGAAGGGTGGAGAGGGGTGGTGGAGACCAAGTGCAATGGGTGTCCTGTCAGCAAAGCAGGGTGGGTGGGAATGAGGGCTGGTGCTAATGGGGAAAGTGGTATGGGGGCAAAATGTGCCTGAGAGAGGGGGTGGAGGTGGGCCAGGGAGAGATGGCTGCCGTGGGGATGTACAGATGCCGAGACAGCAAAGCGTTGCAGCAGTGTGTGGTGGATGGTGGTGACAGCAGCGTGCTGCTGAACAGGGAGGGCAGGAACTGCTGGTGTTGCAGAGAAGGCAGCTGGTCCTGGGGCAGGCAAAACTTTCAGGTGTTTTGCCAGAAGTTGTTTCTGCATATGCTGCTGGGCTTGCAGCTGCAGCAACCTGTATTTTTCTACTTCCTCTGGTGAAAATGTGATAGGCTGCTGCGTTAAAGGAGGGGAGGTGGATTTGCTGTACACTTCTAGGTCATTTACTGTGTCCTCATACTTCTGCATAGCATTGTCACAAAGAGAGTCTGAACTGCCTTCTGCCCGGTTTGAGTCCATGTTTACATCATGTAATTCTTCTTTGGTCTCTGTTGAATTAGCAACAACAGAATATCTATTAGAGGGAAAAGCACCAGGGAAATCATTTGGTACTGGGTCACAGCTTTGTATAAAGGGTTGCACTTCACTAATGAAGAGATTGGATTGTTCCTTTATTGCCGTGTTCCTTTTTATGTTCGGGCTCTGATAGCCTGTTCCTATTTGAATGATGTCTTTAAAAAGGCAATGATCATAATCAGTGCCAGTTGAAAGAGCAACATTAGTTATCTCTGACGCTTCAAAGTTGTTTTTCTTCACACTGGTTTCCAATGAACTAATTTCATTATGCCCCGTGTCATTTTTACCTACACTTAGCAGTTTCTCTGGCAAAGGTAACACTGCAATATCATCTACCGATGATGAAAACTGAAGAGCAAAGTGACTTCGCGAGTGATCCCTTAATTCTACCCCACAAGTGTTTGAAAATTTCTCTGAATCGTGAATTTGTTCCTGGGTTTTCTTGGACTGCACTCTTTCTAAAAGTAACTTGGCGGTCAGCGACTTTCTTTTTCCACATATGTCTTTTGCCAGGGTTTCAGAAGAGCAGGTGGCAAAGTTTTTTGGCTGACCATTCACATTCAGAGAGTCATAATGTGCAATTTCAGCTTTTCCCATTTCAGTGTTAGAACCTCTTTCTGCGTCGTCTTTTGTTTTGTCATCACAGTTGTCAGTCTCTTTTGAGAAGGATCCTGAACTGCTACCTCTTGATATTCTGCTACTAGATGATCTTTCGCTGCTTCCTGAGTCTCTGGTGGAACAACTTTTGGAGCTATGGTAGCTTCTACTTCCATTGTGCACTTTGCCAAAATGCCGGTGTCTACATCTGCTGTGTTTAGATCTGTCTCTGTGTTGTAAAACTCTATGTCTTGAACATCTTCGATATTTAAGTGTGCCCCTCTGTGTACAGTTTCTAGTTCTGTGAGTTCTGCTACAACAAAGGTAATCCTCATCTGTATCATTAGAAGTGAAAATACACTTGTGCTTTCTGTGTTTACATTTGTGCCTTTCAGCTGTCTTGCTTTTTCTTTTACAACAAAAAAGCAAATGGTTTCTGCTGTGATTATTCGATGTGGGACTCAGGTAGCTCATGTAGCTACTCGTACCACTAACTGAAGTGTCAGAATAGCTGGAATGTCTGTCAGAGGAGGACTTTTGAGGAGATGGGAATCTCCAGCATCCCATGTAACTTCCACATCTTTCATTTTCTGAATACCTGCTGTTTGAACTGGATTTATAACTAAGGAAACTTCCACTAGAGTCTTTTCCACTGTCACTTATGTCACTGCTGCAGCTGGCCACATCTTGAATGGATCTGCAGTCATTTTGGTTTTCACGTTTTTCCTCAGAATAAATAAAATTACATTTTGCAGCTTTAGACTTTTTAATCCTAGACATAAAAGCAGAAAAGGAAATGCTTTCATTTCTAATGTTCTGGTTTTTTCTTTCACAGCTATGAAAATGATGCTTTAAAGGTCTTCTCAGTGTTGTTGTATGAAGACTTTTTTCTGTCACGTAATCCTTTTGTGAGACATCAAGGTAAGCAGGCACTTTGGGTATATTTTCATTTAAATAATCTGCAATGCATTTTTGACCATTTTCATTCATTTCTTTCCCTATGTCTGACTCAGCTTTTTGCTTGACCTTTCTTGGATTTAGGGAACCTTTCATCTTCTTTGGTTTCAACAACTGATTATCTTGTTCATTTGACATTTGCTTGTGTTTTATTAAACCTGAGGCTTCATTTTCATCTGCAGTCTTATTTATAGAGTACTCTTTACAGCTTGCTTTGTTTGTTTCATGATGTTTACCATCTCTGTGATTTAAAGAGAGTCTGAAGTCAAAATACAGTGGATTACAGCCATATGAAATACAGGGCTCAGTTTTTGTAAACAAAAGTAATTCTGTGGGCCACTGTAGAGCAGTGGTGCCATCTTTGCTTACTACATGGAGGAAAGGCAATGCTTGGGGATTAACATCTTTAACTGTGGTCTCCCTTGGAAATGTTTCCATGTTCCCATTTGTGTTTTCTGAACTCTCCAACGATCTTTCTCTTTTTACCACCCCAGGACTGTCATTAATGTTGCTTGTGCCTGTCAGCTGAGGTTCTGGCTGTTGTGGGAGCTCAGGTAACTGGTCAGGCAGGTGGGCATTGCTGTTCTTGTAGGTGTTCAGCTGTGTACAAAAATTGCTAGCGTGGCATGAAGGTGAAATGAGAGTTTCTAACAATTGTTCAGACTCATTCAATTTGCTCTCTTGCTCTGTTTCTCTAAGTGAATCAGAAAAATCCAAATTTGAAAGCTGTATTTTGGCTTTGGAAAATGAAGGATGAGCACTGACCTTTTCTTCTAATTCTCTATCACTACTTTTATCATTTTCCTTTAGCATTTTAGGTTTTACAGCTACATGACTTGATGCACTGTTATCCAAATCCTTTTGGGCTTGTGTAATAGGTAGCCCTTTATCCAAGCTTGCTTTCATGTCCTCCTCCAAAAGTGTACCAGAGCAACAGCCCTCAAGAGCTTGCTTTGTTTTATGGTTGGGGGATTCACTACAATCATTTCCTTCTTCAGAGTTCTCACTGAAGACTGATGCTGAGGACTCTAGCTTCAAAGGGACTTTTTTAGAGAATGAGAAAGACACTCCTGCCCTTTGAGAAGTATTGGTGCTATCTGGGAGCGCTTGTGAGACTTGATTTCCAAGTGCATGGGGTCTTTCGGTAGGGGACTGGTGCCTGCTTATGATAAGCTGTTGTTTCTCTAGTACGCTGCTGGAGAAACCTTGTCCTTCACTTGTGATAGTTCTTGGAGAACTGGCTGTGAACTTGCCGCCCTTGTACAGGAAAATGCCATCTGGTGATTGCTGCTTTTCCACGACTAATCTGGGGGCTTTAAGCAATGGTCCACTCCCAGTCATGCTGTAAGGTAATAAATTAAAAAAAAAACAAACAACAAGCTGTATTAAGTAACCAAGTTAAGGCAGAACTCGCATTTGACGATGTCTATCTGGTGAAGAAGGGTGTCACTCATGCTGTTACTAGGGAAAACTAAGTTTCTAAAGTTTCTAAAGGGTAAATGTGCAGTCTAGCCCTGAGCTTGGGCTTCTATATGGGCAAGACAGTCCTTACATACAGGAAATTATATGATTTGAAGTCAACATATGAATGCTCTTTTTCAGTTATGCCCATGTATGTCCAGAATAAACAATATTGTCTTTACTCTGCCTTTACATCAAGGAGAATCTGGTCTGTGATAAGTCTTGGCTTTCTGAGAGGCCACTGCAAAGGAAATTGTGCCTTGTTCAAAATGAGACACTTCCACCTGGAGCATCTGCAGAATCAAACTCTATAAGAGAAAAGGCAGCATTCTGCTTGCCTAGCGGGGGGAAGTGGGGGGTATGCATGATTTTTTTAAGAGTAGATTTTTATTTTATCTTTATACTATTTCACATTAGATGACTTTGTGAAATATTCAAAGAGATATTAATGCTAAAACTATCACCAAACATTGGTGGGGAAAAGGACACAAGGTGGATTTCCATCAATACTAATGGCAACTTCACTGCTCTCATTATCAATCACCATTTGACTTACTTCTCCATATTTTTCCTTTCTGTATTGTACTCTCATTAATTAAAGTTTTCCTCTTCCCAAAACCTCTCAGATTTTAAATCTGTGGTTTAGTTTTCTTGTACTTTAAAAAAAAAAAACAAACCTATTTTAAGAAGGTCTTAACAAACATGGAAAATCACTGATTTTTTTGCAATAGATAATTAACTGAGATTGGAATGACTGTTGCCATTTTCCATTAGAGATGAGACATATATATAGCTACCATACAAATGTTATTCCAAGTAACATTTTAAACATACATTTCGTTAGACCAATTATCTACATTTGCTATCAATGCAGTATTACAGTACACTTACATGAAAAAAATTTGAAGCCAGTGTCAGTTAAGAGTTTGATTAAAAATTAGAAAATATTTTAATTAAATGTAAGTATATTATGACTGCCAGATCTGCATAGCAGCTATCTATAAATAGCCAAGCATGTCTTATAAATGCTATAAAAATGCATTGATCTTAGGCAGTGGAAACAACATAAAGACTCCCTGGAGTAGGGTCAACTCCAAGTATGAGAATATGTATGCATTTCTGAGAATATATTTGCATTTGCCACAAATTTGGCATCAGGAGATACAAATTCACCCCTATTTGTACATCAGGAAGGAATTATCTCTTGGAGAAGGCATGTAAAGAGATCATTTTCAAAGTCTCCTTGCAAAAGCAAAATAAAGCTGCGTTTTCAGTTTTTCGGTGCAAGACATTAACAGTAATTTTGTTGTCAAATTGTATTAGCTTCTTGTAAAGAACTCTGTTGGGACCTGAGGCACAGTACTCAGGGACAATAATAATTGTGCATGTGTATAGACTTTTGCTTAGACAGGCTGACTTTCTGTCTTGCCTGAGCAACTGGGCATGCTACCCCTCTGCCAAGATCTCAGCCACCCCTGAACCTGTTAGTCATTACAAACAGGAACAGTAAGCACTGTCTTTCCAGACTCTTTGTAAAGGATTATGGACTCCTGGCTCTTTCTAAAAGCAAACCTGCTTTTTCCCTCCCAGACTCATTCTGGCTTTCCTATTATCACCGACCTTATCGAACTATCTGAGACTACATCTTCAAGTGCGTGCACATAAAGGCATCTTCCCACAGGCAGATACATTTCTTTTACTAGATTTGTATGAAAATGGAGTTGTAACCATAAAAGTGATACATTACCACTAAACAGTTATATTTCAGCAGATTGCTCAAAAGCAATTACATAGGCCAAAATTAGTGTATAATAAACTCTGAATGTTATTATTTCCAGGGTACAGTAAGCTTGATGTGAATTTTAAAGGATGCCACTTTAATTATCTACTTAACTCATTACGGTCATAGATTAATATAAACAATTGGTCTGGTGACAATCTATTCTAGTGACGCATTCAGTGTCATTAAACAAAGGAGATTTCTCAAATGTAAAGGTTTATTACTGAAAACTTTGTACTGTATCTTGATATTCATCAACAGAGCTAACAGTATTGGGCAAACTTAACTCAGTTAATTACTTGTTTTTCATTCATATCATGATACTCCCATTACTCTACAGAGAAACTGTGAGAATAATCTCAGTATACTAAAGGTAGTGAAAATGATTCACAGACTAAATACAGATGGTCTAAAAGGTGGGTTTCCTCTCCCATTCACTTACTATCAATTGATAAGACAGTTATACTAATCTATTCAGGTCAGTTTGAATAAGGTAAAATGGTGATATTATAAAAATATCTTCATACCACTCAGTTCAGAAGAGATAAGATTAACTAGCTACAGGAGAGAAAAACAGAAACCTTCAAATAGCATGTAATTAATTCAGGGGCTTTCAATTTTATGGTTTGCAGAACAGGAACATTTGGAGTTGGGGACAGCTGAAAACAGGTTACAGTATACACAATCTCTACATTACAGAGTGTAGGAGTGAAAATATGGAGATTTCTTCTGGGACTGAGGAAAGAGGGCATTAAAACGTAATAGCAATTTTAAATACTTGCCATTCTGACTGCTTCCGTAACTCTGCGAGCTGGTGGAGCCGCTTGAGTGCTTTTTCCTGTTTCTTCTCATCTTTCCATGACTTTGAAGCCACATTTCGAGCAAATTCTCTTTGTTTTAAATCTTTCAGTCTCTGTGTGAAAAGAACAAAAAAAGAAGGGATTAAAGATGTACACAGCAGTTACATTTTCTCTTACTCCATTTATTTGGTTTTGGTGAAGTTAATATATAAATGGAGAGTACAAATATACTTAAAATGCTATCATCCTAAGAAGAGATTGAAAATGCTATTTTTGCCTAACAAAACAACATGATTGGGCCATTGCTATTTAGCTGATCTATACCTACAGATGAATGATACTTTTTAGTTTATTATGAATAAACAAATCTTCTGTTGTGTACAAATACATACACAAAACTGGACTCCATTTAATGTAGCTGAAATTTTCACCTGGAATTTAATCCATTAGCATACACTGGAATAAAGCTGAGCTTGTGTGTGTAATATATTTTGTAGATCTCTGTACTTGCACATGTATGCATGTATGTATGTGTGCTTGTGTGTTGGTTTCGTAGATTTTAAGACTGCATTTGTTTTTCAAAGGAGAGAACTACTGTCTGAAATATTTGATCAGGAAACTCTTTTATGGTTATTTTCACAATTTTTTTTATCTCTTCGAACATCTATAAATCAGGTAATTCCTGCTGGAGAGAGCAAAATTCTTTGCCTTTATTACATTTTTTTATTACCTGGTTTTGCACTGCTGATAGTATAAGGAAAAGTGTAGGAGAAGAAAACACAAACCAAAAAGTGTAGGTCATGTCCAAACTTACAACTTCCCAGTTCAGGTCCATGTTTCCACGCTCCATGGCAGAAATGCCTTCCTCCCTTCACCACCTCTCCACTGCTGTGGTGTTTGGGGAAGGCAGGTTTACAAGCCAGAAGGGAGCTCCAGTGCATTCAGCCAGATGCCCAAACTGGAAACCTTGAGAACCAGGACTGAGAACTAAACCACTACGTCCACTTGCTAGAAACAGGCCATACAGGGTCCGTAATTGTGTTCTGTGAAGAGTGCTTGGAAAGCTGTAATGGATATCGCATCAGCTGTCCTTCAAGTATGGGATTTTTTTAAAAGCCAGATAACACCTGTGAGAGAAAAATAATAAATGTTGGGAGACTAAGAGCAGAAGTTTCTTACTTGCTCTCAGCCTTCTGGACCCCGAGATGTGCACCCCTGAGCACTGATCTGGAGGTAGGGACAGTTGGGCTGCCCACGAATCTGTTGCTCAGGGAGCTTAAGAGCTGGCTCTCAACCACCCTGATGTCTCTGCATATGCAAACTCCCTTGGATGAGGATGAGAAGGCCAGAAAGGCGGTTGCTTAGGGAACTGCTACAACCAGCAAGAACAGTCCTGCTGCCTGGTGCCTGCTGAAAGTTTAACCATATTTATCAGAAATATTTATAGTCTGTCAAATCTGTATGTTTCTCCAGAAAGTTTCTATCAGCTCCAACATCTAGTACCTCAGTGAACTAGACTCTGAAACAGGACAGCTGCAAAGTCCTCTTTAAAGCTCTTAGGCTTCAGTTCCTTGGAAATAAATGGTTGCTCCACCACATTTTTAGCTTTTTCCTGCCCCCTTACATGCTCTCCCTCATTGTTCACTTGCCCCTGGCCAGGCCAGTCATATAGCGCTCCATTCCCTCAACCTCATTCCCTGCAATTTAGAGTAAAATGGACGAATATGTAAGACAACATTACTTTTGGTCCAAGAAAGAAGCTTTTTAAATAATATGGTAAAGCCAAAGTTGTAAAAGAAATCAGAGAATCTTCCCAGAATGAATCCACAGTTTCTGTCACCTAAGTAATATTTACAAGAATGTGGAGATATTTAAGCAGTAAAGATACTATCCTCCATAGAAAAAACATAGGTAGCCTTGAGTCTTATTAACATCTTCAATGTGAAGAAAGGGCAAAGAAACACATTTGAGAAATGTCCTTTGGTGCCACTTGCTGTGTTTTAGCTGTCACTGTGAGCTGTTCGGTATCACACATAAAGCATTCATGAGGAAAAACAGAAACAGTTTCTACCTGTCAAGGAAACAAAGAACAATGTGAAAGCTAGTACTATGGAGTGCAGGTACTGCAAAGCAATGCCATTTCATTTCTTTGACAGTTAGGATGATAATCAACAAAGCAAATGGACCAACACTAAGAATAGAAGTTCTAGCAGTATTTTTTGCTCTCTAATGGCATACAGCATGTGTCAAGGAAGTAGAGAAAAGAAAAAAAAAAAAAGTAGGTAAGCATAGTGGAGCACTCATCAACTGGAGATGAAATCCAAGAAATCAAAAGCATCTACAGTCTAAGCAGAGACTGCCTATACATCCCCTCATCAAAACAAAAAAGCTGCACTGCCAGAGCTCCAGTTAGGAATCGTAATGAAATTTGTCAGCTATGTTAGATAGACCATGGGACTGCCTGCTGAACCTGCAACACTGTGGTTTTCTTCACTAATAACCTGTGCCAGACTTCTGACAGGCACACAAATATTTTCCACATGTGGTGCACACAGGAGCATGCAACTGAGCAGGTACCTGAATGACAACCCTAAGCTCAGCAGGTGTGCTTGAAAATTAACATCACTTTACACAGCAATTGCATTTTTCATGTAATTAGGTACTTAACTGGGCATCCAAATACAGGCATGTATAATAAATTATGATTTATTTAATAGAAATCTTGTGTTCTGTCCTTCACCTGCTACAAATATCATTGCCACAGAGTTACATTTCATTTTTAGACTCATGTTCTATTCTTTCTCTGTTTTTTTGTGCAGATGTGCATGCGGACCTTACCGTGTCTAAAAGTAACCCATCCCTTTTTTGTAAACACCCACACAGAATATTAAAAGACTACAAAATAATATTCATTGTTATGGAAAGATTTACTTATACAACCAGCTCTGAGTCATATTGGCTCCTCTGTCTAAGACCCACTCAAAACCTGCTGAATCTATTCTTTTCCTCCTGAACTCTGGTATGAATCACCAGGAGATCCAAGTGAGTTAGTGGAGCTGCATTTTCACTACGTACTTTTGCTAGACATGAAATATCAGTGGCCAAATACCTGTACTTTAGCAATTTCTGCGCATTCTTAATGTTGGGTTGTTTTTTTAAAATTGTCATTTTATTGTGGCCAGTACTTGCTTTTCACTGACCTACAAGCACCTGTAGCATACTGTATTGGCTTTGTGTGGCAAGGTTTTGGTAGTGGGGGATTTACAGGGGGGGCTTCTGTAAGAAGCTGCTGGAAGCTTCCCCTGTGTCTGACAGAGCCCACACCAGCTGGCTCTGAGATGGACCTGCCGCCAGCCAAGGCCGAGCCAATCAGCGATAGTGGTAACGCCTCTGTGATAACATTTTTAAGAAGGGAAAAAAGTTGGGACAGACGGAAAACAGCAGCCGGAGAGAGGAGTGAGAACGTGTAAGAGAAACAACCCTGCAGACCCCTAGGTCAGTGAAGAAGGAGGGGGAGGAGATGCTCCAGGCGCCGGAGCAGAGATTCCCCTGCAGCCCGTGGTGAAGACCCTGGTGAGGCAGGCTGTCCCCCTGCAGCCCAGGGAGGTCCACGGAGAAGCAGATCTCCACCTGCAGCCCGTGGAGGACACCACGCCGGAGCAGGTGGGTTCCCGAAGGAGGCTGTGACCGCGTGGGAAGCCCGCGCTGGAGCAGGTTCCTGGCAGGACCTGTGGATCTGCAAGGGACCTGTGCTGGAGCAGTGTGCTCCTGAAGGACTGAACCCCATGGAAAGAACCCACGCTGGACCAGTTCATGAAGAACTGTAGCCCATGGGAAGGACTCACATTGGAGGAGTTCCTGGAGAGCTGTCTCCGGTGGGAAGGACCCCACGCTGGAGCAGGGGAAGAGTGTGAGGAGTCCTGCCCCTGAGGAGGAAGGAGCAGCAGAGACAATGTGCGACCCCCATTCCCCATCCCCCTGTGCTGCTGGGGGAGAGGAGGTAGAGAAAAGCAGGAGTAAAGTTGTGCCTGAGAAGAAGGGAGAGGTGGTGGCAAGGTGTTCTAAGATTTGGTTTTATTTCTCATTAGCCTACTCTGGTTGATTTGTAATAAATTGAGTTAATTTTCCCCAAGCTGAGTCTGTTTTGCCCGTGACGGTAATTGGTAAGTGATCTCTCCTGTCCTTATCTTGACCCACAAGCTCTTTGTTATATTTTCTCTCCCCTGTCTAGCTGAGGAGGAGGAGCAATAGAACAGCTTTGGTGGGCACCTGGTGTCCAGCCAGGGTCAACCCACCACACATACTCACCGCTGGCTGCATTTGCACTACTGAGATTACTTTCTTTCCAGAGTTTTGATACTGATTTGTGCAGGTGAATGTTTCTCTGGATTGCCTGAGAAGAAGGGAGAGGTGGTGGCAAGGTGTTCTAAGATTTGGTTATATTTCTCTTTATCCTACTTTGATTTGATTGGTAATAAATTAAGCTAATTTCCCCAAGCTGAGTCTGTTTTGCCTGTGACAGTAATTGCTGGGTGATGTCCCTGTACTTATCTCTACCCATGAGTCTTTCCTTATATTTTCTCTCTTTGTCCAGTTGAGGGGGGACAGGAGGGGGATGATAGAGCAGCTTTGGTGGGCACCTGGGCTCCAGCCAGGGTCAACCCACCACACTGGACTTCTGTAAGGCCTTTGACACAGTCCCCCACAACATCCTTCTCTCTAAATCGGAGAGATATGGATTTGATGGGAGGACTGTTACCTGGATGAGGAATTGGTTGGATGGTCATTTCCAAAGGGTAGCGGTCAATGGTTTGATGTCCAGATGAAGATTGGTGACAAGTGGTGTCCCTCAGGGGTCCGTATTGGGACTAGTACTGTTTAATATCTTCATTAATGACATATTGGGATTGAGTGCACCCTCAGCAAGTTTGCAGATGATACCAAGCTGAGTGGTATATTTGACATGCTTGAGGGGTGGGATGACATCCAGAGGGACCTGGATAGGCTTCAGAAGTGGGCCCACGTGAACATCATAAAGTTCAACGAGGTCAATTGCAAGGTTCTGCACCTGGGTTGGGGCAACCTCCAGTACCGATACAGGTTGGGGGATGAAGGGATTGAGAGCAGCCCTGCCAAGAAGGACTTGGGGGTACTGGTGGATGAAAAGCTGGACATGAGCCAGCAATGTGCACACGCAGCCCAGAAAGCCAACGGTATCCTGGGCTGCATCAAAAGAAGTGTGACCAGCAAGTTGAGGGTGGTGATTCCGCCCTTCTACTCCGCTCTGGTGAGACCCCACCCAGAGTGCTGCCTCCAGCTCTGGTGCCTTCAGTACAAAAAAGACATGGACCTGTTGGAGCTGGTCCAGAGGAGGGCCACAAAAATGATTGGAGGGATGGAACACCTCTCCTATGAAGAAAGGTTGAGAGAGTTGGGGTTGTTCAGCCTGGAGAAGAGAAGGCTCTTGGGACACCTTATCGAGGCCTTTCAGTACTTAAAGGGGCCTTACAAGAAAGATGGGGACAAACATTTTAGCAGGGCCTGTTGCAATAGGACAAGGGGTAATGGTTTTAAACTAAAAGAGGGTAGATTTAGACTAGATATAAGGAAAAAATTTTTTACGGTGAAGGTGGTGAAACACTGGCAAAGGTTGCCCAGAGAGGTGGTAGATGCCCCATCCCTGAAAACATTCAAGGTCAGGTTGGACGGGGCTCTGAGCATCCTGATCTAGTTGAAGATGTCCCTGCTTGTTGCAGGGGGAGTTGGACTGGACGACCTTTAAAGAACCCAAACTATTCTATGATTCTATCATCTCAGAGGTAGACTTTTGATAGACAGAAGAAATTAATGCTATTGGTACATTTTCATTGCTACAGATAATATTCATGTCTACAGGTTGCATAAAAGAGTACTTTGAATTAGTGTACTTTTGGCACATGTAATAGAAAGAGAGTTGAGGAAGACATCTGGGATTTTTGTATAAATCATTGACAAGAATACAGTGATGGTTTTCATAATCTGTGTTTCCCTGCCAGATTTGCCATCCCTTGTTCTCCAGGGAGTGTCTGGCTTCAGGAACCATTTTTTCTATACTGCTTTCTCATTCACTCTCTCTCAATTTGAGGACCACAGGAACACAGTACTGGGGGACAGCATTACTTCTTTTGAGCATTCTGCCAGGTGCCGTGCTCATCCCATTACATGGATCTAACAGGGGTTCTCAGTGTAACTACTTCAGATGCTGGGGCAAATAACTGTTGCTGCAAGTATACTGAGGAGCAAATTGTCTTCTTATTCACAGTAGTGTAACTGCATTGATGTAAATAGAAGGCAGCTTTGGGAAAAAGAAGAAAAAAATTTCCATGCATTAAGTTAGAAAATAACAGGTTACTATGAATTATATTATTTTTTCCACTTACATTTAGACTTTTTTTTCCAGAATATCATTCACAATGCATTCTCCAAAATGTTCATCATTCCGTAAGGCATTGCAGCCCCAAGTAAAAATGTAGTATACACCACGGCTTTCTTCAGTCAGCATTACATATATGTCTCCTGTCATATTTAGAGAGCCTTCTCTGAATCTAAGTTCATGAACTAACGTGAGTGTTTGAGTGCCTGTCTGGCTTTAAAGATTGATTTCTGCTTTGCTGAAGAGCTCCTTAATTAAGTTCTAAACAGATTCACCATAGAAGGGTTAAATGAGGAAAAAAAGGACCATGAATTTCAATAATTATTCTCTTGGCTCTAACCCCAACATTGGAACCAATTACATTGTTTGCAAAATGAATTCACACTGCAAACCATCAAATGAGAATGATAGTTACTAGAGAACATAACTAGACTTCATGTCTGAAGCTTACAGTATTAGCTGTCTAAGTGAAAAGGAGGAAACAGCAATGAAGGAAATTGCTTTTACTCTGGTAAATAAAATCCTAAAAATAAATTGGAAAGTCTATTATGTACAGAAATTAGCCATGAAATATGAAGCTCAAAAATAGCTGATAAATTTTCATTTGTTTTACCCATAAATAGCTATAGATCACTTTGAAACGTGCGATAATTTTTTGGAGTAGCTTATATTATAGTCAATCTTAACAGATTCAATATCGTTAGTGGGAGTGAATGGGAAGACAGAAAGAAAATATCCTGGTCTGATTGGGTTAGGGAATGAGATGATAGCAGGAGAGGGGAAAAGTCAGTCCTCAGACATGTCCTAGAGAATCCATCTACAAGTGAATGAGATGTTCACAGATCCAACCAGAAGAATAAATTACAGATGGCTGTTCAGAGGGCTTTTTTTTGCATGTCTTCATAGAAACTCCTGTTAAGTCTGTACGGAAAGATGGTCTGATGTACTGCAATGGGTCTTCATGACAGAAAGCATCAAGACCTACCAGTCCTCACCTGTGTCTTTTCTGTGGGAGCTTCTTACTGTTCAACCAGATCAGAAAATATTCCTGCTAATTAAACTGATTTCATCCATCGCTGGATGAAAGTACCTCCATTTGTACTGCTCATGAGAATCCCCCAAGTAAAGTTAAAACAGATGGGCTTCATGGGGGCTATTTCCATAGGGGAGAGGACAGAACAGGCTCTTTGTGGCAGCAACACACTTGTCTGAAGACCTGAGCTATTTGTGGAGCCAGCATATGCTCCACTTGGTCACCCATGTTTATATCAGTTCCAATGAACTTATTGTCATATGCTCCAACAACGTGGCTGCACACTGTATAATTTGATTAGACATATTTGGTGCCACTTCAGAATACAGAGTAATTTACCTAGTAAAAGCAACACATTTGAATGATAAGAAACTTGGGGCAGGGACTGTGTCTTCACTGCTTGTCCATATATTACCTCGCTTGTCGGGGTGTCAGGGTCTCTTTCTTAGCCATATATTTTATTTCTTTTCCCTTCTCATTTAAGCAGTTAAAAGAGAAGAAACTGGTATTACAGACCCTGTGCAAGACTAGCTCCTTTCAAGAGTTTCAGTACTTGCAATCTTATTTCAAAAATATTTAAGCATTTTCCTCATCTTTTTGAAGCCTGTCTCAACACTGGTTTTGTTTGTTCTAACTGTAGCAGGTGGAATGCAAAAACACCTACATTTTAAGGAAAAGAGCAAGAGTCTGAATTATCCAAGAATTCAACAGGCAAGTCCAAAGCCTGGCCTCAAACTTTCTTCAATGTGGTCATCAGACTTTCAGAGCAACAAATGTGATAGTAGAAATGACTCTACGTAGATATTACATAGCACTTTCCATAGACAGATCTCCGACTTCTTTTGAAACAGGTATCTTTACCATGGTATCATTTTACAAACAAAGAAATGAAGGCAAAGAGAGATGGAGTGACTTCTGAAAAGACCAAGGAGGAGGCTGAATCAACACTTACAGATATATGTTTAATTACCACATCTAACACTTTGTAAGCCCATTGAAACAAGAGGAAAGATTCCAGACATCTGAATTAAGCCTGAATTTTATTTATATGTATATTCAGTTGATTCTTGATAACTATGGTAGTGCTGAGGGAACAACAATAAAGCATGAAGGATAAACCTCTTACAAACTATTGTGCTGTGTCTATAGGTTTACATAAAGGAAAGTTGAATCAGCAGACCACTACACAGTGACTTTGAAGTGCTGTACCAGACAACAAGTTGATCACTAAAAAGAGTCATTTTAATATGTACTTGAGATAAATGTAGTGTTGTTTATAGGTACCACTCACTGCGCTTTAGATGAAAAGGTATGTTCAGGGCAAAGAGTGAACGATATGTGCATGAAGGATATTAATGGCAGCTGTAATGAGAAGCGTCATCTGATATGTCAAGGAAGTAAAATATTGCTTTTTCTAATAGGATGTAATAGCTATCCATAAAAAGTATTTTACATTGTTGTTGTTGTTTTTTTTTTTAATTCAATCAAAACTAAAATATTCTTTCTCTTACATTTGCCTAAAGTAGACTGATGTCTTCTGGAGTATGAGAGTTAAAGGTAACGAGGAATCTAGCAGCAATACTATGCCTGCTCAAAGTAAAGGACGTCTGATAAATCACATTACCTTGCAGTTTTTGTCAATAAGAAAAGGCCACAAAGGATTTTTGTAATCAGCTGATCAAAACTTTTCAATAACACAAGACAGAAGACATCCTGATTTGCTATGTTTTAACAGATAAAATGAGAAAATCAAGTTACTTTGACAAGATCTATTTTACATAAACCACATTAAATGAAATTAATTACATTATCATTCTTTAATACTTTATGGAGTCCTGCATCAGTCATGCCAGTATTTCCCCTGGCGGGTGACAGATTTTCTTGTTTATTCTTTTTAAATCCTAGCATGGCATTATCTAGCTTCTAGCTCGATGCATCTTTCTTTAGTGCTCTGAGACATATTAAAAATCCACATTAATGATTAAGAGAGTTTATGGCCATCTTTTTCCTAATACTTAAATGTTGGTCACCTGAACCTGCTGATACAAAAATATTTAGCTCTAGATTATGTTGTTTAATATCCTTCTTAGTTACTGGTAGAGTGGTACGTCACATTATAAACATCATAGATGTGACTAAATCATATGGCTTTGCCCCAAGTATAGAACAGAAATCTGTGTTGAATAGTCCTTTTTACATGACTGCTAACAAGTAATTCATTTCTATTGGAGCAGAATATTCTTTATGTCCTCAATATACTTTCAGAAACCTTCTTGCCCTCACCTTTGATGACTACAGGTTTTCCTTTTGCCCTTTTTACTTCCTCCATCACTTTTTTCCAATTTTTTCACTTCTGATTTATGATCTTTACCATCCATTTTTCCTTTTTCTCCTTTATTATACATTTAAGCCACAGAGAATTGACTTTTCTTCTAAATGAGATTAGCTGTTTATAACCTATTTGGTTTTTTTCAGTGGGATTTGGGTTCTTAAACCATCTGCCAAGTGCTCTTTAAAATTTCCTAGGACTCTTTCACATGTTTCCATTTGAATTCCTCCTCCCAGTCCATTTGGCAAGCTCATTCACCTTTATGAAACTAGATTCCTTCAAGAAGTGTATGTTACAGTTTGTTATTTATATAAATATAGGCAAATATTTTATTTGCATTTACTAAATACAATTGCTTGGCTTTTTTAATTTCCTGTATGCCTGTGTCGATCATCATAATGCTAATAATGTATAGATTAAAGATCAGCTTTTAGAGACCCATAATGTAGATGAAGTATTTTTGTGCTATTCTTGACAGAAGGGAGGCCCATGGAGGAAGCAAATTCAGATGGATAATCTGTTAATTTTAATTTCTTCATGCATGGGATTGGAGTAGCAGTTTATGTTCCAGTCTTTGGTTTATTTACAGGAGGAGATGAACAGATGTCCCATTTTTTTTCCAGGGTAATTCACTCCTGCAATAGCCTGGTTTAGCCTTTGATTATCTGAGACAATCTTTTGAGAACACATTGCAATAAATTATACTGATTAAAATAAGTTATTTTGATTATATGTATTTGCTTGTATTTAATTCTTTTCCAAATTTGTCTTTCATTATTAATATGTGTTGTCTCCTTTGACTTTAGTGTTCTTTCTTTCCTCTACTTGGCTTATCCATCTCTCTTCCCAGTTCAGCAGCATTTCCCTCTGAAATAACAAAAGCAATAAGGTGCTTCCTAGGCAAATTCAGTGTGTCATGGAAAAAGATGACCAAACTGTGCAGAGTGAATGATGTCCTAATTTTCCAGTTTATAAAGGCAAAGATATTATGGCCTATCTAGCACCCTTTTTATTGCCATGTGCTTAAAATATTATTTATTTGCAATTTGTTATTTGTATTTGGTCCCCTTGAATGTACTGCTGCAGCAACCTGCAGCGCCTGAGGCTTTTACTAAGAGAGGGAGCTAAAAGCAAGTACATGGTCAACATATGCAGTTCAGCCCATTGGTGTGTAACACATCGCTGAGCTGCAACTTGACGCCCTTCAGTTGTGATTCCAAAATTTACAATTTTTAATACTGTTCTAGAAACTGCTCCCTGGAAAGGGGGTGGAAATGAGCATGATGCACTTTTACAAGAACAATCCCAAACTGCTTCTCTTATCCCCTTGTATGCTGTGCAGCTATGGGAGGTAACATTTAATGTCCCCCACTCACTTCTTACCCATGCTCCAGACTATGTCTGTTTGTATTCACTCTTACACCAAATGATACTATAAACCCATCTAGATTTTCATGTAGAAATGGACATTTTTAATACATAAAGCTAATCTATCACTCACTGCTTCTGAAATACTTTATGTCACTTCTCAAATTCTGTCCTGCCAGTTGACACAAACAACGTTTTAAGCAAGCTTTACTCTGCTACTCCCTCCCAGGAAATTTTTATTCCTCTAAAATTTGAAGTTGATCTTTTATTTATACTGTGGCTTCTTGTTCTAGTAATCTATACTTTTCTACACCCCTGAATTCTAATTATTTCTTGCAAAAAAGAAAGATTGTGAGTTTATGTACTCAAATGGAACAACAATCCTCTTAAAGTATGCACCAACACAGATACAATATGGTGATAGCTATATTCTTTGAACAAGGTGAGTTAAAACAATACTGTAAATTATTCTGGACACAAGGAGAAGTAGGGCAACTGGATCATACATTATCACTTTAACTTCTGAAAAAATATTCCATTGTCTTTACAGGCATTATTGCTTTAGATTTTACAAAAAACCTTGTGCAAAAATAAATAAGGATTTACATAAAAAATTGTGTTCGTTTCCCAGAAATAATAGAAAATCATTATAACAGTTATTGTACACTTCTCACGTGCTCCATGTTCAGATTTATTAGGCTATGACTTGTTGTTTTGCATGTGTACAGGTCCAATTTATTATTATTTTCAAATTGCAGGTCAGAATCTTCATTTTCTTTTCTAACCAAGCAAAGGGACATTATGCTGTGCTAAATTTCAAAATGGGAAGGAAATCAGAATATCACATGAGCTATTGAGAGCCATAATTCTGTCAATGAATTGAATGTTTGGTGTAACCCAGGCTCCAATGATATAAAAGTGATGCAGAACGCAGAAAAGATGGTAATTAGAAGCTGATGAGAAGACTGAATTTTGCTTTGAAATAAAGAACAGGATGAGGTTAATCTGAATATTCTGGGTTCCTTTTAAAAGTTAAAAATTACATTGTACCTTTTAGGCCATATTTTTGTATACAGGTATTAGTAATTATGTGATTTAATAAATTGTATTGTTTTACCCCTAAACATATTACTTTACCCAATAATTTCTGAACTAATTATGATTTGATATTCACACAATCAGATCCTTATCTAAGACTAGAGATCCAGGGCAGGTTCAGAATACAAGCAATAGGTTTTATCACTTCTGCTGGTTATGATATACTACCTTGCCAAATCCCACAGATCCTAAATGGAAAGTGTAAATACAGAGCAATGGAATGTGACTGCACTTGCACTTTTAGACATCAGTATTTAAGTGTCTGGTTTGAAGGAAGCAGTGCTAAGAATCCATCAACATGCTAAGTGCTGAAAACAAGCAGAGAAATGCTAACCACAAGCATAAAGTATCCTAAAGGGTTCCAGGGGGGTTCTGTCAATTCCTCTACACTTACACACTTGTTTAAAGAATTTTTGCTCTGCAGGAAATTTTGATATTTGGGATTTCTTTACTTTTTATTCTTACTGGGAGAGGTAAAATTTTGAAAACTTATTAAAAAAATGAAAAATTTCAAGTGCCTCCAGGTGACTTGATGTCAATGCATGTAAATAGCAATGAAACATAATGCCTTAAAGTTATAATTTTCATCGTTATCTCAAGAATAGTAAATATGTGTGCACGTAACAATATTTTTAAAGTATTTGCAAATACTTTACAAGAATTTTTTTAAATATTTTTTAAAGTAACACTGTTGAAGCAAAGTATTTTAAACTTTATGAACGATTTCAACCTGATTAAATGATGTAAACCTTTTGAATGAAGAATGGTTTTGATCTTCTCCTGTTCCTGCAAAGCCATTCTACTCTAAAAATAGCATTTCCTGATAAACAACTATTTAGTTGTCAACTTTTTTGGTTCAGGAAGCATTTAGTTTTTACTGTCCCATCACCTGTGATAATATATTTGTTTGGTACTCACATTAACGTTATCTACATTTCTCTAGATATTCCCTTGCAATTTAATCTGAAAAGGTGCTTAAAGACCCCTCATCTTTTTAATGGCTCCTGGTGGAGCCTAATTATTATGAAATTGCAAAAGCTGTGAAATGATAATTAGTCTGGGTTACCTCCTTTATTTTTCCCTTAGAGACATGTTAAATGATGTTAATTAATGTTTTTTACTAAGTAAGGGTAATAAATGACTAATGTCACCATTTTTATTGCTGTCTTGGTGATGCACATATATGCTTCTGTTTGCTTTTAGATATTTGTTTCTGCTATGAATTCCCCTTAAAGATGTACAAGGCACATTGTGCAGTTCCTCGAACACAAACATAGTTGATTAGCTTGACTTTAAAGCTCCACAGGAATCAATTGCTCAGCTACATTCTTGCACATTAATTACTGAACAGAACTATAATAGATGCAGATTCTAGACAGATGTTCATAGCACCAAATATACTTTGTGGATGCCAATGGGATTAGAAGAGTTACTATTTTTCCAGAGGAGGGAACAATATCAGCAAGAGAGCACTGTTTAAAAGTTATGCAGAAGCTGACAGAAACATAATTTTTCTGTGAACATTTGAGGGTAAAACATTTTGCTAGCAAAGCTAATTGCCCAGTATTTCCAAAAAGCTGACTATAGCACAAAATTGCCCCAGGTAAGATATGTACAGATGTCCTGTAACCTGCACAACAGGTCCCTTAAACTGGCTGAACAGTACCTTATTCTACAAGTCATTCCACAAATATGAATTAAAGTAGTTGTGTACAGACAGCAATCAAAGACAACGACAGCATCTGGCAGTGCTTTGTCCTTATCACCTCACTATTTGAAGCAAGACTTTTAGAGCCTGACCTTAAGATAACACCAGTTATTCCAGATCTACTGATTTAACAACAACAACAACAACAAATAATTTGCAAAGTATGTATGTGGCCTATAAGGAACATTACCTATGCCAGTCTTTCAAAGCTGGCACATGAAATATAATGTACGTCTGTGTTCAGTCTTGCCCAGTCCTTATTAGTTCATGGTGAAGAGACATTTTTGCATGAATAGTAACAATTTACATAGAAGTAGGTAGAAAACTTGCTGTATATTCTGCTGCTTCTGTCCTTACTACTGTCATTTAAAAAGTGGAAAAGACATCTGAATACAGACTTTTGAAAAAAAAAGGGCAGCAACACCCAATATAATTTATCTTGTTCATTAAACAATACAGGCACAACTCCAGCCTGACTGCCCTAAAGGTTAACTGAAAATGGGAATAATAATTTAAACATAAATATTTAGGTTCTCCATATCTATCCCATTTTCTTGAGTAATATCCTGTGTACTGCATATATTAGCATTTCAGAACTTAGAACCAAAATGGAATATGTTGATTTTAATCAATCCTTTTTACACAGTATGAAAAAGTGGTATGGCTGGCTCAAAAACACTTTTTATTTGAACGGAATGTTTCAGAAGTCTTTTGTTTCAAAATTTATTGAATTTACATTGTAATTACCATGTTAAATCAGTCATAACAGAATGTTTTAATTATTTTGTTTTGAGAATTTTTTCCTTATACATATTTGAAATGGAAGCAAAGTTTGAAACAATGGAAAATTATTTGAACCAGAAATGCTGAGTTTCAACCAGATTTACCGCAGCTTTTTTCTATACATAATTAAATAAGAAAATGTTCCTTCATGTTCTGTCTGGGGAATTATTGGACAAATTAAACCCTAAACTGATATTTTGGGGCAGATTTTCATATTTGTCTGTGGTTTGGCATCATGGTTTTCTTACAAATTTAATCTTTCAGATTCCTTGCTTATTTGAATAAGCCACACATTACACTGCATCAACTATTCCTTCTGCTTGAAAAATTAGTTGTAAAACTTTAGTAATTAAAAAGTGTACCCTCTGAGAAGAATAGAAAGGACAATAACACAGGCATTAATGAAGAGCACTTCCTCTAACTGATATTCTGGTTATTCCTATGTCTTAAATGCCCAAATCTGATAATACACTTCTGTAATACCTTATATAATGAAATGCTTAAGAAATATCTTACAGTCATTGGACCATCATTAACAACTATGAAATTAGGTGTCCCATGGGTTTTTTTCCAATTTAAAGAGGGTTAAATTGCTAATTTACATGTTAATTAGCATTCATTCTAAAGAACACCAAATGTAATTCCATAGCATCTAGCATTTAACAGTTTAGCTTATCAAGACATTAAATTTAAAAGCGGCTCTGCATTATTTGCAAGAAGTTTTTTTTGAGGGCTAATGATGACAGGAATCTCATTATTCTAAGCAACGTGCAATTTAAAAAGGATGAATACTGCCAATTTATTTACTTTATCACTGAGTAATAAGAAAGCAGCAAAGCATTGGCAGGGCAGCAGGTTCAGCAGTTGTTAATAAGGCCCACTGATCTGCACAGACTGGTAAGTTTAAAATAAAGGATTGTTTCTAGTGACATTTCTTTGGAATCTGTTGCCTCGAGTTGCGCCCAATCACTGGAGTGTGCTCAGTGGTATTTGATAATGTTGTTTCTGCTGCTCTGGAGCTACTCTGGTACATGCACTTGCTGTAGTGTGCAATTGAAGCATCTCTGTGTAGCATAGCTATAAATACAAGCCTCCCCTCATAACATTTAAGAAAATATTGCATGATATTATAAACTAAGCATTCACTTTAAGATAATTTCAAACTGGCAAAATAAATATTCTTAGTACAGTGATGCCACAGAATTATCATATTGTTTATATTCTGCTTTTGCTCATATGCTGTACATTACTCCTTTCCTTAAATGCTGATGTCATCCCATATTGCTTTATGTTACCTTTATTTACATTAGTTTCTGTGATGTGACACAGATTGTCTGTTTAACTGCACTGCTACTTCAGCATTTCAAAGATGCTGGATTGCAGATACTTTGAAGCACAGCAGCTGTGATGCAAACATGCGTTTAGAAAGGCAGGATTTCTCTATTTCTAAATAACACAAAGAAGCATTCAGGCCAAGAAAATTTTGGTCTTATCTATCAGTGGTAAAAGATGGAATTTTACATGAGCAACAGCATTATACATTTCATTCTTTGCTTTTTTTCAGACCCCAGCCATTCTTTATGTTGTGTAAGTCCTTTATTTTCAGTACAATATTTTGTACCAATATAATATCTGTGGTATTCATGTTAACAAAATTAGAGTTGTGAAATGTGGTTTTCGTACAGCCTATCTATCTGGTTGATTCACTCAGTTCCTCAGTGCTAAGTGGAATGGCTTAGACTTTGGTGGCTCTAAGTGGCTGAATACTGACAGGCTCCTCCTGTGCTTTATCCTGGTATTTTCCCTTGTTTGTGGATCATTTCTCCAGGTCCTTCCTCTTGTAACTCCTTTTTCTCCCTTTCTTGTACACACCTTTCACTGTCTTCTAATTTCAGAGTGATACTTCCATGCCTTTCTGTTCTTGCAATTTCTGTCTCTATTACACCTATTGCCATAATTACTTCCTAACCCCACTTCTCCTTCTGTTTCCCCCTCATTTCACATCATCAGTTCCTTTCTAGCCAACAGCTTTATCCCCTGCACAAGGTGGATTCATTCCTCAAGTATGGTCCATCTTCAATACTGAGTCAGGGAGTTTTCCTTAGGGAAAACGACATGCAGCCTGAGATTAAAGATTTTATTAAAGAGCACATACATAAAAATATCAGATTAAGTTGTCCAAACAGTATTGATTCTCGTACCTTACAACTTCCTTTTTCTTGACTTTGCAAATACTATCTATTTTATTGTAGTTTACTAAAGCTTGTGATCCAGAAAGAATATTTCAGCCCAATCTCTGAGAGCAATAGAAACCTGGGTCTTAAAATGCAAAGTGTTTGGAACCCTTAATTATAAGCATAACATCCAGTTCTGTATCTAACAATCCAGTAGAAACCAGGGGGTAATCTAGTGTGTAATCAAAACTAATTTAGGAACAAAAGGGATGACTATAAGGAGTTACTTCAGAAGAATAAATTCTGAAAGAATGAGAAGAACTTTTAAAGTTAATTATGGGAAAGGCAGTGTGAGAAAATGAAAACTATTCAGCAAGAAATTATCAAAAACCTGCTCTCTGGGAACAGTTACAGTCAGAGTGGAAGTAATTTTGGGGAGTATGAACAAGAACACACACTGCAAAATCAATGTATGATGAAAAGCTAAGAAAGTGTGAAGCTATAACAGAAATTAGAGAATGTAATAAATGGCATAGGCATAAGCAACAATAAGAAAATAACTGGTTTCAGGATGAGCAAGAGAAGAGTGGGTCTTTAAGGCAAAAAGATACTGAAATGATATGATAGACTATAGAAATGAATTCTTTGCTTTTAGCTTTGGTTTTCACATGAAAGTAAACAAGACTTATGCCAGAAATGTAACGAGTATACTATTTCCAAGGGAAGAGAAAGATGAGTTTAAAAGGAAGGAGCAGGGAAAATTGAATCGGTATGTGTATTGTAGAATAATGAATAAAATAACAGTTAAGAATTCCTCAGCATCAAAACCCCCAAATTCAAGAGAAATTAAATATTCTGATGAATCAGAAGAGCCTGATAAAGGGTATACAGGCACAGATGATCACTCTAAATAACTGTGTAATGGTTAATGTAATAAACCGGTAATACATTTGCCTAAAGTTAAAAATAAATGGGCATTTCACTGAGATTAAAGAATAATTTGTGGAAAAATCTGAGAAACTGTTGACCATATTGAATCATACTTTCAGTGTTTTGATTTATCTGTCAGAAGCATCCAATCTGACCAGAGATACTTCTGGTAAACGTTCTGAAGATGGAAAAAATAAATAATGAGTAATAACCTTCATCTCTAAAACCCCTCTTGTAAAACATCTGAACACCCTTCATTTTATCCAGAATATTTTAATTACTTTTTGTGGGCATGCTTATAGGCATACATTTTAGAAAGTTCACAGTTGTTTTCAGGACTGGGCCTAAATTTACACCCTCCAATTGCATACGCATAACAATTTCTGTATGTGACTGTTGCTTTTGAGCATAGCAAGCTATTGGTACCTAAAAACAGGAGGTCAATAACTACTCCACATACAAAATTCCTTTATCACTTCAAGTCCACTTATAAACCAGCTGTTTGAGTGAATCTAACATCATCCTACTGTTTCTCTTGCTTGACTCCTTTTCTTTTAATACAATTCTGGATCTGGCTTTCCTACTAGGGGTGTGGCAAATGTGAAAATTTTATTAAAAGTATGCATGTATTTCTCAACAAGCATCAAACCAAGGTGTTTTTTTGTGAGGTTACAGGAGCAGAATGCTGATGGCTGTGGACAGCACCTCTCACTAACTGAGAGCAAGAAATGCTGAGGCCTTTTGCCATTCTGGTTATTTTCTGAGGAGGCCACAGAGAGTGCAGACCTCATGTGCAAAATCTGGCCCTAAAAAAGCAGGCCCTTCTTAACAGCGAGTGTCCTGATGCAGGGAAACAGAAGTGGGGCTGCAGAGAAGGACGTTAGCCTTGTCCACCTGGGAGTACAAGAGGGACAGTGGGTCCACCTGTATATCAAGGTAAAAAAGCAGAGGCTACACAAGCACACATAGTACTGGACTTTCATGCTGGGGCAGCCCTTTCTATTTGGTTAGTGTGTTCTTGCAGGTAAATATGTGATACTTTGTCCAGAAGGAGGTTTCTTGGTGTTGCTGTCTTTGCCTGATTTCCCGTATCCCAAGGTGAAATCTCTCAGATATTGCCAAACAAGTTTCCTTTCCTCCATATGAAAATTGTTTGGGTAATAAGAGAAGTGTACCTTAGAGCCAAAATACGGGACTTACTTTTCCTCCGATAAACATACAGATGCTGGAAAAAACACCCTGAAGGTGAATGAACAGGATCTCAGCATTACACTCATTCCTGGAGCTTTCTCTGTGTTCACTTATCTGTGCATTTTCTAGGTGGTAGAGGCAACACTAGCTAAAATGTAAGTATATTTGCTAGCTTTGATGTTTAACAGGAGCTAAATCTGTGCCTGAATTAGAGTTTAAATCCACAAGCACCATAAAGGCTTAAAGGCAAGTGCCCACAGCTGCACACACTAAATCAGATTTTCATGCAAAAAATATACCCAAGCACTAGTATGCATGGATTTAAATACTAAGATACAGGTATGTGCATGTGAACTAGTGTAGACTGAAGGTTCTGCTCAGCACTACTTATACGGTGCTGCCTGCTTCAAGAACACTAAAATTTAGATATTTTTTTTTCATATGAGAGAATGTGATGTACTTAACTGTATGGCTAAATTTTGACAACAAAACTAAAAGACCTGTTTTGTCATTAGAAACCCCAAGATGGCAATACAGTCTTGTTTTTCTTTGCTGCTTATTTCTATTATTATCATTATCATCACAATTATTGCATTGCAGTACATGGAACAGGTTTGTGATTTTCTCCTTTCTGACATCGAAAAGCCTTGCTGATTGCTAAGGATTATTTATACAAAAATTGAAAGCTCCAACTACTTCAACATTAACTGAACAGATGAATGCTATGCATGACCTGGAGGTATTAAAAGATTCCATTTAATAACGTTAGCCAAATAGACACCTCTGCTCAAGTTTGGCTTCCTTTTATAGATACGTATGACTTACTTAACAACCCCGTTAAAAATTCTATACTTCCATATTATTCTCATCTTAGCATGTAACATATATCCACATATATTACATTTTCAGGTAGCAGCCTATATTGATTATCTATATACTAATCGCTTTTGAACAAATTCACACCAGGACCCTTATCCTTTTCCACGTTCAGACAGTTTCGACAGAGCCAAGGTAATCAGTTCTGATGCAGTTAACTGTTGTTGCGGAGAACACAGCAAGCAAGTGATAGCAAGCATCGTTCATCTTGATGTTTCATGACAGATACCAGAGATTTATCAAATGTGCTACTGCCCGTGACTGCTGCCCGGGAATTTATAAAGTCATAGATCCCATAGCAAAGGAAAAACACAAAGGAAAAAAGCTGTTGATTTCAAGTGGGTTAGCTGGTATGTGCTAAGCCAATGAGACATGTATGCACAGGGCTGTACGGTGATGAAAGTTTAGGTGCTCCCAGGAAAGTCAGCCGCACTCCCACACCAGCCTTGTTAAATATCAGGCTTAACAACAGAGGGCTCGGGTAGAGCTGAGTGGGAGGGAGCACAACCTTCCACTCAAACAGATTTTCTGAGTTCACTTTATCCAGCCTTGCACTGAAAGAAATTAATTTCCAATAGCAGGTAATATCAGTGAAAAATTATTATAGAGTAGTGCATCAGGAAAGATGTTGGCAACATTAATTAAAGACTAATGCTGTCAAGACAACCAAAGAAATAAGAGCTGCTTAATACTCAGGCAATATTACTCCAAAATATATAAATCATATTAGACCCCTCCAGGGCTGTTACACTGTTAGAAGATAATGAAAATATGGGCAGGGAAGATCTTTGATGTTCTGTCAAAGTTTTCTTTCTATGCATATGTGTGTGTATATGTACACATACATATGTAGTATTTTTACATAATAAGTATGAATGTATGTGGCATGCAGAGAGAGAGAGAGAAAGTCTCTCTGAGTATACTGCTTTAGAGTAACCTAACACAGCAGAAAGATCAGTTATGCAAACAGGGCCAGACTGTCATCAAAACATTTTGCAGTTCTCTGAGGACAGGGAAGGGAATGGCTAGTATGCCAACTGCTAAGTCCAGGACTCAGTACCTTCTGCTTTAACAACTGGTTGAAATCATAGATAAGAAAATGGATCATAAAATTAATTTTATAAAACCATAATATTGGGAGATTAGAGTCATAGTTCTTTGAAAGAA
Source organism: Buteo buteo (assembly GCF_964188355.1). Lineage (NCBI taxonomy): Eukaryota > Metazoa > Chordata > Aves > Accipitriformes > Accipitridae > Buteo > Buteo buteo. The sequence continues at coordinate 25,046,577 of NC_134172.1, read as the reverse complement.
ATCTGTTTCCTCTGGAAGAGAAACAGAAGTACTCAGTGCAATATCCTTTTTTCTGCCTTTATATCTTCTCTAAACAGCATTGCCACTTTAATACAAATTTCGAAGTAGGAGAATTTAAATGGGAAATCACATGGGAGAACTACACTGTATTGTTACTGAGATGTAAAGAGTCCCTCATTTTAATTTAATCTCCATTAGAAGAATGATGCTTAGAAAATATCCTTGAGGATGACTAAAAGCACCCTCAAATTTCTGCTGGGAAACAGAAAACATACCTTAGGAGAAAGAAGCTTTTCTGGTGGCTACAATCCCTCCCAGAACAAACATTTTGAAACTAAGCTAACTAAAACCACAGGAAACCATAAATTAACTTGTTTTCTTTGAAGATTACTCTGATAAAAGTAAGAAGAATAAAGGCTCTTCTGTGACCGACTATAAAAGTCAGAGAAAAGGGCGCATCCACACTATTCCTAGAGGCAAACTGATGCTGTTCCCAGACTTGCCGGAGCAGTCAGGAATTGAGAGGGGAGAAGAAACTGAATTACCCTGTCACATCAGGAGGGTAGCTAGCTAATCCTCTGCTAACTGAGCTTCTGAACTACATCTGAAAGGGCAGGATGGGGTGAGCTTGCACTGCCAGTTGATATTCTGTATGTGTCATGCATTTCCATGCAGACTCAGCTCCCAGTACTCTGTCTGGCAGCTTTTAAAGCACTAAATTTACCTAAAAATTAAGAAGAGTTTTATTGTTTAAACATTCCCTTTTATAACAGAAAGCTGCCAAAACCTCCCCTGTTCAACAACCCAGTCATAGACGGTGCATCAAGCAGGTTGTGTTGTTTTGCATAAGCTGCTCTTTGCAGGGTGTGTGTGTGAAGAGAGAAGGGCACAAATGGATCCATTTGAGTTCAGATGCATTTCTGGTGAGTTAAAAAAACAGCTGAAGGGTGTAAAAAATTCTTTGTGCAGCAAATGGGGATTTATAGGGATTAGAGTCACATGTTTAGGGTCTGGAAAAGCATTTGTTTTGCATTATTATAACCATTTTTTATGGATTAATTAATGGAATGGTGATATGAGGAATTGCTTTTGATTTAATACATAAGTACATTAGATGAATCTAGCTCTGGTTTGGGAGTGATGGGCCAAAACAGTCCCATTAATATGCATGGATAGCTAACTCTGGGTTGGTTGAATTCAGCAGGATGGTTCAGCATGATGGCTTGCAGATGCTAGGCAGTTTCTTAATGCAGTGCTGTGATAGATGCACACAGAAAATTCCAGGCTGATTTACATCCTCTATAATACTGCAAAAGACAATCAGATTGCTTGCAGTGAGAGTGAGGAGTTTTGCCTTTAGTGCTGTTTGTTTTACTCAGCATTTATTATTTCTAGTCCTCTGTCAGAAATACCAGCAGCTTCTAAATGATTCATATATTTGCAAGGTAGATGCTGACCCCTGTGCACCCAGAAGTGCGATCACCCAGAAGATACTAATACCCTGGCAACTTGAATACACACAATACACAAGAACTTGAACTGTGTAATGCATGTAAGCGCAAGTAGAAAACAGGAGAAAAATGTACATCTGTGGAATCCTGCTATGTGTTCTAACTTCTTACATCTTAGATTATCAGTTATGATCTGTTCATCAGAGGTTCAGAAATGCTCATTCCTGAACTTTGCAAACAATTTCTTCTAATTCCAGAGTGTTTATGTGAATTAATTGCACTTTCTTTCTGTAATGCCAACTGAAATATGCATTTTTCTAAAATTGGAGGAAAACTAGGATGCAGGAAGCAGACATAGAAGGATAATAGGTGTGTATGAGTAGGATACACCTACCACATATAGATCTGATAAAGTTGATACAAAAGTAATGACAAACAATTAACATCTATTATCTTTTCCGAAGAATCCAGTATCTTGTTGTTCAAAAGTAGCTGTTATTTTATGTTATGTTCTGCGTGCAAGGCAGAATATATTCCACCCTGAGAAACATTATGAGACATAGATTTCAACTTCAGAAACATATGCATTTTTAAAAAAAATAAACTGCTTTTCTGTCCTTGAATCAGCATGACCAGCTTGAAACAGTGTGGTCATATGCCTTCTGCATCCAAAAGAGGAACCTGGATATTTGAGGAAGTGATCCCTCCCCCTCCCTCTAGTTTATAAGCAATTCCACATTTAAATACAACAAACTCAGTGTGAATATTGGTAGTAAGCACCTACCTAAAACTATAGACAGTGATCTTTCAGTCGAAGGGGCTTAAAATAAATTGTGGTAAAGATTAAAACAATGAGTATTTTACATTTTATTTTAATGAAAAAATAGCACATTGAAGTAAAAAGCATCAAATGTTAAATTGTCTTCTACTTGAGTGAATTTAGAAACCTCCCACAATCAATGAAGAAGGAAGATGGACTGCTGTAATATGCATGGACATTTGTCAGGTTTACCTGCTTGTGAGCATGGTCGTAGGAATTGATGTGGTTGTCAAATTCCTGGTGTTTGTGGTACTGCTTGTCACATAGTTCACAGTAGAAGTTAGCCTTCACATCCTCCAGAGCCTTGGCTGCAGCTTTCTCCTTCTCAGCATAGTCCTGCAAAGGCAGAAGCAAAGGAAGACGCTTTGCTACAGATTGTGACCTCATGCTTCAGCAGCTATTTTTGTCATCCACATTAAAAACACTGGACTGACTAGGACTGCTAGATCAGCGGGCTCCATCCTAGTATCAAAGTACACAGTAAGGAGGTTTTGGTCTTAAGTTGGGTTTAATAAAAGAGTTGTATTTCTTGCGTAATTATTCTCTACTACTTTTTGTAGGTACTGTAGTGAGAACAGTAGGGAGGAATGGGGGTGTAAAACGATACCAGCAGGACACTGCCTAGCTCTGGGGAGGAAAGCTGAGCAATGAAGAAGACAGAAGTCACCAGGTGGATGTACGCAGGTTAGTCTGTTAACTGTTACAGCGCTGTCCCAGTTTGCACCAATATGTGTCTGCTCTTTCAGGTATTATTGCTCAGAAGAAAGAAACTAGTTTTAGTCTGATACTAAGGCAGATTATCTTTTGTCTTCTGCTTTCTACCTTCTATGAAATATTCAGCAGGGCCAGGCAGCAGCTGGCTATGGCTGGCTGAGATTTCCCTGGAGCACAGCCACCTCAGCAGGAGCCTTTTCCGTGCCCCCTGTCCTTTCCCCATGTCTGTGTGAAGGGACACACCATCCAGACCACCCAAACTGAATGTAACTGTCACCGACCCAACACAGACCACAACCACCGACAAGAGCACTAGCTCAACTAGCTCATGTCCGGGTTCCAGCAAACACAGCTGAAAACAGGGGAAACACAATTAGTTCCTACATAGTCCCCCTCTGTGTCTCCCTAATGACTCAGATGGGTGCTCTGGAGAGTCAAGTACTTTGATTTCAATGTATAATATTAGGTAAAAGAGAAAACTTAAAACATAGGAGCCAAAAGTTACTGAGCTCCAAATAATGTACTTAAACAAGGGGCCTGATATTCAAAATTGGCAGAAGCCTTTGTGAACCTTATTTCTTTTACAAGCTCTTCATTATACTGTTATTATTACTACACTTTCTTAATTTTACCTTAGAGTTTAAAGAGCAAACTTGTGATATGGAAAACATGAACAAAAAAGTTGGTAAAGGCAATTCATTTTATATTAGTATTGACAAGCAGATATTACTTGAGTGTACATAATATATTGCCAGGGATTGCAGTAATTCATCATTTGCTCTAACATTTTACTCACTTAAAGAAATGGGTACTTTCTGACACCAGGCTTTCTATGCTACAGAGTCAGGGCCGTCTGCTGTCTACAGGCTTTCACCACCCTTTGCGTGACAAACTCAGAATACCCCAAACCCGGGACACACTGCACATCTGGGACACCCTGCTCCCAGCACATCACGCTGCCCAGCGTTGCTCCAGGAACCATGCCAGGGTGGAGGCAAGCCTTTGGGCACACCAGATCAACACAAATGCACATTCTGAGCCTTTCAGAGGTGGAGGGACTTTCTTAATGGGTGTCATGTATTTTGAACCTGAGACTTGGCCAAGCAGCAGGGGTGCTGGTTGTCAGTGTGACACGCTGAGCTTCGGACAGCTCTGCGCTGTGAGTCCTTGTGCTCTGCCCTGGTCTTTATGCCATCAGGTTGGTGACAGTAGGTCTTTCTCACACGGTAGTTTAGAGGCTGCCTTTGCTAGTGAAATTAACTTTCCCTAAACTAGACTGTCTAGAAGTTAGCTGTACAGTCTAAGGCAGTAACCTAAGCTTCCTCTGGAAGAAATAGAAAAATGATAGACACAGCCAAATGGTGATTAATCCCATCTATTTCAAAAACCTATTTTAGTATGAGATGAAACTCTCCAGAGGTGCTATCTCTCTCTGTTGACCACTGCAAGGCTCTAAATTACTAACCTGGCCTACATCCTTAATTCTTAAATTGCTGAACTCAGGGATAATGAATTCTATATTGTATTTCTTTACATTCAATTCTAAATCTCCCCATGAAACTTGCATGAACTGACCTGCTTGAAGACAGGAGGTCAAAGAGGAATTTTGTGCCTGGAATTTTGATTTTACATCTTACAGATGACACCAATGACATGTCAGTCCCTCCCACAGGGCAAAATCCAAATAAATCTCTTTCCTGCATGCATATGGCTCAGGTGGGTTACTGTACAGTGGTATACTAGGATTGGCCAATTGTGAAAACAGGTAGCCTGAGCTAACATTTCTCCACTTGAGAGGCTGTTCAATAATGGTGGTTAATACTTGATTGTATCAGGGGGAAATACACTTGCAATCAAACAGTTAAATAGCTTTCATTAGTTATTTAGATCTACAAAGCCCATTAAAAAGTGATACTTTTCAGTTTACATTTCAGACCCATTGTTTTGCTAGCATTAATTATTCACTGAGCCTTTGGTATAATTAAAAAGCATAAATTAGAATGTGGATGGAATAGCATTAATTATGCAGAGATGTGTTCCCCGGAAGTCAAGTGTTGGGGGCAAAATATTTTTATTTTAAGCTGGTAAAATTGTAAGTTTTGCACTCACTGGAAGCCAGCCAAAGCGTAATTGTTTTTTGGGGTTCTCTTTTTTTTTTCCCAGGTCTGAACTGTCAATTAAATGTTCACAGCCTGCTCCATCTTTGCTTCTGCTGAAGGAGAAGCCTAATTGTTTGTGGTGAACACACTACATTACTCTCTGTGAAGCACAACCGAAACTGCTGCTCGTGAGCATTCCAAACTGCCAGCTTTATCTTTCTCAGCAGAAATTAATACAGTTCCCTTAGCATAAAGATGTTTTAAAATAGCAACAAGGCAGCTCCCAGGTGCATCCTGAGATAATCACAACTACCTCCATTGCCTTATTGCTTAATTATGCTTGTCTACCATGGCAAAAGATATAATTTCCTGCTTGCTTATCGATCAGATGCAGGGAAATTGAATGCTGCATCACATACTTTAGAAAGGTCATGGATTTTTCTTTCTCTACAAAGGCATAAGAACTTCTAGCACTACACTAAATTGTGCATAGTCAAATGAATTTTCACATCCAGACTGCTAATATAATTTCCCTAGGACTACAGAGACCGGTGGTCAATTCTGGCATAATAAATGTGATCACGTGAAAGAAAATCTGTAGAATTACATCTGTAGAAAACATACGTGATCAAGAACACCTGACTACACCAATGCAGACACAAGAAAGCAGGAAAGATGCACCAATGTATTTGGACTGGGGACCACCGATGGTAATGAATATGTGTGTCACAGTCTCATAAACTTTATTTCGGATCATACGCTACTTACTACTGACATATAATCTGGGTTAACATGTATACTTATAACATTAGTTAGCAGTTCTGTCTTTGAACCATGAACAGTAAGTGCAAGCTGATGCCAGAGATGATGCAGTCATTGTAGGTAAGAACTCCTAGAAACCATGGGTTAACCACCTTCTATGTTGCTGGATGCAAATAGTATACTGTGTAAGGATAAATGAGTGCAGAATACACCTGAATGTATTTTTTTCCTAGAAGCCTGCAAAATGGTTCCATATTATAGATTGTAATTACTTTCACATCAATTTGGCCCACAGAGGCACATAACTGTAATAAATGTTTATATATTGGATTAATTTAAAAAGAATACTTCTATTGTCCATTAGGCAGGAAGTGCTTTCACTTAGCAGCTACTTTTGCAGTGTGTTTTTTATTGTGAAAATGCAATTAATGGTATCTGACATTTCATTTTCTAATATAGGGAAAATCAATGAAAAATCCCATGTAACTGAGTTTTCTAGAATGTTGCCACTGATACCTAGTCAATTAGAAATCATTTATTAAATCCAGAGTCTGTAAGAGATATTTAATAGACTGCATGTGCATTAAAGTATGCTGATCTAGACAAAACAATACCACATTGCCTGCCTCAGTAACTGATAGTAAATATACCTCCTATGTTCAAATGGACTAAGGTGAAAAGTAGGTCACTGGATACAGTGAAACATTCAGAGGCAGTTTTCTATAAACCCATGGATTTCTACAAATATAGTGGAATAAATGCATAGTGCTTGTAAATAGAACATAAGAAAAATATAACATCATTAGCCCACTTTTGGTCACCTATTTCTAAATTGGAATGCAAAATTAGTGACAGAACAGCTAACTCACATTAATGCAGAGCTCAGGAAGTGACAGACTGCTCCCTCTTTGGGAACATAAGCAGAGTTGTCAGAGTTTGATAACTTAAATACAATTCTGTGAACCAGTTTAGATACGAGTACAAGTATTAAATACTGATGCAACTACTGAGGTGCCTCTTGGGGATTCTCAGACTAGAGGTAAAAGAAGAAGTAGGACAAATATAAGGACATGAATAAGCTACAGAATTATATTCAACATGTAAGAATTTTAAGCACATTTTCATTAGTGACTTGGATGACAAAATGAACTCTGATTATGTGTGAATTCTATGAATGATACTAATTAACAGTACAGGGCATACAAATGCTTTAGTGACCAGGATCAGGATCCAAAATTACTGTAATAATCTTGAGATATGGTCTGAAATCAGCAAGATAAAATTCAGTAAGATGTGTGTCAAGTGCTGCACTTTGGAGAGGGAAATCACATTCACCAATACTAGACTGTAAATAGCTGAGTAAACACGAATGCAATGGAAAATGTCCAGGACGTTAGAGTGGAACAGAAATTAAATGAAAGTCAACAATGAAAGTCAAGGCAAATCACATTCTGACATGTTAATAGTAGTGTTATATGTAAGATGCTGAGGGTAATGATTCCACTTGATTCAGTATTGGTGAAATGTCAGCTGTAAAATACTATTGGGTACATCTACACCAGCAAATAACTTGGCTCCTGGAACCTGGCCCTCCATCATCCCCTCTCCACATGTGATAGTTCACTCTCAGGCTTTCATTTTGGAGTAAACTTGCTAGTTCCCTTTGAATAACATTCAGTTCAGGGATCACACTCTACAGGCACCAAAGATGAGACTTCATCAAGCTCTCCATGCCCTGTGTAGTTTTCCAACAACCATCAAACTGCATTCCTCCAGGCATCCCAATCTCATGGCCTTCCCCAAGGCAAGCAACACTTGCATGCCATAAAAACCCATGCAGCATCATGCCACGAAAGAACTACCCAGGCAGTGTTTTAACATAGCCCACAGACTTTTTCAGGCAGACTGAAATAAAAATAAATATAACAACTATACCTAAGGGTGCTACACAGACCTGAGGAGTCTTAGGCCAAGTATGCCCTGGGATGCAGGGTGGCTGGCAGTTTTTTCTACATTGCTGAGCCTGCTTGTTAGGGCAGACCAGAGTGTAGATGAAGCCTTTGAGGCAGTTTTGGTCCCCACAATTTGAGAAAGATATAGCTGTACCTGGGAGATACTTGAGCAGAACAGTAGGAATAAGAGGTTTAAAAGAGAGTTACATGCTTAAATCAGGCAAACTAAGTTTCAATCTATAATTTATATTTTCATTGGATCATTCATGTGAGCACTTGTAAGTAACTTTTTTTTGAAGGAAATCTGTAAAACTGCCTGGGCTGGTACAGAACATCTCTGGGTGGTCAGGATTTGCACATGGGTGGGTAGAGACAGCAATTGTAGTCATTTCATTTTGAGTGCTAATTCACCACTTCTTCCTCATTCACCAGTTCTTGGGATAACTGCATGTAATTTTTATGACCTTATATCTTTTCCTCTGCAGCTACAGCAAAATAGATTTTCAAAGATCTCTAAAACTCAGTAGGTAGGTGATAGAATGCAGGAAGTAATCAAAGTACTTGTGTGCAGTGTGAAACTTGAGAACCACGCAAGTGTCCTGATATTAGGATAGGCAACTGAACGTTAGGATGGTTGAATTAATGAACTGTTCCCTGAATACTGTCTTTTTTTTTCCCTGGAGAAGACTATGCTGTCTTACCTAAAGAATTTCCTAGGGAAGTTTAGGTGTGGAGATAGAATAAAAAGCAAGTCATTTTGTTCAGCTGCAATAGCGAGCAATACAGAACATTTTCATTTACCTCACACATGTTCTGCCATTCTCCACCTTGAAAACTCTTTGCATAGTTTCTGCCGATGTGGGATCTACAGTGAGGAGTTACAGAGTTATCTATCGCAAAGGAATTTTTTCTTCTTCTTCAAAAGCAGTAAATACTGTCATTCTCAACTGACTTAGAGAGGGCAGCTCCTAACTTCTGCAAATAAATACATCTTCATATTTTTCACACTCAGGCAATTACTGCAGCATTTTCAATTATATGCACTTCCATTTGCTACTAGAATGCTGAGACCTGAGAAGTGCAATGCTTTTAGCAGGTCCTACATGCCTTTCAGAGTACAAACCTGCTGGAACTAACAGGACAGACGGTAGAGAGCTGTAACTTTAAGGAGTCATAAACTTATTTCTAACTTATTTACTATCAAAAATCATCAGTGCTGATTGGAATCAGCCTTATAGAACATATAAATTCAAAGAAAAACAGCAGCAGAGCGATTCTGATTTTCAGCAAATCTTTTGTATTCTAAGACACATTGCTGCTTCTGGTAACTTGATAAGGGACTTGTACTTTAAGATTTTCTAAACACTTTATAAATGGAGCATATAACCACTAAAAATCTTTGCTGTGAATATAGAGGGCATTTTTTAAACATCTCGATATGATTCAACATTTTTCCCCTCATTTCCAGAAATTGATGGAACTTAAGCAGCTGCACCTATTAGATTTTTCTGAAAATGTGATCAGGAGTTGACTTGAAAAGAGAATTAGGTACCTAACTGAAAGTTATGTACAAAATTGCATGTGTTCAGTTTAATTTTAAAAGAAATACATAATAAAGTGAATTTGAGAGCTTAGATCATTTTTCATTGCAAACGGATATATTTAAAGAGCTTAAAGGAAATAATTAGCAAAAGGTAATTTCTTTAAGTGAACAAAACTGCCTGGAATGCCATACAGCACAGAAACAAGAGTTCTAGGATAAATAACCAGCTCAAAGGATATTAGGGGATATTAGAACTAGAATGGAAATAACATAAATAGGAAAGAAAGCTATATCACCCATTTCAGAAAATGAAGGGATAAAGTGGAGATCAGGGACGAGTGGTGTCCCTCAGGGGTCCGTAATATCTTCATCAATGACATAGGCAGTGGGATCGAGTGTACCCTCAGTAAATTTGCAGATAACACAAGTTGAGTGGTGTGGCTGACACGTCTGAGGGACAGGATGCCATTCAGAGGGACCTGGACAAGCTCTAGGAGTGGGCCCATGTGAATTTCATGAGGTTCAACAAGGCCAAGTGCAAAGTCCTGCACCTGGGTTGGGGCAACCCCCAGTTGAAATAGAAGATGATGAAGGATCTGCTCGCATGTATTAGCCAACTAGTGAGATGCAGGTGTAGAAAAAAATTATTTGATACAGCAAATGTGGTATTTCCAAAAAAGATAGGGAATTACACTCAAGTGTAAAGACTAAATGAATGGTACATAATGACTTCACTATATTTAGGGTGGAATCCAGAAGGTTTCTCATCAGCAGAACAGACTTAAGAACAGCCTTCACATTGAAGTAGGGGGTGTCATTTTAAGATGGAGCATGATACATTTATGAAAAGGAATATACAATGTGGTTTGGTTGACTATGCTAAAAAAACCTAAATTTGATTTGAATATTTAGGAAAATCTACATTTATACTAAATCTGTTTAATGATATGTAATGCTGCCTGATTTTTATCTCTGAGCTTCATTGTTAATCTATGTCCTATATTAGTGCTATGATTAACATTTGACTTATTATTTTGAAAGTATTTTCTAGGTACAAAGTAATTAAATAACAATTTCCAAATACTAACTCTGCCATTAAAAGAAATAAAATTGTTGTCATTCTCTAACTAGAGCAACAGACCCAAAAAGATGAAGGGATATGACTAAAGGACAACCTGACAACTCAAAGGGTGTCAGAACTGTCTGGGTTGCAACACGGTTGTAGAAGCTGAAATGATTTCTGGGATAAGGGTGGAAATAAATGTGATTTTACTACCGTTAGGATTATATTCTAGGCATTTAAAAGCAAATTCTAAGAGACTTATGGGTAAGACTCAAAAGACAGAAAATTATAGAGGATCTCAGAATGTTTCCAGCTACTCTGCAGATATAGTGACCGGTGTGACTGCTGCAAATCTAGACTCCCTACTAAGGCTTCAGCAAAATTATATTTCAATCTGACTATCTTAAAATGTAGATAGAATAGAAATGTTTTTTCTAAGTTGGACAGAAGAACTGTTCCTGTTACACAGAAGAAAAAAATAATACATCACTCACTTTTTCCTTATAGTCCTGCTTCTCTGCGCAAGTGTGAGTCCTTCAGTGAATCTGATTTTGACATTATTGTCTGCCTTCCATTTGAAGTCAATTCCTTCAATTTGTTCACTATTTCATACTACTTTCTCCTCCTCTCAAGTCATCATTTCTTTTACCTCTTTTCTGATGAGTGAGGTATTATCAATTAATCTGAAGAGTTAGTCCTCCATTTATCTCTTACCATTCTCGGTTTTCCAATTGCAATTTTTAGAGTACAATGCCCATTCCAGCACTGCATTTAATAGATTGTGTGATGTTGTATATCTTTGTCTGACACCTCTTTTCAGATGAAACTTACTTGACATAATTTAAGATCTTTGTATGTTTTGACCTAAAACCTTCTTTTATAGAACACAACAGAATTTAACTTACATGCAGTGTCTTTCATATTTGAGTTAGCTAAAAACACTTTAAAATAATGATATTGATCATGCAGTAACTGTGTAGGAAAAGACAGTATTTGTTATGAGCACAGGAATAGTTATCACACAACTCATCCGAGGCTGTTAGAACCCTTTTTTATTAAGTGCCTTTTTCATAAAATACAGGCTAATGAGATCAGATAGCTTTTTATAGTCTTTAATACTGATAACATTAAACATTTACATTGTCTCTCTTTTAATATTGTTTGACTCCTTCTTTGCAGATACCATAATATTAAAGCCAGTTCATGTAGACTAATTCAATATCATAAATGATGCAATATGTCTAATATCAACGAGTTTCTATTGCTCATAGCAACAGAGAATAATTGTTACTTTTATGATAAAATATTAATAGACTTTTAGTAAATCCAGACTGATCAATTTATTTTCTTATGTATGTTTGCAATCTACTTCAGAAAAATGTCTTACAGGGTAAGCATTAATCATACATTTGAATTATATCTATACTGTCCACCTTCACTTAAAACTTCCCCATAAAATACTGCCTCATCATTGCATTGTGTAGCATTTGATGACATGTTTTTAATCAGAAAGCAAGGTATTTCTGCACATTAGCTTTTCATGCATCCCTTTTTGCATTTTTTTTTCCCAAAAAGCCCAAAACATTGATTTATCAAAGCTTTGGCTTTCCACAGCACTTGAGGTTATCCAAGTGAAAAAGAAAGAATTCCAAACTGCTCTATAACGTCCAAATGGAAAAAGGAAGGTTACTTACACACACATATACATCTCTTCCTCTGTCCCTCCCCAAATACATTCATGCAAGTTGGAAAATTCTATATACTTTTTTTATTAACTCTGCAGTTTTATACATGCTACAATTCTGCTGATCTAAGCCAAAGCAAAAAAAATTCCTTTCATTCATCTGCCAAATGAAAGTATAATATTTGCATTCTGATTGAAAAAATTGCATGGGGAGGGAGAGAGGAGGAAGATAGGAAGGAATGGAGGGTAAAAGGAAGGGTGGAACAGAGGTTGGAAGGAAGGAACACTTTTTCTAGCTCTTTTTTAGACAAATGCTTATGGCTCGAAACCCACGCTACAGCACACCTGGCAATTAAAAGTCATTTAACTTCTAAATACAACTGGGCACTCAACTTGCAGATTAATGGCACCGTTATGCTAATTTCCAAAGTAAAACTCTATGCCATCCCATGCTTAAAAGCCATCATGCAGTAATAATTGCCGGGTAGTATCCCCTGCACCCAAAGGGAAACAACTACTTTCCAAAATTACTTCTGTGTGATGACTTAGGAATATGTCCACAAGCAAAAGAAAGTATTTACTGACATATCTAAAGAATTGACATGAATACTTGATTGTTGACTGTAGAAAACAATTCTTGACGGAAGACATTAATTCAGCCTCTGTCCAGCATCTCCAGACTTAAAATTGAATTAATGTTAACTAATCCAAAACCTCTGTGCAATGTCTATATTCTTGCATCACATCTTCAGTTCCAACCATCCTCTAGGAGAGAGTTTTCAAGATAAAGTGCTAGTTTTTATTCTCAGCATGAGGAGGTCTTCTCAGCGGGGAGGAGGGGATGCATTAGTGAAATGAGTGGAGACACACAAGAAGTGATGGCTCAGCAGCAATGCTGAGCGCTGCTGTAGATGGATGTGACTCAAGTGCCAAATGGTTTTCTTCACAGTTTCCACGCTCAGTGTACATCAACTTCAGGGGCATGCAGCAGAATCCTTTCAGCCCATGGTATCTTGCTCGACTTACAGCTGATCCTGCATGACTTTGTGGCTTTGTTCACTTTCCTCCTATTTTTTTTTTTTGGTCCCCCCTTACCTTCAACTTACAGCCTGTGGCAGAGACAGAACCGTGGTCCTACCTGGCAGTTTTTGTGTTTACCAGGCAGTATAGTCAGTAGTGATGTTAATTAATCAGCTGTGAGTCTGCAGTGTGTTTGATTACTTATTCGTAGAAAAGAAAGAAATTTTAGTCAGAATATATGATTGGTGCAAATTCCTGGCCCTCATGAGAGTGTGGAGAAACTCCCATGCTCATGATCAGTTAGGATACCTTGGTGCCACTTACCAAATCCTCTTCCTCTTCTCTCACCCAGGGTAAGGACATACTGCAAAATAGCACGAACAGCTATCTAAAAATGTTTGCCTCAAATGCTCCACCTAATCCTCATGTCTCGGTGAGGTCCCTCCCCAGAAAGTGGGTAACAAGAAACCAGAGGTGCAGCCACCTCCACCTCCAACCCAGGGTCTAGCACAGTCCAGTGTGGCTGGAGTCAATGGAAGCTTTGCTACTGATTCTAATGGGAGCATAGGATCCAGCTATAACAAGCATAATAAGTGGAAAAACAAAACAAACAAAAGAGAATGTAAAATTTAGATCCAGGGGCATTTCCTGAGATTATTAAAAGGGAGGGTGAGTATATTCTTGCAGAGGCAGATTTGAAAAGAAAAGAAGATGTGGAAAAGGAAAAGAATAACTCTCTATAATCAAAGACTACATTTTTTCTTCTGGGATATTTTTGAAATAACAGACTAATATGGTACCAAATTGATAGCAAACTTCTGTTGTGCTCTTGAATTCACTATACACGACTGTTGGTATTAGGAATAGCATTGTAGAATACAACATGCAATTTAAAATAAATATGTCAGTGTCTGGGGCACAAAAGATCTTAAATAGATACTTTGTTGAACCAATAAAAGATGATCCATCCTCATCTCCCCTCAGATGAATAAACTGTATAACATAGAGCTAATTCTGTCACAAGTACTTGGTTGAGAATACATTACCCAGACTTAACAAGCACTTCTAGTGCTGCCACAGAGACCTGAGGCTTCCTGAGACAGCAACTCAAGCAGCTGATTACAGCTTGATGCTGTTTCACGAGGCCTCCTGGGGTGTCAATTAATGCCATGAATTTACTGAACATAGTGCAACATTAGAGGTTCTTGATTTCAGAAAAATGAGCTAGGGTGGTGTGTCTCAACTTGAAAGAATATTTCTGGCTTCACCATCACCTATTATAAATACAGGTGGGGAGCTCTCAACTCCAGGAGTAACATCATTACATTTCCTGCCGTACTGTGTCACATTTCTTAAGAGTGAGTCTTCTTAAAAAAAGACTGTATTTATATCCATTACGGACTCTCTGGATTCTTCTTTATTTTTGAACCATGATTCTGCACTGAATGTTTAATGATTTTAATGCTACATAAGTGAACAGAAGTACTTTGTAACTTTGATTTTAGATCACCTGCTAGCACAACCACCTGTGTTATAAAACAGTGCACAATCTTATTAGATAACAGATTTGATGGTGTATTTCCTTAATGAATATGAATACAAGTGTGTGAGCTCTCTAATTCTTGATCTAATTAAAATAGACAACTCAATGAATTAATGATGACACATTTCCTCCCAGTATTTAAAACCTACATAGTAAACTGCCTGTTCTTGTACAAAATACAACAAACAAAAAACCTGCTTATAATCTCACTGGCTTGCCGCTGGCTTCACTAGAATAATATTTGGTTATGTAACTGTATGTATGAAAGCAGAAGCAAACGAACAGTAATTTTTGTCTGGATGATGCTTTTAGTCACATGGTTTAATTTTAGGTAATCCTGCAAGAGGCAGGGAGTTGGACTCGATGATCCTTATGGGTCCCTTCCAACTCGAGATATTCTATGATTCTAGCAGCAACATAGTCCTCTAGTACATTGAGACTTCATTGAATGGCTACAGCATGACAGAGTCTGGGGGCCACACTCAGTGTTTTGTGTGATGTCATGTATATGCCTGTAATCAACATGAAAGTAATTTCTAAACTATTGGGTAACTTGGACTGAGTTGCTATTTACAATATGAATGAAAAGTTTAACAAAGAGTTAATGTGGATGGACAGAAAAAAAAAATGTGCATAGCAAATATATTAAGTTTAGGGGAAGTATTTTATATGGTCTGCTTCTGTTAATTACTTCCCTTCTGCACAAACTTTCGTGCCTCAGTCTCTAAACCTCGTTATTTTTATTTATTTATTTTTATACATCCCATTGACACTTCATTGCTTACATTTTGTTTTAAAGCAACTTATTCTGATACATTTCCATCACTGGTGATTTTGGTCTAACTTTCATCCCTGAGCAGCTTTCCGTTACGCTGTCAATATACTGTCAGGAAAACCGAACAGAAAATTGGCCAGTACGAGATTTGAAGTGTTAATGTGAAGCTGGATTCTTCTGAGCTGGCTCACACTAATGTCCATAGCTGTCTGACAGAACGTGCACGCTCAGTAGTGCAAGCTTTCACAACCATCCCCCACATATGTGGGGAATAACACAAGTGCACTGTAGAAATGTCCAGGGAATAATATTTCTGTCAGGTGTCATTGCCTGTATTTAGAGATATTCTCCTTCCTTTCTAAAACAAGTACTATGCTGTATGAAATTACTAAAGCAGAAGTTCTGACTTGATTCATTAGGGCTATGACTAGACCATTTGGGAAGCAAGCCTATAGTGATTTAAAAACAATCAGGCCTTCATCTGCATCATGACCAGGGTGACCAGGTGAGAGTCAAACTTCATATTAGCAGTTAATGCTGTCCTGCAAATTTTATTTTTCCCCATTTGAGAGGAACACAGCTTTTAAATGCTGGACACTCAATCATATTCAGTGACCTCTATATAGTAAATTCCAGTTATGAATTCAGTACAAGATTTTTTTGTACATTCAAAATAATCTATTTTGTTCTAGTAGAATAACTGTGACAAGCTTTGCTGGCATTACTGTATAAGTTTTATATAGGGAAATGAAAAGCAACTATGTCCACATGTGATTTATATGGTCATCTCTGTCTTCATCTCTAAGTCCATTTGTCATATGGTTGCATAAGCTTATATTGAATATTCAAAACATTCTGAAGCCTGACTGACTCCCTCACTGACTGAAGTGCTAGGACTTTGGCCTCACCGTACTCAACTTTGCAGCACTGAACTTGTATGTGCCCTGCTGCATACTGGAACCTGTAGAGCTGAATTAGGCATCACAGCTTCCTGTTATGAGCCCAGCATAAATCCAGCATGTTTAATGAGACAGTGTTAGGAAATACCAAGAGAAAAAATGGAGCTTTATGTGTCCTTCCTTCAGGTATTTGGATGCTTTTCTGAAATTAAATAGCTAAGCAATTCCTCACAAAGTTTTTGGCCCCTCTTTCATGTCTTGCCCACGTAAGGTGAATTTTCTGATCGAGTTGGGAACATGGCGCTGCATTTATTCACACCCCTTTTCTAAACGCTAGGAGGACAGAGGAGCTCAGTACAACACTATACACTTCTAGCACTATGGAAAAAGTGAAACCAAGCAGTGAGATGACATGAGTAAAATTTGCCTGCAGGTTTGTGGTTGTGCCAGAAATAGCACCCCATGTTTCAGCCTTAGCCCAGTGAACTGCATGACTACATCTTCAATAATTTTAGTGAAAGCAGTTATCTAGAAAGCATGCAAAAATATGACAAAGAAGATGAAGATGGTTGGAAAATTAAGGAACAAATGACAAGGCACTGGAGAAAAGGAAGGAGAAAATATAACCATGGAAGATGAAAGAAAGAAAATCTTCATACTAATTAGGTGAAAAAAATCCTCAGTGTGTTGATATACATGCTTCAACCTTTCTGTCTGTTTAGTTTATATAGTATGAATAGTTTATCTAGTACAGTATATATAGCATAACTATGAAACTATACTATAGTTCCATCTAATATACATACTACATGCATTATATTATTATACTATTACATCATTAGTACAATAATAAATTTATAATGCTATATACATCTCAATTTAATGCTAATATTAATATAATATACATAAATATACTATTACCAGTATTGGTTTTACTGTATTGTTAATATTTTAAATTAATATATTACCTTATTATATATAATATAACATAACTGTTATATAATATAGAAATATATTGTGTGAAATGGCTACTGATATTTCAAGTCACAATATTCCATTACACATCCAAGTTTCTGTATTAAAAGTTTTATGATTAATTTCTATGTTAGTATCATTCACATAGCATTGTGTCACTGAGGATAGGCCACCTGTATTATGAACTAAAACCAGAGCTTATATACATAAATGTGACTTCACAAGAAACAGATGTTGGCATCACTAAATCTAAATAATGTTGCAACATTACACTATGCCACAAGGAGAAATCTACCACTATCTCTGCTACGAACTTGGCTCTGCTAATGAGCTGCATTTTCACAAATCACTTCAAGTAAGCCTATGCTACCATCACTTCATGCATAGTATTAGTATCTTGGAATTTACAGCAAAGTGCAGATTTTATGGGAACAAATATTTTAGATTAGTTTGAATGTACAAAATTCTTGTTTGCAAGATTTTTGCTTTTATGGTTAGTGCTGAAAAACATCTTTTTGCAGTTTTCTTCATTTTTACTTAAGGTGTCGTAGAAGAGGAGGCTACTTACAATAATGAGAGTTTATGATGAGTTACATGTTTTAATAATACCCACATTTGTCCCTTGTTTCTCTGTTTCAGATTTTAACTCAGTCTGATAATGAATATCACAATTTGTGGTGCTACTCAAGATAAAACATGCAGAGGTCAATGAACTGAAGTAATTTCTATAGTAGTTACTTTTTAAAAATTTCTATTCATAAAACTCATACTTAAATCCTGGCAATCCTTATCACAACTGTTCAAGATGTACTGTTCTAAAACAAGCACTTGCTTGGTTATGCATGCATAATAAACCCTCTTACTGAATTTGCCTCTCTTACCACTTCTTCATTTGCAAATGTAATACACGCTTGCATGCAGAATAAGATAATGAAATTAATGTCATGCTTATATTTCCCATAAACAAAAAAGGAGTCAGGATACAATAAAATAATGGAAAACTAAAGTGACAAAGCAAACAAGATATTCATACAACAGGCACAAACCCAGCCCATTTCATATATTACTTTATTCAGAAATTATACTCCTGCCCACAAATTTATCATATATCGAAGAAAAAAATCTTTTTTTTATACTAATTGCTCACCAAGACGTTTTCTGAAGCTACCTCATTTCTCCTCGGATCCTGCATTTGATAATTAGTTGTATTGCCCTGAAATGTAATGATGTGACACTGGCATCTAATTTTGGATGAAATTCAACCCTGCATAGAAAACCTGCCTATAATTCTCTGCACTGCCTTGGGCAAAAATTAGGATCTTGACTAGCGCGCTGCACTGGGATGAATTCCATTTGCAATGAGTGTCAGTGTGTAGATTATGAAGAAGCTTTTCAAAGTTACTAGAGGAAGAGCAAGGGCTGCGTATTGTCTGTTTGTGCCACAGTTTTAAGTGGTATTTAGCTTATTTTTCCCTTTGTTTGCAACCTCTAGCAAAATAAGCAGATGGGAATTCTGAGTTAGTATTGTCATGCACAACAGTGGACCCGGATGTTTGCGTTCATCTTCTTTTCATTGAAATAAGACTTGTGTCTTCTAGTCTCTTGAGTTGTCAAGGGCTTCTGGGCTTGGTTGGACTCTAGGACCCCAAAAGCTGCTGACATGCTCTTATCAGATTCTAGAACCTTGTGTTTAAGTACAGTGTAATCATTGCTCTGGTATAACAGTGTGTGTAGTCAAAGTATTTCAGCCAGGGCTTCTCATACAAGAGACTCGAGAATCTTAAGGCAAAAGGAAATTAATGACAGCACAGAGATAAGAAACTTAAAATAGCTAAGTTTGAGGTGATGTGTTTTATTTAATTTCTTGTCTATTTAGACTAGAAATAAAAATCAGGCCTTAAGCAGGGGTTCTTCAGAGAGTGTGGCTGTCTCTGCATTAGCATTTTGGATCAAAGCAGTAGCAAGCTTTTGAAGCAAACCTAAAAGCCTTCTCCACTTCCTACACATCAGTTTGGTTCATGCAGCTGACTTTCTTTCAAGGGAAACTACAGGAGAAGACCTGCCATGGATGCATGACTGTGGTGGGTTGACCCTGGCTGGATGCCAGGTGCCCACCAAGGCCTCTCTATTGTTCCCCCTCCTAAGCTGGACAGGGGAGGAAAAATATAACAAAAGGCTCATGGGTCGAGATAAGGACAGGGAGATCACTCAGCAATTACCATCACAGGCAAAACAGACTCGACTTGGGAAAATTAGTTTAATTTATTACCAATCAAATCAGAGTAGGCTAATGAGAAATAAAACCAAATCTTAGAACACCTTGCCACCACCTCTCCCTTCTTCTCAGGCACAACTTTACTCCTGCTTTTCTCTACTTCCTCTCCCCCAGCAGCACAGGGGGATGGGGATGGGGGTTGCGGTCAGTTCATCACACATTGTCTCTGCCGCTCCTTCCTCCTCAGGGGCAGGACTCCTCACACTCTTCCCCTGCTCCAGCGTGGGGTCCCTCCCACAGGACACAGCTCTCCAGGAACTCCTCCAATGTGAGTCCTTCCCATGGGCTACAGTTCTTCATGAACTGGTCCAGCGTGGGTTCTTCCATGGGGTGCAGTCCTTCAGGAGCACACTGCTCCAGAGTGGGTCCCTTGCAGGGTCACAGGTACTGCCAGCAAACTTTCTCCAGCGTGGGCTTCCCATGGTGTCACAGCCTCCTTCAGAGGCACCCACCTGCTCCGGCGTGGGGTCCTCCCCGGGCTGCAGGTGGAGATCTGCTCCACCGAGGACCTCCATGGGCTATAGGGAGACAGCCTGCCTCACCAGGGTCTTCACCACGGGCTGCAGGGGAATCTCTGCTCCGGTGCCTGGAGCATCTCCTCCCCCTCCTTCTTCAGGGACCTTAGTGTCTGCGGGGTTGTTGCTCTCACATATTCTCACTCCTCTCTCCGGCTGCAGTTGTGCAGGTTTTTTTCCCCTTCTTAAATACGTTATCCCAGAGACTCTACCACTGTCACTGATGGGCTCAGCCTTGGCCAGCAGTGGGTCCTTCTTGGAGCCAGCTGGCATGGACTCCATCGGACAATGGGGAAGCTTCTAGCAGGTTCTCACAGAAGCCACTCCTGTAGCCTCCCAGCTACCAAAACCTTGCCATGCAAACGCAATACAATGCCAAATGTGCTCCAGCCACTAATGGAAACATAAAGGTCTAAACTAATGACTTATTCTGCAAACACCTTTGAGCCACATGTGTGGTGAGGACAACTTCTCCAAGTGTGCTGCCTAAATCTTGTCCAAAGCAAAGTCTCTGAACTACAAGGTCAGTGTAGGTGTTGCAAAACCAACCGTTTCAATTCACAGATCCACTCCTACTCTACAGAATTATTATTTAACGTAGACAAGGCCTGGGTACATGCTAGCCAGAGCAGAATAGGATCCCTTTCTTGCAGCTTCCCCTATCAGGTGCTCTACCAAATTTGGCCTTGATTCACCTGAACTCAGTAAAGCACAAAGGTTTTGCTACACATCAGTAGGCCATTTGTCAGCAAACTGTATTATACAGCACTTCCTTGGTTGACAGCTGGGTTGTTAGGCTTCTTTATATATTTGGGGGTTTGAGGGTTCTATGTTAAAAATGGGAACAGTAGCTTTCTGAGTCATGTTAATACAAACTCACTCCATAGCCCACCCATTAGCCTGCATCCAGCCTGGCACCAAGGAGATGGGGTCAAACACAAGGGTTGCTCTGTGCAGAAGTGAAGGACAGTCCATTAGCAACCTGTAGCTTTAAAAGAGTGAAAAGAAAGTGAACGCCCAAAGTGAATTTGCTCCCTCTTGCATTCAAGAAAAGTGTCATCTATAACTTATGTGTTAAGGTCATTATGTTTAGGGACTGATTTTTCTTTTCCATCAGAGACACCAAGTATGGCTTAGGTTCTATAAACTGAACATTTTGATAACACTGCAGTCAGGTCAATTGAAGCAGAACGGGTACAGAAACATTATCAAGCATCATTTCAATAGCGTGTGGCTGTCTTCCAGGGGTGCAAATATCATTACAATATAGCAAAGTAGTCTATGAACTGGATTAGCTGAACAGCCGTTATCAGCACTCAGGAAAATAATATCAGTGACAGTGACTTCACCTGCATGAGTGGTTTAAATGTCCTGCCTTTCCATACTGATAACACTTGGCACCACTTGCAGGCTGAAGAAAGCATGACTTTGTTTGATCTAATTATAGAACCATAAAAATTTTTGATAGAGAAGAAAAGACGTACACTCTAGGTCATCTTGTCCATCTTCCTGTAACTGCATGACTGTAAGTTGCATGCTCATGTACCTGAAGTGTATTAGAATAATACCCTCTTTTTTGCTCTTCTGTGCTTTTTTATTGGATTTATTGCGTAGATTTTCGGTCTCAGAGCAGCTGAGTTCCCGATAGCAATGCTATTGGAGTCTTTAAACAGGGCAAATATTATTAATTTGTTTTGGCAGAGAAGAATAAGAAGAGAGATGGTATTTTTAGAACTGTTCAAAACATTTTCTTCCGGGGTTTAATCTCCCCAGCACGGGATGTCTGTATGGAGGAGTACACTTTGGCTTCATATGGGCAGGTGCTTGCCTGCAGTCTAAAGCCGGCAATCTGGAGGCAGTCAGGGAATTTATACTTCCAGATGGATTTTGAAGTGATTCAAGACAAAGAATGGTTTAGAGACAGAATTCTCATTAACCAGATTATGCTTTCTCTCCTCTTAGTTTGCTTTGCGGTATCCACAGTTAGTAAGTATATGTTAAACATTCTCTGTACACTATATACAGCATTAACCTACAGTAACAGAGAATTTGTTGGGGTTTTTCAAGTTTCCTATCCATCCCCGCAACGTTTTCTTACTTGGGGCAGTGCTGTAATAGTAATTTGATTGCTAGTATAGCACTAATTTTACCCTAGTTATAGGAATGGACTTTCACCAGCTATAGTTTTGCACAGGGTGAATTCTAATGTAAATAATGATGTAGCATACATACCATGGGTAGATGATTTGGCATAGAATTGATATAGCTATAAAAACATGTATCTATTTATATAAAAAAAATACCAATAAAATGCCATCATCAGCTTTGAATTGTATCCTCAGATTTATCTGAGGCTACTGAGATACGTAATACAGTACATTATCAGGCTGTAGAGTCACCTGCTATGTGTGCACGGCAGTAAGCTTGCACAGTTCCATTAGCTTGCTCAGTTTTAGCACAAAAAGTTCCAACTACAAATTCAATACAAGGGCAAGAAAAGCTGGAAAACAGGTGCTGACCTTTGGCAGCCACAGAACATTTCCACACTCCACTTTCCATTAAGCTGGAGAGCGTTCTCATTATCAGCTCCAAGAAAAGTTTTCCTAAGAGCAGTAAGGCAGAAGGCACTGTAAGGATGCTAGCTCCCAGGGACTGCCAAAGCATTACATGCAGCTACATGACAAGATAGTCATACTGAGCACAAACCCGTGTAGTCATTAGTGCAGGTGTTCAGAAAGGTATTCATTTCATGACTAAAACACCTAAGGATGGGTGTCTAAATGTGCACTGTCTAGGCTCTCCCATTACAGTCAGTTGAGTGCTGGGGTTTGCTTCTGTTGCCCTCACACACCCAGTGCTACCTGATATGTCCTTAGTACTGCTCTGTAAGAGATCAATCTGCATTAGATCCTATCTATCTCCCACCCATGCTGTAGCTTTTACCCTAGATGCTGACAAGGGCAACTGTATCTAATACCTCGTCAGCTGAGCGAGTGGGCTGGGAGAGAAGGTTCAGCCAAATCTGCACTCGGGATCTACTTCAGAGCAACACAAGCTGTTCTCTAGAAAAAATGGCCTGTGCTGGTCAGAGGGTCAATGTGGGATTTTGAGTGCCTTTTGAGATGCGTGTGGTTATCAGGACATCCACATAGGGTTGTCTGAGGCACTGGACCCTACTTGAGACTCACACCTTTCCAGAAGAGGCATGTGGGGAGCAGGTGAAATATCCTTGGGCATTGGCAATGTCACTATGTGAGGAAGCTCAGGCAACAGAATCCTGTCAATAGCCCGTGTCTAGATCCCTAAACTTAGATGTTTCACTCTGGAGATGAGTCTCATCTTGGAATGTGGATCAAGTGCTTACAGCTAAGGGAAAAACTGAAACCTTTTCAAATCTTTTCTGCTGACACCTACAGCTGACAAGGGAAAGAAGTCAGCCTTGTCAGATTAGGACATGAATTTGGAGACTTTATTTTTTTGACTCCCAAGCTTTAATAACTTCAAAACCTGTTCTGGGTTAGGTTGGGAGAGCTTGTATTCCTAGTAAAGCATGTTAGTAAAAACTTGTTCTTGCACTGTCCTGTTAACTTCACTGACTATCCACTGAACAGAGGAAAACCGCTTTCTTTAAATCCTAATTTTCAGGTCATTTATTACTTTGAATTTTCCAGCATCAGTAGAGACCAAGTGTATCTTCACAGGTGGGATGTCCCTTGACAGCCCTTCTCCTTGGGGACAATGGAACTGTCAACTGAACAATGAGTGAGGGACAACGCTTGTTCTGCAGCTGATCCACCACATGTAATTCTCTTTTATATTAGATTAAAAGGAGAGTGACCAGTGTGACCCCTATCAGTGTTCAAATAATGTGAAAACCTGCTTCTGCAAGTTATTTTTCACCATAAAGTAAAAAAATCGAGAACTCCTCCTGTTAATACAGGGGGAGTAAGGGTTTGTAATGTGCTATCACAGTAAAGTAAATGGTATGAGAAAGAGACTCTTCAGAATATTTTGTCTGTGAGGATAAATTTGTTTGCATAGCTACACTCTAGCCACAGGGTATTTTGGTTAAAAGAAGAGGATGGACTTTTACCAAATTATAGTTTTGGTGATATTTCATAAAGGTCTGTTGGACTGTTTGGGGGATGCCAGAGTTCAATGTGTGTTATATAATCACACGGCATACCTGTAATTTTTTCCTATGAATACTTGCAAGCATTGCAGAAATGAAAATAGTGATTGCACTTTAGGTAGGCAATTTTCAGTTACTACGTACAATAGCCTAGATAAAATCAATTTCATATGCATTACTTCTTAAGAAGTCGACACGGACCACTGACGTCTTAGACACCTTGACTGTGAGACTGCTCAAAATGACATTATCAAATTTTCTTTTATAATAATAAGAATAAAAGTGGTTTTGGTTTTTTTTTTTTAGTTCTATTGTCACTCAGATAGTGTTAAATATTTTGTTCAAATAAATTCCAAAAGCATTTATCTTTTTTCATACAGACTGATGGACAACACAAAAAGAGGAGTCTACTTTTGAAAATGCAAAATGGTAAGAAAATAGAGTTCCCTTCAATACTGTAGAGATCAATACTAGACATGCTATCTCTAGTGCTCTCTATCTTTATATGGCTGCAATCTGAAAAAAAGTAACCTCTCCTTCCTAGAACCTCTGACCGAAAGCAAGAATTCTGTTCCAGGGAGTCAAAAATAGTGAGAGAAACTGAAGATGTCTTCGTCCTGTGGCTTCAATAGGGCCACACATTAAGAATTCAGGCTGACAAGCTGTGAGGTAAGACTGACTTCAGCATTTGCAAATTTGGTTCCCCAAAAGGCACTAAACACTGAAAAACCTTTTGTCTGAGCCTTTCTGTGGTCTATGGCAAATACAGTTCTAGCCAGTTTTTACAATTATTCATTAGCTGTGCTAATTTGCTGGGCCTAAGACTCCTCTCTAGTAGCTATAGAAATACTACATATACGCATTTGTAGAACATTAGAAAGATTATGTAAAACACCACAAATGAATACCAAGAGGCGAGAACAAAATTTCAATGTAAAAAGCTCTATTGGGGACAAAAAAGGGTAAATGCCACATCCTGGGGAAAAAAAGGTACAGTTAGAAAACATAATGTAATTCAATGATAAAATAGCTAGAGAATTACTGAATCCGGAGAGAATACAAATAATCTAATTTTAAAAAGGGAGTGAATGAAATGTGCTGGCAGGATCAAAGAAATGCACTGTTACTGACTCAGTCATTTTATTAAACTTCTGAATGTTTTCATGCTTTTTAATTTAATCCTTTGTGATCCTGGCACTTTCAAGCAGGAGTTTTTCTACCTTTCTCATGAGGTTTCATTTTTTCCTCAGGATGATGCCAAGACAGGAATATTCTGCCACTACATTGTGACTGGGGCCGTTCTTCTTCAGAGGCTTCTATAGAGCACTTCCTTACTGTTATGCCCTATTTTTTATACTTTCTTAATACTTCACAGCTCACTCTAGTTGAACTGGGCTAACTTTGTGTAAATGCAAGCATATTTTCAACAACAGACTGCAAAACCGGCACACAGCTTGGGAGAGCTCTGTGAAGAACCTTTTCCACTTTCTGGTTCACAAATCCAGTAAAGTAGACTTAATTGTAAAAACATATGTGAAAGACAAAAGGAGGATTCATCCAGACTGCTGTGAGTGCGTTCTCTATCTCCCCTACACCACTGGATTGAGCATTACATTGACAGGTTAGAGGGAGGGAAAGACTTACTGGTCTTGCTGGTAGGAGATTCTTACAGTTGTAGGACTGTATTTGTTATTGCATAATTACATGAAGATCAGCTTGATCCAAAGATTGCAATTAAAGGTGCTTTTATTTCAGAAGAAAAACAAAAAATATGACTGGCAATAGCTCTTCTGTTGGGTGGGATTTGGTCTTAGAGTTACTATCAATATTTCCAGCACCATGTCTTTATCTGCTTCACTGCTTATGATGCTGAGAAAGAAGACAGATGAGATAGGAACTAACGAAGAGACAGGATCAATAAACCGAATGCTTCTGTGTTGTTATATTTTTAAAAATAGGAGTGCCAGTGCTGTACACCAGACCATCTCTGCTGGTTTTAGCATAAAATACATTATAATACATAGTGATTGCTCTTGTTTGTTCCTGTACAACCTTAGAAAATACTGAAAATGCTTGAATCAGAGCACATACAGAGGCATTGAAGTACTTGTCTGCTGACGTGCAGATTAGATTGTTTGGTTTTGAACCAATAAAGTTTGCAAAACTTCCAGCATTTCCTAACTGTATCATTTTTTCTGAGCCACAATATTTGCCTTCAAAAAAATAAAATGCCAAATCATGTTTTATCCTGTCTATTTCACAATGCTTACCAAACTCACAAGGCACACGTCTAAACCTAGATGAATGACCAAGCAGGAGAGTGTTAAGAAGAAGAAAATAATTTCCAAATCCAAAATGTGACCCAAACACCAGTGCTCCATGAAGCTGTTTCTGGTGTACCAGAGGAACCAGCTCTGAATATGACCCTGAGAAAAACTAAGGTTGGGAGCACACACACACTCAGAGTGCTCCTATCGTGGTTCTAACACATCTGTCCCCCCTACATTTTGTGGGCTGCAGAAAATGGGCCCCATTTTAGTGTTCTTCTCTAGCATCCAAGAAAATGTCAAGCCTTACCATAATGCTCCACTGCTATTATACATGTATGCAATACGATTATAGTTTGTCAGAAGTTTTTTGAGATTTAAGGAACCTCAGGTCTGAGCCAACACTAGGGAAAATGCTCATTGATAAACATCACTTCACAGTCTGCTTCAGAGGCATTCCTAGTCTGCTTCTACGTGCACCTTGAACACATCGATACAATCAAAACGGCACAGTGGAAGTTCCTACATGCTAAAACACTGGACAACACTGTGTGATGCTACTGCTGTGTAAGTACAAAGTCAAACCAGTAGAAGTTAAAAGCCTGCTTTCCAGTGAAGTAAAAGATATGAGGCACATAGCTGTGGTCAGAAATGGCTGAAGCTGTAGACCTAGTGATAATATGGCCACGCTGCCTTTTTGAATCTTTTTGTTTTCACCCTTTCAATACTTCCCCATTCAGGTGCCTCTGCTGTGTCGAATATGGAAATTGAAATAGGTCTAGTAAGTCTTATACCTGCTATTACTTCAAAGCCAAATCTTGTCCAAGTATTTACCAGCAGGGAAAAAATGCTGCCATAGAAACCATTTTTTTCTGCTGCTTTAGCAATCTCCCACCCAGCAATTTTCTATAATACAGATTACAAAGAATATGCAGAAGTGTATAGTTTTTCCACAGTGTGTGTTTATTTATAACTAGATGAACGTTAAGAACTGCCTGTGAAGGCAAAGGTGTCAAATCAATAAGTGATACTAAATGGCAAGTAGGCATTGATCTATATGACTATATTATCAAATTGATTATACCAGCATTTGTTGTTTGTGTAGTTCAATATTTTTAATGAAGTACAACATGTGAGATTTTAGTCTAGTGTATTCTTCTGTTATTTAGCCTGTATTTCGTAACTTTCTGGGAGTTTTTTCTTGGAGATTTAACACCAAACCTATAAATACAAGGTAAAAGAACAAGTAAATTTTGAATAATTAGTTGATTTTCCATGCCATTGTGCATGTCCTCTTCTTGTCTCCTCAATAGCTACAGAAGAAAGTCACCTCACAGTGTTTCCCCAAGCCCCACAGCACCGTGACAGCCAAGTGATGGCAAGGCACCAAGGAGGGCTCCTTGTGCAGCTTTTCTGGACTCCACGGTCTCTACCAAGGGCTAAGGAGGGAGAATCTGAATACGCCGCTAAGAACAGTGTCCTCATCTTGAAATGCATCCAGTCTTGAATATGACCTTTGTACGCAGCCGTTCCCTCAGCATCCGCTGTTCAATAATATTGGCTCTACTGACAGCTGTAAACCACA
Source organism: Buteo buteo (assembly GCF_964188355.1). Taxonomy (NCBI): domain Eukaryota; kingdom Metazoa; phylum Chordata; class Aves; order Accipitriformes; family Accipitridae; genus Buteo; species Buteo buteo. The sequence continues at coordinate 25,018,503 of NC_134172.1, read as the reverse complement.
GTGACAGCAATCTTCAGGGTGGAGATCACGGGCAAAAACTTCTGCCCATCCTCGTCCTGAAACCTAATTATTTCTTTACTATTTGTATGGGCTGGAATATGTCCATTGCTGCATCTGTGTTGGCAGATGGGAATGTCTTAAGATGAGTAATTCAATTGCTTGCAATTTTGCAATTGTGTGAGATTACACCAGGTCTTCAAAAGGTACATTTCATTCCTCTCTCTGATCAACAGCAAGCCCATAGACCTCATCTGCTTCTTCCCAGAAACTCAGATACAGTAAAACTAGGTAAAGTTACATACTCTGTTCACACCAGAGCCAAGTATGTCTTCACTGCCTTTGTTAGTCTTCGTTGCCTTTGTTAAATTCCTTATTTCACCTTCCTTCCTTGCTTAGCTGTGAAAGATAACTGCATTACCCAACACAATATTAATTTAATTTAATTTAATTTTCAGTTTAAAATGAGGACAAGTACTACCTAAACCAAATTTCAGTGCTTTCACTGTTTGAACTACTGTTGATAATGCCAGTGAAAGGTAAGTCATGTATTAACCTTAAATAACTTGATATTTCAGTCTATTAATCAAACTCTTGTCAATTAAATCACATTTCATCATACTTTACAGATTTCAGCAGCATGCAGTATCTTAAAATAGCTGTGGAAGTTCAGATTGAGAGAATGGCAATCCACAAAATGGACATTGCTATTTCAGCCACTGTTGCTTTATTTACATGTTTGTTCACAGTTTTAACAATCAGTGAAGAATTTTAACAAACAAATAAACAAATTTCACTCTGTTTAACATTTTAAAGACATCTAATCTTATACCTCTGACTATTTCTCTTCTGCCCCCATTAATAAAGGCTAAAGAAAATACAAGGGAGAAAAACAATGGAAATATTTTTTGTTTACAATTTTATTAGAGATTAAAGGCCTATCTCAGTTGTACTAAAGCCATTGATAATGAAGCAGGTAATTTCTTATATTTGATATTACATATTCTATGTTAATCTACTGCTTTACTTACAGAGCTAAGATCAGAAGCTCACTCTTCTGGAGCAATGCTTCATGTTTTCTGAAGGGTCTCTAGTGTATTCCTTTTTTTTTGGATGTGCATAGCTGTGTGTGTCAAAATTGTGTCAAGCACATAGGAGAGGCATGTTTTAAAGATTCAGCCCCAAGCTTTTAATGCCTCGAATCCCCTTATTTAACAGCTTTGAATTACCTTGTGTCACTTGTGTTGCAGGATGTTCTTGAGGATATGACTGATTAAATGGCACAAAATCTAGCAGTGATGGAGCAACTTCAAATTCAAGGTCATTAAATGGATTCTCAGACTGTCAGGCTTTCTAAAAAAAACCCCAAAGGCCAGAGCGGATATTCAGTAAGTTGTGAAGCAGCTTTAATGTTTTCACTCTTGTTTTATAATGAAGCTATTGGAATGGGCCCAGTTAATTACCATTCAATTATGTAACTATTTCTCCAAAACAAGTTTCAGAGTGTGATAACTGGTGATTGTATGGCATGAACAACCTGAATTGCTTTAAAGGTTTTGGGTTTTTATAAATCCATTCCTGTTGCATATTAGCAATTACAACAAAAAGATATCGAAATTTCCTCTTTTTGTAGTTGAAAGGCAAGAAATAATTGTAATTATAGGAAATAATTGTAATTATAATTATGTGGTAAGAAACACATTTGGTTGAAGGTTGGCTAACATAGTCTCTGTTGAGTTGAATGAACCTCATGGAATATCTGTTGTTACTGTCAAAGCTCAACACAGCTTACGCTGATGTTACCTATTGTCTCCCAGGAGATCTCATTCTTCCTTGCTTTAAACCCACAATCTGACCTCATCAATGTGTATCTCTTAGTGGCTTGGATTTTAAAATACCTTCACACTTACTTTCAGGATCTCCCATATGTTGGGGGACAGCTACCTATGAACATCCAGCAAGTCATGAGTTCACTCTCCTTCACTTTGCTTGGGAAGCCTCTCCTTTGCTGTAATGCAAAACTAGAAGGTGTTTTTGCTACTGATGTTGTAATATCTCACTGTTCCCCCCCCCCCAACACCTTTTTTTTCTTCTTTCTGTCTATATCCATCTGCTGTCCTTTGTATTTTAATTTAAATTATAACAAATCCAGGGCAGATGATACCTTCTGGCTGTTTGCAAGTTACTTGCCACAGAAGGCTCCAGCTCCAAGCCTGGCAGTCCCAGATGGTACTGTAATACAAACAATAAAGATAATCTCATAATTCCCCAGGGCATCAGCCCTGAACCCCACATGCAGGGTGCACTCCTCTTCCTCAACACTGATCAGGCTTTTCTGTCAAGAGAAATGTTCTGAGGCAACAAGGACTCTACAACATTTTTATGCCCTTTCTTGAATCTACACTTTGCCTAATGAATGACAGACAAGGGAGGTTATCTGCAAATTTACATATATATATACACACACACACACAGATACACATGCACATATTTTCTGAGGCTCAGGTGTTATGGCAATTTATTAGTCCAGCCCAGATATTCAGCTTCTGCACCACTGGAGACATTTCTCTATTATAGTAAAATATGAATCCCTGCAAAGGTATACCTGTTACATGCATATCTGAATGGAAACTGCTGAGTCCTGAAATTAGCCCTCAATGGTACATCTCTACATCCATGGTGAAAATTAATTCAACATACTGCTTTATTACCAGTGAATTGTGATTAATCTTACATGGATAGATTTACTCACCCTGATTCAACCATCTAAAAATTAGATTTGGTCTTAGGACTACTCACTTTAGGCTTGCTTTACAGCCAAAGGAGAAATAATTCTCACCTGAACAATGGCCATTTTAAAATACGGATCCTAAAATAGATGAGATAAAATGTTCTGAATGCTGAGGGCCTGGGATGAAAAAATTAGACACCTGATTTTAGATTACTAAAGTTAAATGAGATTGACCACTTCTGGGATTATTGTTTGCCTTGTTTTGTCTCTCCACTAAAGAAGTATAAGATTCTGTGCCACTATTTCAGTGCTGTTCCTGAATGTCATGTTGTGAGGGTGGCCTGTGGGGAGATTATGACTTTTTGTTTACTACACTCTGTAGGGAAATTATGACTTTTTGTTTACCACTCCATGGTTAGGCTTTATTGATGGTTATCAAACCTGCCTTCTCAGTCAGTTTATTTTATTTTTTAATCCTGGCAGAGTCTTTTAATAATCTTATCCCTAGAGCTCAGTAAACCTTCATAACCCTAATACACTTACAACTAGTTCCACAATCTAAAAGTATTTAATTTTCATCCTCTGTAAGGGATTATATCACCTTTTTTCTATGTGAAAACAACTGTAAAAGTTTTTTTCCGAAAGTTTTCTCCTGATCTTTCTGAATGGTTATATTATAAAACATAGGTCACCTCAACATTTCTGCCCACACTTTGATGTCCATAAACGTTGAATATCAGGACTGTAAAAATGCTCATAATGGATAGTAATTTAATACTTCTTTGCTCACTGATAACAAATTTAAACACATCATTTGGAAACTTAATGGTCTTTGTAGGTAAGGACTGAGACAAAGCACACCAAATGTCCCCGTTTATTCTGGTATATTGCCAGTGTCTTCATAGATGAGTTTACAGGTTGCAGTACTAAGCAAGGAGGAACAAACCATTCAGGAGAGTATAGCTTTGGAGACGGATATCAAGCGAGGTGTATATGTACCATCCTACATTATTTAACTTTTCTGTGAATTAATTTATTGTAAAATTAATCAGAAAGAATGAGTCATTTTTTGGAAGGCAGGTCTATGAGCACTGTTTCTTTGATTACACGGTAAATAAAACATTGATAAATACTATGAAGTTGCAGTTGTATAGCAAAGATATTCCTTAAAACAGTCTGCATGTTAGGAAGAAGATTATTAATAACTGGAGAGTTATACAGCTTATTGTTTGTTTTTCTTGAAGTTGTTCATAACTGGCTGTTTGATCATCCCTTATCGTGCTGGAGCAAATGGAAGAAAATTGCAGTGGCAAACTAATTTGCAACCTCTAAAATTCCAGGATTGTTTATTTCCACTAATAATGAGCTGGAATGAGCTTGTCATCAGGGTATGCTGCACCAATTACATGTAAATGACCATATTCCCCTGAAAATTCTAATCAATATTTGCATATTTAAGAACAAGGTGCATGGATGCTTAGAAACTAATGAGCAGGTTGGCCAAAACTATAGCTCCAATATGCTAGCAAAGCAATAAATTCTTTAGCAGAATGAATAGCTTCTCTGAAACCAGCTAGAACCCACTGTAACAATTTTTTAATAGCTCACTGTACCCAGTGGTTTTAGGAAAATTTAAAAAGAGACTGATTCCAAGACTCTGTTTTAAATAAATACTTAATCCATGTCAATAACTGCAGGTATTTTTTCTCTGTAGGAATTCTCAACAGGGAAAAATTCTACATTGATTCTCTTATTTATTACCATGTGTAGTTTGTCTATTGCCATAGCCCAAAGTTTCAATTTTGTAGTTTTGGTTTTAGAGGTTTTGTGTTTCTGACATTATTATTTTATTGAGGTTTTGAAACTTCTCATGAAAAGTGTTTACTAAACTGGGAACACTCTAACTTTCTATTTCTTTATATAATCTGTACTGTATGCAACTGCCAAATCAAATTAGATGAATAAATATTTTGGTTGTAAGTAATAAATGACACATTGAAGAGAAAGTCAAATAGTAAATAAAAATAGACAGGTTTTGCCAGTTTGTGGTGCCAGGCTTTAATGACATCATAAAGCCATTGCTCATGTTGCATGAAGCTCCTATATCAGAAAAAATGTGCCTTATAAGGGATAAGTATTCTGAGAGGTTTTTTCCAATTGAGAGCAGGAATAATGAAAAATTATAAATGTTTTGCCAAAAGAATGACATTGATTTTAGTTATCATTGTACCATTGTTTCCAGAAAGCATGATTGTTAATCAGATCAACAGTAAATTGAATACTGATGTTTCCTTCCCTGTGCATTCAAACCTTCTACCATTAGCATAATTCTAATTATTAATTATTTATGTTGCAGTCATACCCAAGAGTCCTAATCAAAATCTGGCATAAACACAGATGAACGGCATGTTCTTGCATAGGAAAACTTAGGTACATTTTGTGAAGAAAGAATAATGGCTACAGAAACTTGTTCCTAATCAGGAGAATTTGAGAAATACAGTCTTTTTAGGTCTTTCTCTAGTCATAAATTTGTGCCCAAATGCAGTTGCTTAAAGTTCAGTCCAGCCTGTCATTCTTCCATATTTGTTTTGCAAAGACTACCTTTGGCATGTCTAGGATTAAAATTATAACAGCAAATGTCAAAGTTAAACTGAAAAGCCTTCAAAAATTTGGATTCTGTGGCAGATGAAAAAACTCTATCTCATGTTCATGCAGGCAAAGAACATTTTCAAGGATAACTAAGTGAAGATAAATTCAGTCCATGCAAAGAGTAAATTTCAGTGAAATTTGCCATAACAGACATGTGATATGATAATTATTACTAACTTTACTGAATTATTCTGAAAGAAAAATAATAGATTTCTTTGACTTTTCCAATGCTAATTATATAATGTCATTTTTTAAAGGCATCATGAAAAATAGTTAAAATGTTAGCCAAGAAGTTAAGAAGATCCCTTGGAAAAGAGAGCTTCCCATTAATTTTATGCAGTCCTTCCAGTGGAGACAAACATATTGTTGCAACTTCATAGAAACAGACTAAGATAACATCTGATAGTCAGTCTGAACTCCATTTTTTGGCATAGCCCATATAAGCATTTCACAAACCACAGTTCCCTATTGCTCACAAAACACGTGCAAAACTGCAATTGTAGGTATATACCTGCATAAAGAAGAAAGAATCAAAATAGCAGTTAAGAACACAGTATGAAGTATTTCTGAAATAGAAAAAAAAAAAAAAAGACATTCTCCATTTAGAAGACTCTTTGGCTCTGTTTCATACTTTATAGTACATGTCACATTTGGGACATGTTCATTATTCTGCTTGTTTAACATCAGAGAGGAGTATTACTTCTGTTAAATATACACACCGTGGTGCTGAGTAACTCTGTTTATATCTCTCACCTGATATTGCCCATCACTCTGTGTCGTGCTTTAACCCCAGCCAGCAACTAAGCACCACACAGCCGCTCACTCACTCCCCCCTCTCCCCCCAGTGGGATGGGGGAGAAAATTGGGAAAAAGAAGCAAAACCCATGGGTTGAGATAAGAAGGGTTTAATAGAACAGAAAAGAAGAAACTAATAATGATAATGATAACACTAGTAAAATGATAACAGTAGTAATAAAAGGATTGGAATGTACAAATGATGCGCAGGGCAATTGCTCACCACCCGCTAACCAACACCCAGCTAGTCCCTGAGCGGCGATTCCCCGCCCCCACTTCCCAGTTCCTAAACTAGATGGGACGTCCCATGGTATGGAATACACCGTTGGCCAGTTTGGGTCAGGTGCCCTGGTTGTGTCCTGTGCCAACTTCTTGTGCCCCTCCAGCTTTCTCACTGGCTGGGCATGACAAGCTGAAAAATCCTTGACTTGAGACTAAACACTACTGAGCAACTACTGAAAACATCAGTGTTATCAACATTCTTCACATACTGAACTCAAAACATAGCACTGTACCAGCTACTAGGAAGACAATTAACTCTATCCCAGCTGAAACCAGGACACTCCGTGATTGAATTCACGTGCATTCTTTTCTGAGTTGAAGTGAAAAGGATGATCTCATCTCACCTAACTAAGAAACTGACTGTACTGTTAGACCACAACCATGATCTTAACTGATTATCATTTTAGTATAGGGTTCAAGCTTAACACATATAGCAAAGGTTTATTTTTCATTGAGAATAAATTTTTTTGAGTGGATCCAATACTAAGTTTATAACTGGTTTTGCAACTACTGTGACAAATAAACCCACATGGTATAGTGCATATCAAAAAAGAAGTAAAAGATCTCCGTCCCTCAGAATTATATGAGGAGTGACAAAAATATATTAGTGAAAGATCAAAGTATGCAGGGCAAGAAAAGAAATATATAAATGGATTCAATAATTTCCTGTCATATTGCTCACTTCCTGTGAAACCTTAATTGATGACACTATTATAAACAATATGTTTAGGATACATTGCCTGTAAAAGTTAAACTTATTAATTTGCATACTGGGGAATTAATAATGACCAAAAATGTAGTATGACTGTAATTATTTAAAAATGTAATTACTTATTGATTGAATTGTCCTAGTTTCAGCTGGGATAGAGTTAATTGTCTTCCTAGTAGCTGGTACGGTGCTATGTTTTGAGTTCAGTATGTGAAGAATGTTGATAACACTGATGTTTTCAGTTGTTGCTCAGTAGTGTTTAGTCTCAAGTCAAGGATTTTTCAGCTTGTCATGCCCAGCCAGCGAGAAGGCTGGAGGGGCACAAGAAGTTGGCACAGGACACAGCCAGGGCAGCTGACCCAAACTGGCCAATGGTGTATTCCATACCATGGGATGTCCCATCTAGTATAGGGTTAGTAATAATGATAACTACTTAAATATAGAGCATCATATTTACAGCCATCTTTCTCTGTTCAAATTATCTTCTCTTTCATTCTCTTCCTATATTCTACTTAATGCAAAAAGCTGAAAGGGACCTGCACAGCTTCTTACAGAAGCCACCCCTGTAAGACCCCCCCTACCAAAACCTTGCCACACAAAGCCAATACAGAATATATACCAAAATATTAAATATCTGTTTATACGTACAAATACAAAGAATTTACCAAAAAAAAAAAAAAGTAAACTGTAGCAAAATAGTAAACACTTCTTATCTAGGGCTTTTTTTGGCATAAAAATTCCTGTATTAAATATGCCACTAGCATATGAAGATGGATTAGTAGACAGAGTACACTAAGCAACCCAATATTATTTATACATTGCACTTGTCATAAAAATCTACTATTTGATACACATGTAAGCATCACATTTTTTCATGTCTCTATGTAATTCATAAGACCTCTAATGATTTCTTTAGTCTAAAATGTGAACTAAAAATGTCTTCATTTCTTTTCCAGTCATTGCTGAAACCAGTCCAACTTTTATTTTTGTGTGGAATCTCAGTTTTTGAAAGTGAAAAATAAGATTACAGGTAGAACCATCACCCAGTGGATAGGGCAGTGGGCGTAAGCTGAAAGAAGGGAAGTTCAGACTGAATATAGGGAAAAACTTTTTCTCTATGAGGACAATCAAGCAGCGGCACAGGTTGTCCAGGGAGGTTTTATGTTCTATATCTTTGAGGTTTTCGATACCAGATTGGACAAAGCCCTGAACAACCTGGTCTGAGCTCACAGCTGACCCTGCTTGAGCTGGAGGTTGGACTAGAGACCTACCGAGGTCTCTTCCATCCTGAATTATCCTGTGGTCCTATGATTCTGTGATGTCAGCCTTCATACACACAAATTAGAAACAATATGAAATTTATCAAATATAAAACTCCTCAAAACAGATATGAATATTTGGATCCTACATATCATGTACAGACTTCCTTAACTGCCACTTCAGGGCATCTTGGGCTTTGTTTCTTTGCCTAACAGAGCTGTGGCTTTAAGCAGATGTATTATGTAGACTTAATTATTATCTGACATTTTTATACATTCAGTGAGACATTATTCTAAACACAAAAGACAATTAAACTTCAAAGAAAATGATTTACAAGAGAGGAACAAATGTAGTTAGATAGATATATGGATAAGTAAAAGAAAGTTTGTATCACTTAGAAGCATGGGCTGTATATAATATGGATCTTTGTCTTGTTTATGGGCTACATAAAGTTAAGTTTGGGTGTCTTAGCTATGTATTTGCATATACTGACATTTTAGATTTTTTTAACTGCTGGTTTTATATAATAATTTGTTTGTATGTATTTTAAACTACATTGCTATACCATTTTTTCTTCTAGATTTAAAATATGGATTTTAGCTCTTCCATTTAAATTATTCTAAAAGCTAAGCAAGAAGTTATTGAGTAGGCATTTGCTTGCTAACAAAAGGCTGTAAGAGGTCAACATGCATTTGGTACAATTGTGAAATGCTTATACAGTTCATGTGTCTCAACTATTAACCATATGAGATTGGTATAGCAGAGGCTGCTGAAAAGGAGCATATTGACTGCTTAGCTCTGCTGTCAAAGGAGTACAATGCAACAGTATTATAATGAATGCAGATTACAGTGATTGTGGTTGAACAAGAAGCTTTTGAGAGATTCTATTTATTTCAAATGCTTTAACAAGAGCAGTTTGAATGAGACAAAACACAGATATTTTCCCCTAAATTGCTTTCTGTGTTCCTGTTTTTAACAGATTTTATTTTAGAAAGTCCTGACAAGTGGGGTGGTGATGACTTCTGTACAGAATGGCAACTATGCTTTTGTGTGATAAATCCACAAACAATTAATTCAATTTATCTCAATTGACAATAAAATTCAGTATTCTGTCAATAACTCCTCCTTCATCATTCCACTTTTCAACAAAAGTATTTTGGCAGTGGCTTTAAAAATACGTATTTAATGTAGAACTAAACATGTTTATGTAATGTAATGTAATGTAAGTGTAAATGTTAATGTAAAACTAATCATAACAGGTCCAACTTCTTAGGAAACAGAGGAAAAGGGACAGTTCTAAATACATTTAACATTTGTTTTTGTATTTCAAATCCTTCTAATTTGTTTGTTAGAATATAATATGAAACATGACTTAATGTATCTCAGCTGCATTACACTGAGGGTTCAGACCTGACAAATAGCTCTACATGACTTTCCATGCCTATGTAGTAAAGAAAAAAATGCAATTTTTTTTTAGGATTAAAATGAGGAAACTATCATGAAAGAACAGATAATTTTTTCCTTTGTATGTTTTCCATGTCCACACATATAAAAAATTGCCTTTAGCTAAGAAATATTTGGTTGACAGTGTATGCTTGCCTAAAAATCTTGATAAAAAAATTAATTAACCAAGCCACTATATTAAATTTATTGGTTTTTTTCTAACCAGAGTTGTAGCAAGGGAAGCAAGATGGGTTCCCACCACAAACATCCTATTGATAGGAGCACCAAGAGAAAAATATGTCCCACCAGTCTTCCTTCCTTTGCACTTGCAACCATAAGGAAAGGTTGCTGATCTGTAGTGATAAGCAGGACAAGATAACATTTGTTCCTGCAAAGAGACCAAGGAAGAAGAGAAGAACATTTGTGGAAGCAGATGTTTTAGGTATTGGCATGTCTTGATACTGCTCTTCGCACAGAGGCTTCTATATTATTTTGCTTAGAAGTGGAGTTGGATTATGGTTTTGTGGAACAACCTACCAGCCTTGTTGAATACTGACATAGTATCAGTGCTCCTTCAGCTTTCTGCAATTATCTCTTATTACTCAATGTTTATTCAAATATTTCATAGGTCCAGCTAAGACCAAAAACTTTTAACAGTAAGTGGACTAGGCCTGGTGGTTTAAAAAAGACACATTTTTTTAAAAATTACAGTTTAGTGTTTAGATTAATGATGGGTAAAGGAACAAATAGCACTTTCTTATCTCACTTCCATTAGCTTCATGCTCATCATATGTGTTTTATGAAAATATGTGTTGATTATATTTGGCTTCTCTGCATCATTTTATATATATATATATATAAATTTCAAATGTATTCAAAACATGATTTTTGATACTTATAGGATATATAATTTTGGCAAAATTTATTTCATTCATAATGTATTTTTTGAAGCTCATAAGCCTTAGATCAACAGACTGCTTTTTACTCTGGGGTTTTTATCTTCCTTTAAATACTCTGTATTTTATAGTCCCATGTTTATTGGTTAATTTTTTTGTACCTTTTCTTCCACTTTCTCCCCATTGCTTTTCATTGGCAATTGCTGTCCTTTGTATTGCCACTGCGCTGCAATGCGTTTTTAGAAAAAGTTGTCCTTTTCAGTAAGGCAATGCAGCTTTCTGTCTATTCTATAAATCCTTTCTCATATCTACCTCCACTCAAAATTTTCTGTGTATCTCCTTGCTGTTAGTCAGAATTTTCTCTTAATTTCATTTGGGTTTTAGAAATTAGCTTTTCTGAAGCACTAAATATACATCTAGCTGGTTGGAACTATCTTTATCTTCCTCTTCTGAGCATAATCATACCATTATCACTGATGTCTATGCCACCACTAAGTTCCAGTGAAGGGATTAGTTCATTGCTACTTAGTAGAATACTACACTGAAACGAACTTTAAAATTGTAACACTGAAATGCACTCATGTATCCTATCTTGTGAGGCTAGAAAGAAAAGCAGTATTTCTTGCTTGCCTCCCCTAAAAAGAAAATAAATCTAATCTACTAGTTATGATAAAATGTGGGCCAAGGACCAACTCTGAGTGTGCACAGAATACTGTGTATATTGTACCTATTTTTAGTTGAATATTATTCATTGAATACATTATTTAGAAAATGTTGCCAGTTTTCAATGAATAATTTATTCAATTTTGTTGCTATCTTAGAGCAGCTTTAATTATAAGCCATAGTGCAGTGCTGAAGCAAAGAGAGATGAAAAAGATAAGCCCAACTATTGCTAGGATATCTAGAGACTTAGGGCATTAAATACCATCAGTCTAAGCTGAAGTTAAAATCCTGCTGTTTTCAACTTGCACATATTCTCTCTTATTACTTCTTCTAAGTTCTTTTGTTTTAGTCTCACTCTCCTTTTTTTCCCCACCCTCCCTGCTTTCTGTCAATTTTTGCCTCCACTTCTCTATACAGTATCTTCTAAATGCCCATTCTGTCTTCTCTGTGTCTTTTGCATTTCGCCACTCATCTACCTCTGTCAATGAGCCCTCATTTATTGATATAGAATAAGGGTAGTCCAGCAGACCACTTGAGAGCAAATGGATCCTTCATAAAACACTTCTAAATTTATGCATTTTACTCTAATGATTCACCTCAGTGGAATAAACCCACACTAAAACATTTCTGGAAGCCATTTTATTTCCTTGTAGTTTTCTGGTAAATGTTTACAGTTCTATGACCACAGTATTTTAATAGGTCCCACATGAAACCATCACCTGCTCTTGCCTATCCTTTAACTTAGGTTAGAAAAATAATAAATTTGCTGAGTTTGTCTGGCAACATCCACAAATGCAAATTCATAGAGGAGAGAAAGAAATATGAATCAATATGGATCTATGCACCAACCTTTAGGCAAGCTATAAAGACAATTATGCTGAACTAAGTAAGTATGGAAAACAGGAGAGGCTGCTTCCATCCAAGTCAAGCAGTAATCTATATAACTCCTGACATTTTGGAACTGGAAAACGGCTTAGACAGTAGGTACAATATTAGAAATAATTAAAAATTACAAGAGAATAGGAAAGCCTGTGAACCAGTATAATCTCCGCATTCCTCAGTGTCATTATTTGGACTTCTGTGCAATATACTAGTGCTGATGTGAGTCATTTTGCTGTAGCTACCCAAAAAGTGGAAGCAGATGACAAAAGCCTGGGTACTAAGAATAGTGTTTTGAAAATACTCATATTTGAAAGGTTTTCAAAAAGTGCACTTGTTGGTACTATCAAAAAATCTGTGCATATTTTGTACTCAGACTCAATGATTTGCATGGGACAAAATTTGTAAAGTGAACTTTGTCTGTACTGTAAAGATTTCATACTGGTTTGTCCTTATGCAGAAATAGTATAGGAGCACTTGCATGGAGTTCCTTCCCACCTAGGGTTCCTGGGCGCTATAGGAATGCAAATAATAATAATAGTAATTATATAAAAGCTAGACAGCCCAAATGATGTTTTCTGGTGGTTCCAGGAGAAAATCATAAAGGTTATTGTTCTGGAGCCTCTATCTCTCATTAGAACATTTAAATATATTTGTATCTGGCACTTCAATGAAATACCATTCTCTTGCAGCAGCAGCAGCACATCATTTACCAAGCTCTAACATCTACAATGTAATACAGTGGAACTAGAAAGAACAAAGGTCACAGTCAGGTATCTGTTACATGCTTAAGGGCTGCTAATAATGTAGCATATGGAAGTGTGTCTCAAAGAAAAGTTTCATTCAGTAAAATAAAACAAGTATTTAAGTCCTCCATCCAATTAAACAGTTAATTGCAAGAACAGTAAGCACAACCAAACATACCTGTATGTATGGATATATATGTATCAACAGACACAGCATTTTTCCTCTCTGCTACTTAGCATAGTAATAGATTTAAATAACACAAGGTATGTAAGTAGCCCTCTTCAAGAAAATGCTTTTTTAACACTACCAACTCAGATTACCCCAAATATAACAGATATATTTTCTTTGTAGAAGGCAGTTTAAAAAAATCATCCGCATTTCTATTTACAGTCCTGAAAACCTTACCTATTGATATAATACATTATCAGCATATCTCTGCTGCTTTATCAACAATTTTTAGACAATAAATATGTGTTAATGTTCTTTGAAAACTGCACCCCACTTTAGCAAATCTCCACAGAAAAGGGAGAAATAAAATTGCTACACTGAAATTATTTTAAAAATAAAAATATATTAATTTAGGTAGCTATTTTCCACATATCTTCCTCATTTCCTAGCTTGTAGGTGAGGTTAACTCATTGTTATAAACATATAAGTCATGCTCTAGGAAACTTTCCAAAACCCCATCATAAAATGTTGCCTATTATAATTATGACATCTGTTCTGCAGCAGAGTATTATACAGTTCAATAACAACAGCATGGCTCAGTGTCACAGCTAGACTTGTATCATAGATATAATCATCAATACTGTATGAATGGATTCTCTATAGTAATTTATTGTATAGTATATTGCTTCTCTCAACCTAAAAAGACAAATATTCTTGTCCACCCAAGCATTATTCTATATGCAACCAGAATAATTTTTAAAGAATATAATTGAAAAAGTAATCATGAGCTGCCTGACACATGTTCCACAATTATTTAACAAGGTTCTCTTCTATTAAATGGTATTATCTTTAAAATTATTAGCAATTTATCAGACTCCTCAATGACATGTGGAAAAAATACAGTACCTTGAACACTAGTTTTTCCAAAGATAAGTAAATGAAGCATAAAGGCCTAAATATCACGTATCCTTCAGCTGTACAGCTGTAGTTGAGAACACAAGATAGTAACAAATCCACTTTAAGAGCTGCATTATGAGACTTCAGTTAAGTTTTTAAATAATATTCAAGTACCTGTATCATCTGCTAGGAAAACTGCAGTGCAGGCATGTAGCTTTTAAACAGAAAGTCAAAATCGCAGCTGAAGAGCCAGACAGAAAATTATAACAGACCTTTTCTAGCTCTCTCACCAACTGGCTGTTGAATTTTCTAGGTAGATTAAGTCATGGAAGATTAAGACAGAAGCTTTGCTCAGAGTACCTACCAGGCAAGAGAAAGCAAAATACAGCACTCCATTTACAATAATGTACTATGTAAAACCAGAAAAGCTGATTGGCAAAGCAATCATCTTAAAAATGTCCCTGAAGACTATAAATATAACACTATTATATTTTACACTGGAGTTTTGTGGTATGACGCCAACCCATTAACTAAATCAGAATAACGACAGGAGGGCCATCAGAATGATAAAGCTGTTCTAATGAAATGCAGACAAAGATTAAAAAGAATTAAAAGTGACAAGTAAAATCCATTAAAGGACAGCCTTTAGCTACTGTAATCAAAGGATTATTACTTACCTTGTCAATTAACAGCTGTGTGTCTATTTTTTCACGCAACACAAAAGACTGTACCAAGTGTCAAAAAAACATTATTAATAAGAGGCCTTTATTTTTAATTTATTTAGCTTGCGCATGCACATTGCAAGACCTCCAAATGAATCGCGTACACAATTTTAGAAGCCGTAACACACACAATTAACCACAGTGTTCTGTGCTATTATTGCCCTTAAAACTGAGTCTTACTGGAGAAGGAAAGTAATTACAAATGGAATCAATTGCAAGTGTATTAATCAATGCCTTTAACTTGTGTCTAACGTTAGAAGCTCACACATGCAGAAATGCTCTATGTGTTTTTCACTCATTGCCACTATTTTACCTATACTTTGCCACAATATTTCACATAACAGGAGATTCCACCAATGTTAGTTTCTGGGAATTGCAAAGGCAAACTAATTTCCAGTTCATTAACCTTGAAAATAATTGACAGTAGAAAATAAAACTTAAAAAAGGGAAGGAAAATGAAACTTCTTAAACACAACAGGCAAACTTGTGCCTTTGTTTGGAAAAGGAAAAAGCATCCCCCCCTGATTAACAAGTCAGCACAGCCTACTTTGCATGAATATAGAAAATTTCATTACAAAGTCTTTTACAATTAATATTAGACAATTAATACCATTAATAATACCAATAATGCTACTAGATGAGAGTGGAAGAGGTCACAGTAAAAGTGCTTTCCTTCTTTTTTAGGTGTTTATAATATGCGACAATCATCTGTATTGTTTCCATTATCTTTAGCAAATTGTTTCTACTTTGTGCTGTTTCCAAGCAGCTCTAAGTGCTTTCAGCATGGGAAAGATTATGTTATAAGTCCACACTTACACACCCATGTCCTTTTCTCAGACAAATTACTCCTATGGGTCAAGTTTCAGTTTTCAGTCTTACATCCAGATTTGTTCAGCAACAACTATAACTAGATGAATGGCTGAGCTGCTTAAATTTCTATTAATGCTGCATTTCTGAAACAAGGAATATTGTTTGCACTATTCTGTAGAGACTAAGAGAGAAAATTAAGGCACAATAGCATGTCAAGTGCATCCATTTCAATCTACCCAGATAAAACAAGAGTAATCATGAACAAAACATCACGCAAACCCACATCTGCACTATCTAAATAAATATCAGGATACTTTGCTCTCCCAGTACTTATCATTTTCATACCTTTGCCATTCCAGGTTATATTGAGACAAATCTAAAAGATGTCTCAGAAATCCTGGCTAAAACACCAATGACATGCTTCTGATGTTTGGTTCCACTCTCCAGTTCTTGAAATTTCAGATGTTGATAGAGAATATATGCATTTGTGAGATATTTGAAAGTGTGGAAGAGATGGATGGGCCATCAAAGGCATAAATATAGAATGAAATTAATGAAAGACTGGAGTATTCCATTAGTGAGAGTGTGTGTTGCCAGTTTCTTTGACAAAGCAGATATTCAACTTTCAGTTGTTAAATAGTTCATGGATCACAACAAAGCTGGTTCACTAACAAGTATTGTCATTTTTCTGTTTAACACTCAGGAATGGAACCTTCCACCCAACAGGATCATAACCAAATGAGAAGTCTCCAGATGTACCTAGAAACCTCCTCAAGTCCTTTCTGTTGAGTGTGAAAACACATCAGGCAGTTCTACATGTGGATGTCCTTAGCCAGACTCTAGGTTAGAAAAAATAATTCTGTCATAAAGTGTTATACAAAGTCTTTTTCAGGATCTTTTCAGAGAACCAACAAGTCCAGCAGGAGAATACTGGAATGTGAAAGATTTCTGTATTCCAATGTGAGATATGTGAATAACATTTTGAAGGCTCTAATACCTCTTATCTTCAGGAAACTCATCTATGGAAACAAGCTCATCCCTCTAAAATCAATAAATATATGCTTTTATAAAAATCCGTAACAAAAACATAAACTAACGAACTAAATCGTGATGTCACATGATACAACTTATGCATCTCTGTGCCAATATAAAAACTTCAATATTTTTGTGTGATGACTGTCATAGTCAAGAGGATTCACATTTGTTAAGTTTAGCGATCTAAAAGTTTGGGTAACAAGTCTCAGACAGTATTTAATAAGTGAAGAGCCATAGATACAACCAGAAAACAAATTTTCTTATTGCTCCTTAATCTTTGTTTTGGGCTGGACAACAATGAAGTCATGCCACCACAAACCCAAGAGATACAGAGCTTTGTAAAATCAAAGTCTAGTCCTTAAGGCTATGAAGCAAGACATCTAGAAACCTTTACAAACAAAACTCAAATGTTACTGCCCAACAGCTCTTTAGCTACCAAATACAGACATCATGAAAATAAAACCCAAGAACAAGTCTATTAAAAGTTGTCAAACTGTCAAAATTCTATATTTAGTGCAGGAGGTGAACAAAGGTTTTGAGCAGATCAAATAACAAGAGATTGCTGGATTTGAAGATATCTTTCCAAAATTTCTAAGAATGTAGAGAAAGATTCTGACTATCAAATATTACTAGAGATCAAGAACATACCTAATGTATACAAGACTAAAAGTATTATAGATTTTTTAAACTTGAGACAAAGGTAACAAAAATTAAGCCAGTCCATCAGGATTTGTAAGAAGTTAGCTGAATGGTTACTTGGGTGACTTATAATGATATCCCGCAAAGTTGTCTGGATACCTAAAGTATTGTTTATCTCTTTCTACAGTTGTTGTGGATGTGGTTTTTGTTAACCACCTATGTAAAAGTAAACTATAAGGTACATAAATAGCTATCCAAGGAATACTATCCCATAAAACCATCTGTTAAAAAATTACTAAGGATTTTTCAAGCATGATATTTTTTAAATAAATGAGAAATATTCATTCTTCTTGAACAAATATTATTGAAAAACACCTTAGAATGTAGGGTGGTCATTACACCATGCTTGCAAATTAAATAATGCAAAAATTTGCATTTGTCAGTAAAATAATAATTAGAAATATTTTCATTTGGAAAGGATTTACTAATTTGGAATTACCTCTGGAAAAGACAAAGAGCACAAGTTTCTCAAGGGCTGATAGACTATGTTCAGAATTATGCATAACCACATCAGTTGCAAGATTGATAGTTGCTACTGTGAGAGACACCTGAAACAGCAAATATTTTCATGTAGTGCAAACTGGCTTACTAAAGGGAAGATAGCAATGCCATTTACACCATCCAGGGATTTTTTTGTCAAACAGCACTATCTAAGTAATACTGTATTTTCCTTGTGCAAAACTATGTTTCTGAGACCTAGTATAGGCAAGAATCCTAATATTTTCTTACTAAATCTTATGAATATGTTGCAGTTTGTCAGTGAGTCACAACATTAAATTTTAGGTAAATCAATACTTCAAATGCTCCACCTGCCCTGTATATTTGTAATTTAAAGAACTATTAAAAGGAGCTGTTCATTGCATTGAAACAGGTGATGGAATCCTGCTTCTTTTTACATAGTATTTAAATGCAGGATGGGGATTTGTCAGTTGAGAATTTTAGAAAAAGAATCTGCATGATACTAGAAATAATAAATTTAGTTTTGCTAAAACACTTAAAATGCTTTCTTTAACATCATATGGATAAAAAAAGCTTTTTTAATCCTTACCATCTCCCAGAAAGCAAGCAAAAAAAATCTACCATTTCTATGAATTATTAGTTTCTCCCACTTCACCTAAGAAGCAAAGGGAATGAAGGAATGCTATATCTTCGAGAAAGATTCCTGAGGGAGTTCTGTCTTTTCTTCTCACTTTAATCACATCATCTGTGTCTAATACTATCAGTAGGCAATGTCATATTTTTTTTTTCCTATACGGTATCTCCGAAATTCTCCATTGCCAGAGTTGTTCAAAGTGTTCTGCTTGCTCTGTTCTTGGATAGGAGTTAGTTTCTGTGGCTCACTGATTCCACCATATAATGCCATGACCTTTGGAAAGTTTTTTTTTTTTCCCTTTGAGTCTATTCTCACAGCTGCTTTACAGAGGTCTGTTCACAGCCTTTTCAGACTGCCTAGAGGAGGTTGTTCATCAGCATTCAGATCTCTGGAGACAAACCCAGTCAGCACCGTTCTGGTAAGAAATATGTCCCTTAGCTGAAGGACATAAAGTTTCACAGACAAATATTACAGAGAGTTTTCCATACACTACACAGAGCGAGTAGATAGGACAGTACCAAAGATGTGTGTTCCAATAGCTTCTGGAGATACTTTTGTATAATGAAAAATCCTTGTAGCTTCTCCCTCTCATATTTACATATGTCAACTTTCCCTAGCATCTCCCACTTTATTTCAAAACAATG
Source organism: Buteo buteo (assembly GCF_964188355.1). Lineage (NCBI taxonomy): Eukaryota > Metazoa > Chordata > Aves > Accipitriformes > Accipitridae > Buteo > Buteo buteo. Next base: position 24,999,384 of record NC_134172.1, on the reverse strand, counting down.
GCAAGGATAAGCTGTTCTCTATCAGTGATAAAATAATGTGTAATTGTACTAAACTGTGGGATATAATGTGGGAATGGGAATAATGTGGATGTGAGTAAAATTTAGCTATGCATACTTGATGCAAAATGCTTATATATAAAATTTATTATTATTTTCCATTTTTTAGCCATGGTCTTGCTGCCAGTTACAAAGTTATTCATATCAGAACATTTTACACTACTCCATCTGCAATTTCTCATTCCTAATCCTAAAATACAGCCTATAAGATATCCTTGTAAGACATACTTGGGAATTAAAGTACACAATTCCTCTGAATATTAAATGTCATGGAATCAGTAAGCGACATTGGTCTTCTGGCATACTGCAATTACCTTGTATTCCACCACTTAGTACCATAAGCGATAACTACTTCTCTCTGCCCCCAAAAAGAGATATTGACCCTCTCTCTCCTTACGCAAATCCCTGTGGTGGGTTGACCCTGGATGCCAGGTGCCCACCAAAGCTACTCCATCACTCCCCTTCCTCAGCTGGACAGGGGAGAGAAAATATAACAAAAGACTCATGGGTCGAGATAAGGACAGGGAGAGATCACTCAACCAATTACTGTCACAGGCAAAACAGACTCGACTTAGGGAAAATTAATTAATTGCCAATTAACTAGAGTAGGGTAATAAGAAATAAAACCAAATCTTAAAACACCTGCCCCCACCCCTCCCTTCTTCTTGGGCACCACTTCACTCTTGAATTCTCTACCCACCCACCCCCAGCAGCACAGGGGTACGGGGAATGGGGGTTACAATCAGTTCATCACACGTTGTCTCTGCCACTCCTTCCTCCTCAGGGGCAGGACTCACCACACTCTTCCCCTGCTCCAGCGTGTGGTCCCTCCCACGGGAGACAGTCCTCCATGAACTTCTCCAATGTGGGTCCTTCCCACAGGCTGCAGTTCTTCATGAACTGCTCCAGCGTGGGTCCCTTCCAAGGGGTGCAGTCCTTCAGGCACAGACTGCTCCAGCGTGGGTCCCCCACAGGGTCACAAGTCCTGCCAGAAAACCTGCTCCAGCGTGGGCTTCCCACGGGGTCACAGCCTCCTTCAGGGGCATCCACCTGCTCCGGCGTGGGGTCCTCCACGGGCTGCAGGTGGAGATCTGCTCCACCGTGGACCTCCCTGGGCTGCAGAGGGACAGCCTGCCTCACCAGGGTCTTCCCCACGGGCTGCAGGGGAATCTCTGCTCCGGCGCCTGGAGCACCTCCTCCCCCTCCTTCACTGACCTGGGGGTCTCCAGGGCTGTTTCTCTCACATATTCTTACTCCCCTGCCCAGCAGCTGTTTCTGTGTGCCCTGCAACTTTTTTTCCCTTCTTAAATCTGTTATCCCAGAGGAGGCACTACCACCATCACTGATTGGCTTGGCCTTGGCCGGCGGCGGGTCCATCTCAGAGCCGGGTGGTATGGGCTCTGTTGGACACAGGGGAAGCTTCCAGCAGCTTCTCACTGAAGCCACCCCTGTAGGCCCTCCCTGCTACCAAAACCTTGCCATACAAACCCAATAGAATCCCTCATTGCCACACATGTTATAACATCTTTTTCTCAAACTAATGAATTAAGATAATTTACTTGAACTGCAAGTAACACTTCTAAGACTGTTTTTAGCCTGAAATTATGAACAAGTATTATATATGTGAAAGTAATCTAACTTCCTACTCACACGTTAAAATTTCGGCACATGACAGGGTTCCTTCATAAATGAGAGTATATGAAGACTTAATTCTAATAAGAAATGGACAGAATTTTTCCTCTTGTCAATGGCAGAAGTAGTTTAATTTAAAAAGATAGATGATATAATAAGAGATGCAGAGAATAGAAAACTAAAGAAATATAAAAATTGATTATTATCATTAAATATTGTAACAGTTTTAAAAAATGTTTAAATATACCCTTCTATGTTAGTAACACCAACAGTAAAATTATGTTATGTTATGTTATGTTATGTTATGTTATGTTATGTTATGTTATAAAAGAGCTGCTGCTTCTTTTTTTCTAATAATGTTATTTTTTATGGTCTTTAAATAAAGAAAAAGCTGCAAGGGGATAAAACTGATAAAAATAATTATGAACAGGAAGTGAAGTTATTAACCAACACTATGCCTCAGAAGTTCATCTTAAAATGTATCTCAAGTCTTTAAGCTGTTTGTAAATTACATTGGATCATATGTATGACTTTAATAGTGGTATTTCCAATAGAAATTGTAAGAAACTCATTGAATAACATCTGGACAAGAGGAATATTTAAGAGCTGAGACCAAAGAGGATTTATAGTTCCAATCTACTAGTGATGGAAGTTATTGGGTCTTTTGCCACAATGTCAATGACAGTAAGATGAGGCCACAGTTGTGAATTATTTCCTATGATTATGTTGACAGTAAGATAAGGCTATATTTTCACATTACTTTCTGTGGTCATGGTGATTTTGATTTCTATGCCAAACCATGGGCCTCATTATACTGTTATTATTTCGTGTGTTTTAATGGCATTATCAGTATCACTGAACCTCTCCTGATGAGCACCAGCTGAACCAGTCCTAATGACTTGCATTGCTAGCTGAAGCAGCTGGCTTTAAATAAAGCAGTTCAGGACACACTTACCTGTAAGAAAATAAATTGTCATGCTGCTTTACTTTGCCATGTAGGGTAACATTCACATAATCAAATTTTAGCTGCACAAAATCTTTTGAGTTTTCACTACAGTCTGTAGAGAGAGGGGCATTCCAGAAGGTGATATTCCTCACCTGTTTTAGACTGGAGTGCAGGGTAAACATAAGAAAGCAGTACCAGAATTAAAGTTATTACACATATTAGCATATTCTGCTCCTCAAAGACAAGCCAACCATTGTATTAGTGTTAGAGACATAGTAAGCATCATAGTTATTGTTGATACACCAGACTTTGCTGAACTGGTTGATGAACAATCTTGCTTCCAAAGCCTGAAGAATTGGGAATAACTTCAAATGGCACTGGTAAGGGTTCAGTGTCACAAGGACCACAAATTGATTTGGACATGTCTGGAAAGGCCCTGGGTGTTTTTAGTTTTTTCCATTGTTTTTTTAAAAATTTTTTTTTTTTTTTTTTGAAGGCTGTTCATAACCATCACCCAATATGGATGGATTTGTTGAGCTTCCGTTACATCAGTTTTCGTGTACCAAAATGTACTCTGTTGTTTTGACACAGAGTTGCACAGCACTTTTTCCCCTACGGAGATTTGACTAGTGTCAGCAAGCGATCTTTTTAGATTTATTGTGCCAGCTGTTTTTTGACAGACAATTTGCTCCCTGTCTTTGTTTTAACTCAGAAGGATTAAATGTTCTATTTATACAGGGGCTTTTTTAGATTGTGTTTTTTCTTACTGATTAAGTCTGTGTGCCATCTAATAGGTCAGATGCCTACTCAGTCCTGACTGAACTCTTTGAGAAGCCTGGGCTCTTAAGGACACATTTGGGCAAATGCAACACAAAATGTCTGCACGCACTATCACATTATATTTATTAGGTGGCCTTTCTTGGTGTATTTCAACACATTTTCCCTTTCTATAACAGAAAAAACTGAGGGCATACAATAACAGAGAAGAAAGCTCAACATTTGCCTGATGGTTTGTAAACCTAAACAAAGGTTTAAATTTAGACTGAAAATCTGGATCAATACTTAGTTCTCCATTCATGATTCTCCATTCCTTACAGATTTTAAAACTGAAATGAAAAGACTCAAATTGTCCTGCTTTGGCAATTCCAACGTATTTCAGATATAAAGACAAACCTTCTTATTCTACTCAGCAAGGCAATCTACAGAACAATCTGCATGTAAAGCATTGAATTGGGTTCAGCTCAAACAACAAAGAATCAAATTGTACCTGGTCTATATGTATACACATGCAAGAAACACTTTGCATTATAAAGGGGGACTTCTGTGAACAGGCACTTCTATCCTACTCACTTTCAGTTACCTGTCTTTCAGAAAGGAGCTGGGGACATCATTGAAGCTCACAGGTAGAAGCCAGGCTATTATGTGATTTCAGCATGCTAGACAAGTTTACTGGATGCTGCAGAATCTGTTCCCTTCCAAGCAATGAAGACCCTGCAGGCAGCAGTCCCTCACACAGATGAAGCTGTTGGTGGATGATTGGACGGCATGGATGTCAGAATGAGATCCTTTACTTGGAGCATTCCTGCCTTCTGCCACATAATCTGACACAATGCTAATTGTCATCCACAGGTCAGACTCTTTTCTACTGAAGTGTGATATTTTTGCACAGAATAAGAGAAAGCAAACCTATACCTGTCTTCCACAAATTCTAGAAGTGTCCAATTTTGCTTGAGAAGAGATTTTTTTCCCAATGTTTTGCTGCAATTCCAAGTGAAACAGATTAGACTAAACATTTTAAAAACATTCATCGGTAAAATAACAGTCACTTGTGAATCTAAAGTCTTTTTTGAGAGGACAAGATGTGTTTGGTGTCTTTGAAATAACTTCTGTACCTGTCAGCTATCTAGGATGGGAAAAATCTGTAAAATGGAATTCAACTGGCTGCGTTGTCAGAATAATGAGCAAGGCAATTTTCTTAGCAGTAGGCAGCTATGTAAACCTGAGAGGAATACCAGTGGAGTTTTATTGTTTATATTACAGAGAGACATTGGAGCTAGTTCCATATATGTTTGATCTGTGAGATCATGCACTATTCAGGTGCAGCATTGCAAAAACTTGGCTATACTGCTTCCAGATCCAGCTTCAGCCCAGAAAGAGTAAGTCTGATTTTCTGCAGCATGGAATCTGCACTGAGGTGGTTCTATGTAGATTTAGTGAAAGGAAATGATAGGAAGCCCATTTACAGAGACATCAAAGTAATCAGGTATGTATTGCACTGAAGTCAAGCAAAGCTTACCAACTCTGGCTTAGTGCTGCCCTTCTACGCCTGATTTGATTCCCGTGGAGCCATTTCAATTTCTCTGCATTGTGCTCTCTGTCCTCCAGTAGTCAGGGTGCCTGCATAACTCAGCTAAAGAGCTCAGCTCATACAACCAGTATTACCTGGCTTTCCCACTGACCAGTGTATCTAACTCAGCTCCCTGTCAACCTGGACAATAGAAAGTCAACCAAACATTTAATGTCATGCAGTCAAGCAGTAGGAACGATGCATTTTTTTTTCTTCAAAAAGAAACTTTTCAATGAACTTTTCAGGAGAAAATTGTGGGAGTGTTGGGCATAGGAAAAAAGACAAACTCAAACAGAACTCAGGCTGATGTATTCTGCCTGAGTTAGCCATGCAGCATGCACTTTCCTTTATTGTTAATGAATTAGATCTCCTAAAGCAAGTGTCTAAGGTGCAGACATAGCTGACAGAGAAGCAAATGTCTTTAAAGGTTTCAGATCCATCCCATATCTAGCTAGGTGGCTGAAGTATGCCCATAGTGTTTATAAATGTTTTAACCTTCACATCAAACATGAAAAGCCTGTGAGTGAGGATGGTCCCAATTCTTCTTGGAGAAACTGAAGTGTGATCTGCACTTCCTTCCTTTTTTATTCTTTAATTTTAATATTCCTACAGTGCTTATTACTTCCCATAATGTACTAAGAACACACTGCAAGGTAATGTTGAAATGCAGCCCCCATATCCCAAACATAAGACAGGAACTAACGCACAGACAGAGACAAAAAGAGCTATTTTAACTTGTCCTGAGAGTCAGAAATATTGTCGGCCTAAAAGCCTCAATTCAATACATATCAAAACATATGTTTGATTTTATCACATAACTGTACAGAGAAAAAACCTTCAGTTCATTCAAGTTCCTTGCTGAACCATGGCCCTAGTACTGCAACAGCCTGTTGAGGTTGAGATAACTGAAGTCTCAAACACAGTAACTTGTTCATCATATATACAGTCCATAACATTCTATGATAGCTAAAGCTTTGCAACATATCATTTGGGGTTGTGATTTTTCTCTCTTATGATGTAATTTTTTGGAAAGATGAGTCATTCTCAAGAAAATGAAATGCTTTGCACCCCATTTCAGTTTTGTCATGCATTATTAAAGGTCTGCATATCTTCATTTATACATTTTGTGTAATTCAGCCATTCTTTATGTTCCTTTCCATAAAACAGACTTATGCTACTGTCACCATCATAGTCTTAGATAAACTGTGATAGTGATGAAAGGGTCAGCACAGAACAGGCAACAAGGAACATCTTCATATTCAGCAAGATGCATGATTATTCTGACATAACGTTACCCCACAAAGGTCTAGATACTTAGGCTATTATTTATTTGGACTCCCTTTACAGTTATCAAGAAACATCCACTTGAGTGCTAAGACTGATTTTTAATAAGATTGGGAAGAAGACTCCCTTGAGTACTGTCTCACCGTTAAATATAGGTGTGGTAGATGACACACTTAAAGAAAACTTTCAGATGGCTAAAGCCAGATTAAAAAAATCCTCCCATAAATAAGTGCATGAACATCTCAAGAAATGGACCTTGTACTGGAAGCATCTTCACGTCACATTTGAATGTTATCAATAAAATTATGCTGCCTAACACTTTCTGATGGCCCATGAATTACTTTAGGTATACTGATAAGAGAACACATTGGAAAGAGTAATTTTTAAACTGGTAGAAAGCATGTTGATATTATTCCAACTCTAATTTGCTGGCCTTTCACAGGTCATTTTTCTACTTAGCTTGACAGTGCTTATTGAACTGTGTGTCTCTGAACTTTCTGATAACGATTTTATCAACTTTTAAAACAGTGACTATTTTTTGGCTGGAATAGCCACTATTATGTGTGAATACTCCAACACTGACTTTTACATCCCTTCTTGCATTTTTTCAGTTGTGCACATAGAATTGCTGCCAAGTCCCTGGAAAGCACAAACCCTGAATATTCTTGCTGGATATCTCATATCAAATGTTTCATAGTAAGGAGCTTAGTTCTCTCAGCTCCCAGCTGGCTCAGTAGTACAATCCAGAAGAGAAGGCTGACAAGAAATAACAAAAGGTTCAGAAATGGCCTGTCAAACGCCAATCACATCTGCAATTTTGAACCACACTTCTGAAGAGACTCAGGAGTTAAATGCATCAAAAGCATATTTTTGACTAAGATAATGTTGCCTTATTATTTTGTTGACAGGAAGAGGTTCTGGCAGCTCTTTGGCATAAAAAGCTTTAGTCGCGATGTCTTCCTGAAAGTTCATTTGCACCAGCTTCTTCTCTGTAGTTAATAGCTAGCTAGGGTAAAACTGGTGGCTAGGATTTATTCTCTGAGGAGAGAAAGGTGGAACACCATTTTGTACGAAAGTAAACTTCAAAGCAAAGTGCATTATAAAACTCATACCTTTGTAGATGCTTACAGAAATGGTTAACTAAACCAGAGATGAGTGGGTCGGAAACTGGCCATTATGGTTGTACTGAAAGCAATTATGTGGCTAGAGAGAGGGTATTAGGGAAGTGGCAGGGTACCACACGGTCTGAGGGCTCCCAGGGGCTGGTGGCCATGGGGGCTCCCCCAAGGGGGGCAGAGCAGGGCCTCACAGCCTGGGCCCATTCCCACCACCCCAGACAGGAGCAGGGCAGCTGGGGGGGCAGGTGGGGCAGCCCCAGCCCCAGGCATAGGGCACTGAGCTGTGGTTGGGCCCAAGCTGGGCCTAGGCCGGGATGTGGGCCCACGGGTGGGCCCAGCTTGAAGGCCCAGGGCTGGGCAGGGCAGGGCTGTGGGGAGCTGGAGACCAGCACTGCTGCAGTGTTGCTAGGGCAGGGACTGGTGGCCCCGGGGGGCTGAAAAGGGGTCCAGGGCCATGGGCAGGGTGTGGGGAGATCCCAGGGCAGCCCAGGCAGGGACATCAGGCCTGTTGGTGCCCTCAGGGCCCGGACAGGAAGGACCAGTTGAATACCCGATCTTGTCACTCGCTGAAGACTTTGGCACAAAAGGTAAACGTGTGCTAAGGAAGTTTGGAAGCTTATCATTCATGTGTAACAGGTATAAACATGCATGCATATCATATGCAATATATAACCGAATGGTACAGTTGGACCATCCTGAGGATGGGAGGACTGGCAAACGGATGAAAACCAAAAGCTGCTGTGCTACAAAGCAGCTTGGTTGGGATCAATGGGGAAAGACAAAGGCCTGAGTTTAATAATAGTCACAAATTATGTCTGAGTCACCACTTTGGGCATGATAACATAAAAAAATGGAACAGGCAAAAATTTTCAGCTGACCTAGTCAAGTATTATATCACTGTACATTGGTGAGCCCACCTGGACCTGAAGCCAGCCTCTGCCTGCCTCAAGGCATCTCACTGGAATGATAGAATTAAAGTTTGCCATTTCAGTTGCCACCAGGAAGAAAATGAGGTAGTTAGCACTGCATTGCAAAGTGATAGCTAAGAGTCATTATGACTTCTATTTTATATCGCCAGGGAAGGTAAGAACTATTTGAATTAAAGGCCAATGCTAGAAGACTACTAAATGGATATAAACTGGTGGTGGGGAGAAAAAAAAAAGTTAGATATTGATGCTAAGAAACCTTATTTTAGAATAGAAAAATTATGGAGCAATCAACTAACAGATCTTAAACTGATCTTAAAGGTCTTTTCCAACCTAAATGATTCTGTGACTGTGTGATTCTATATTTGAACATTACCAACATGAGATTTCCTCTTTCAGGAAACCTTTAAGCAATCTTACTTATTATTTGTTTCAGAGTTGCTATATTGACTTACTGAGGCACACATTTTTCCTTTGTGTGGTCTCTGGTTCTGTGTAGTGTCCTCTGCACATCATTTTATTACTGAACTTAAAATGAAAAGCTGAGGTCATTTAAAAGTTGCTCATTTATTGTCCTAAGAAATGTAAATGATAATGGATTTTGGGGGGGGAAGTTAATGTTTCCCAATAAAAATAGATTCGCTTTAGGATCTTCAGATCAACTGGAAAAATATTTATGAATATTTCCATTTACAATAGATAATTCTCTCCATCATTTTGATATACACTCATCTTAGGAACTTTATAATTCTGGAGTACAGTAAAAGATTTTCATCAGTATAAAGAGAAATGGCTTTTAATACTGGAGACCTTCAAAGGTGAAAGTACTTCTAAAAAGGCAGTCTTAAAAACTCAAGTGCCTTTATCTTGATCTATTATCTTGACATGAGCTGGGCACAAAAGAATGGATGGTATGATCTGACCAGGGTCAGGGTTTGATCTGACCAGGGTCAGGCAGTTGTACTTCTTTTCTTTCTCTCTGCAAATTCTCCAAGACTAAATGATCTTTTATTTTGTTAAAAATAGCCCCATCCTTCAGATTTTAGATGTCTGACAATTTCTACTTCTCCTGCCTCATGCTATTGTGGTGTTACTGGTTCCTTTTACTGTTTAGATTTTAGGAACTATTTCAGTACATTCAACTTTTTCAAGACTGGATTGCTTACAACAGTGTAACATATATTTCAGTTCCACATTTAACAAAGAATGTAACCCCCAGATTTTCATATGTCTCAGCCCTCTTTATCTATCTATCTGTCTACCTATCTATCTATTCTTCCATGATTCCCCTGCCCACAGAAGAGCTTAATTGAATTATGCCCTGCCTTCTATACTTTCCCCAGTAATTTGCCCTATTAAGGCTCACTTCTTTGGTGCCGACTAAAAGAAACTATCAAAAAATAACAAAAAATTCTGGCATTCTTAGTGTTTAAGTTTTAATGCATGAATTAATTATTTGTCTTCTGATCACAATCACCTCTTTCTGCCTCTTTTTTTTTCTTATATTAGAGCAGAGAATAAATACTGCTTTCACCAGAAAACTTGAGAAAAATTCAAGCATAGTAATAGCAAGATTTTGAGATTTGAAGACTCAGGAGTATTCCTGACCAAATCAAAATTATGTAACAATTTATACAAAACCAATTCTATAGTCCCAAGTCAATATTTTCTAGAAATTTGACATTTTGCTTGTTATTTTCAATTTGGAATGGAATTATTTTTTTTATGCTCATCTTTTAAACACATTCACTAGGTTTATTTTAAGCCAAGCAGTTTTGTAATACTGATAAAATATATTGTTGCAGCTTCCTTCTGCTTAAGTTGATGAGTTTTAGGAAATGAGGATGAGGTTCCTTTCTTGTTTTTGTTGAACAATGGCTCATCAATTGGTCAAACATTATTTATTCTTTTAATTGGTTAAAACCCGCATGAAATTCACGCTTGATTAAGTAAATCTTTGAAAATGTAACAGCAGAATGAAAATATCTCTACCTCATTAATTACCTGTTAATTCTAAAAAAGGAATAGTAATAATTTGCTATAATAAAAAACAACAAAAAAAGAAAACATATTTTCCCCAGGAATAACTGAGCCACCACCACTTCACAGGACAACACTGCCAATAAAGTGGTTTGATGGAGTAAGCTGCTGAGTGAGCTGCATTCATTCCTCCTGACCCATCTCCAGGATATCTTCTTGACAACTGTGATGGTGGCTTTCCTGTGTACCACCTTCAAATGGTGACCTGGGTGCTTACAGTGCCCCACACTCCCACTGCCTTGCAGGACTCATGCTTTGTTTAAATTTCTCTCTTGGGTTCATAGCAAACTGCAGAGCAGTCTGAGAAAGAACAGTACCTGACTTTTTGTGGCAATTTTAGAAGAGAGGAAAAGTAGCCAGAGATTTCATGCAGAAGAAGGATTTAACTTCTGCAGATTCTTTCACAGACATATGGCATTTCATCTTCTTATCAACCTTGGGTTACACAGGCTGCATTTATTAGTGGCTAAGACTCCTCTATGCATATCTTTAAAATGACCCTCGTTTTACTTCAGGAAATTCAATTGTTCCTTGTTTTCCCTATTAGTATGCCACAGTGAACACCAGCATTCATCAGTAGAAATGTCATACATAACTGAGAATTTCTTCAAAAGCCATTATTACCAACACATGCAAAGAAAAAGAAAAAAAAAAGAATTTTTAAATAGCTTCAGTTTTCTTCAATCTGTCCTTGATTTATGGTACAGTTGTCCTTGATACCTTTGTTTGAGTTTTAAAAGAATACCTGCTATGTGAAGAGTGCACTATATTATGTCCATGTAGACATGTACAGTTTGTCCCACATGCTACTTAAAAGAGAATTAAAAAACAATGAAAAATACACTGTCCTTTCACACTGAATATCTCACTGTATAATCAAACCTGACTTACTTCATGTATACAGTGTGCATTTTGTTAATTAGCTTCCTTCTGGCACCTCTGAAGCAAAAAACGATTTTTCACTGGATCATTTTTCCCTCCTTGTAATAAGTAAGATTTAATATTTGCTGGTACTGTGATAAAATGTATTTCGAGGTATTTTTATGGAGTACCAAATTAAATGTTTCAATTAGAGCTTCAGTGAGCTGTTCAGCAAAGATTTGAATGAACCCCTATAGGCCAACCTTAAAAAAAAAAATCTCCAGGCCTATATTTTCATGCACTCTATAAAGATGTGTCAGAGTCGCAATTAAAATAATTCGTTTTTCTAAATGAGCCGAGAGAGATCACATCTCTTTTGCTCAATTACTCCCATTTCTACTACTTTTTCTCCTATGTTCTTTTGCCTATGTGACTCTGGAGCAAAAAGTAATGTGAGACTTTGGAGAATGTAAGACCGGGAGTTTGGATCTGTGAGTTCCAACTATGGAATATGAAACAGAAAAGTTCATTTTTGTTGTTTTTCTGAGTTCTCCCCACAGGCAAACCCCTTCAACACCCATCAGCTGAACGTCTCTCTAGATCTTCTCTATTACCAAGCATCCTCAGGGTCCTGCCATAAGATTCTTACCCCAAGACTATTGTTTCTTGCCTTGTCTCTTTCCTCTGGTCTTTAGGCTTGCCATCACCCCCTTGAAACTGTTTTTATCTGCTGTCATTAGGAATCTTCCACGTCTGTCAAACTAGAGCTTTGAACACCGCAAGTCTTCTGAGAGAGTATTCGTTATTCTGTTCAGCAGAACCGGCAGGGAATATTCTTGACATCTTACTTAATCTCTTTATTCTTTTTATTTTTTTCTTCTTGGAGGCTGAGGCTTGTGCTAAACCAGATGGTTCCTGTGAAAGTCCTAATCAATTTGATAGGAACAAAGCCACAAAAAGTTTGGGTTGTTTTGTTTGTTTTTTTTTTTTTTATACAAGGTGTTCAACATACTAAGAAAAAAAAGGAAAGAAGTTCAAAACACTTTCGCTTGTCCCGATCATGTCTTTCATGACTCAGTCTCGTAAGCCTTCAGAAACACACAGCAGAATCATATTTTCAAGCAACTTTTCCTTTGGAAAAATTATCCCCAAATAAGAAACAGTAGCAATGCAAAGAGGAGAAAAATATTGTCAGCATTTTTTTAAATGTAAAACTATGTAATTTTATTTAGCTTTATTAACACTTGGGCAAAACAAAGCCTCCAAATGTGAGATATGTTTCTGAGATGACTCAATGCCACAAGTTCAGGTCTGCTAGCCAGCTATCAGCATCAAGCCCATCATTCTGTTGGTAGGATGTTTATTTAAAAGGCTGCAAATGTTGTCATTTTTAGGGGTATTTATTGGTAAGGTCAGCTTTGGGTGATTTTTTTTTTAACCTGGCTTACATTAATTGTGCTTTAGACAAGCACTCAGACACATACACAACTCATGGATTCCACAGGACCCTGGCATATATTCATGCTTACATATGTGCTTCATTGCTGTCCTGAAGGGTCCGAATGGAAGAACAAAAAAAGGAGGCAAGAGGCAGAGGGAGACAATTTACTGTTCATTTCCTCTCCACTGAAAAGGGCACTTTCTAAAGCAACTATGAAAAAATCAAACATATACACAACTCAGATAGTCATGAGGTCAATAAAAAATTCAGCAGCTTTTAGAAGACATTCAAGTGACATTATAGAATAAGAAATTCTTATGAATGAAATGGTATTGAACTAAATTGGTAGCTTTCATAATGGTCTTTGAAAGATTCTTACCTGAACAGAGTATAAAGCAAAACAGTCGTGAGGACAAAAAATGGTAATAAACACAAAACATAAGCTAAATACAAGCAACACACCCATAATAAACAGCAAGATAGTTGTTAGACAAATAACACTCTACCATGTAATATTTTCTGACACTGACTAATGTTTTCTTTTTGCATGGGCAACTCATAGGCACTCTCTAAGAAATTATTCTGTTTAGAGAGACTCAAGCAGCAAATAAACTTCAATTGAGTGCACTTAGCTCTCAAGAAGAACTGCACTAGAAATAAAAACAAACACTATGTAAATATCTAATCAGATAGATATCTAGTATATGTGTACTGCACTGTTAAATTCACTACATCATACATATATCCTGTTTACCTTGTATGCAAATGTTAACGTGCTATTTTAGTACACTCATTTAATCTACACAGTAGAAAATATACAGAAGAAACAATTTTCCACTTTGATGAAATGTTGGGTTCAATTCCATTATTTTGTGGTCCAGGCAATTACACCAATCTTGAGAACATCTTAGTCATTCTCTCTCTCAACCTTAGCATTTAATTGACAAAAATAAATACATTAATATTATATCAGTATTATTATATGTTGATAGAAGGGCTGTTATATTTTCCAAGAAAGTACTATTCCCATCTCATTGGATACTTTCTAAGTAAAATGCTGCTAGAAATATGGCTGAAATCTTAGTTAATTATAAATGTAACTAAAAGGGTGTCACAAGGTTAGGAATACCAATAAACTATGTGTCACAGCAGACATCACATTGGACATGCTTTCAGGATTTAATTCTGAAGATTTATATGTCACTTGACTTATCTCTTCCATTTCAATGTCTGCACGTATCTCCCAAGAAATAATCATTATAAAAACTGAATATTGCTGCTAAAAACAATAGAAGATTTTGTTTTGCTAATAGCACAACTGGTTTCCCAAACAGGAAATTAGAAACAGCACACTTAGGAGTATTTTTGAACTACAGTGAAATGAAATAAAACTCTCTTCACAGCTATTGGCAGAACCTAATAAAATGTTTCATACTAAATTACCTTTGATGCATCTGTACATAAAATTAATTATGCAAATAATATAATATCTTATCTCTATGGATAATTACAACAGTAATCATACTTATCCTGGGTTTTTTTCTTCACACAGGTGAGTATTTTCCAAAAGTGGTGTCAAATAAAACGCTGATTTTACCTACATGAAAATGAAAAAGCTACTGAAATCCAGGTTGTGAACTTCTTGATGCAAAGAGTAACCCAAGGCAGCTGCCAGGCTGCTTCTTGTAATGGCTTGGTCTATCACAGAATGGCTGATGCCAGGAGGCTCTGCTGGAGACCATCCAGTTTAAACCTCTGCTCTGGGCAGGGTCAGCTGGAGCAGGATGCTCAGGGCTGTGTTCAGTCAGGTTTCCAAAATGTCCACGGGTGGAGAGACCACAACACCGGTGAGCAACCTGTGCCAGTACTTAGTTACCCTCAGTAAAAAAAGTGTTTCTTAATGTTCAGACAGAACCTCCTGTATTTCAGTTTGTCCTGTCACTGGGCACCACTGAGAAAAGCCTGGCTCCATCCTCTTTGCACCCTGCCTTCAGGTAGTTATATACATTGACAAGATCCCGCCTGAGCCATCTCTTCTCCAGGCTGAACTGTCCCAGCTGTCTCAGCCTTTCCTCATGGGAGAGATGCTTCAGTCCCTTAATCATCTCCATGTCCCTTTGCTGTACTCTCTCCAGCATATCCGTGTCTCTTTTTTACTGAGGAAGCCAGAACTGGACACAATACTCCAAGTGTGGCTTCACCAGTGCTGAGTAGAGGGAAGGAGCCCCTCTCTTGACTTGCTGGCAATACTTTGTTTAATGCAGCCCAGGATACCATTAGCTGCTTTTGCTGCAAGGGCACATTGCTGGCTTGTGTTCAGCTTGGTGTCCACAAGGACCCCTGGGTCCTTTTATGCCAAGCTGCTTTCCAGCTGGGTGGCCTCCAGCATACACTGGTGCTTGGGGCTGTTCCTCCTGAGGTGCAGGACTTTGCACTTTCCTTTGTTGAACTTAATGAGGTTGATGACTTCTGCATGTCCAGTTTGTTTTAACATTCTCTAGTCTGGTCCTCCCTGTCCTCCTCCAAGTCTTCCTTTCTCCAGACTTTTCCTTTGCTCTCAGGGGCCTGGGATTCCTGAAGGCTGGTCTTACCAGTAAAGACTGAGGTGAAGGAAGCATTGAGGACCTCAGCCTTTTCCATGGCCTATGTCACAAGGACCCCATTCCCATTCAGCAGAAGGCCCGTATTTTTCCTAGCCTTCCTTTTGCTTACAATATAACTGAAGAAGCTCTTCTTGCGGTGTGAGACATCTCTTGCCAAGATCGAGTTCCAGGTGGGCTTTGCCTTTCCTAACCCCATTCCTGCATGCTTGGACAGTGTCTCTATCTTCCTTCTGACTGATCTGATCCTACTGCCACCTTTGTATGATCCCTTTTCATGTTTCAGTTTAGTCAGGAGCTCCTTTTTCAAACCTGCAGGCTCCCTGCAACTTTGCTGGACTTCCTGCTTGATTGTTCTTGAGCTTGGACGGTCTATCCCTGTGCCTCGGAACCAGAGCAACTCAGCTCTTAACTTAAGCATATGATAAGAAACCTTGTGTAGATGGTGTTACAAGCACACGATCTAATGCAAAACACAACTCTCCACTTAGGTCATCCAGGACAGAAATTATCTGCCCTTTTTTACTGGGAAGACTATCTCATATCTCTTCCTCCAATTCCTCCAACTCAAACACAAATGGCTTCAATATGTTGCCATTCCAGACACTGTTCATGCATTTTCCTGTGCCTCATACACTCATTTTAAATGACGGCAAAGAAAAAAAGGAACAAACAGGATATGTATCTAATGAAATGCATCTCTCTCAATCATAGAAGTTATGCCTTCTGCATTCCCCCACCTGCTGTCTTGGTTTATTGTCATCCCTTGCTGTGTTCTGTGCAATTTGGATTGCACGCTCCTTGAGGTAAGGAGCTGTCAGTTTTTATTTGTCTGTACAATGCCATACACACCTATGGCACTATAGAAATAATTAATAATAACAATTTATGACAGAGTAAATTATTGTTACCAATCATTACATATTGTGTGCACTTGTGTAAGACAAGAAAAGCTTTTCTAATACAAGCGGAATAATATGCCCTGTTTCTTGAAAGTTGACTTCTTAATATATTCTCTGTATAAACATGAAGGATACCTGAAGAAGGTTTCATGCTTCCAAAAGCTTATCTGTTTTTTCCAACTTTATATTTTAAAAAGATTAACATTTCCCACAATACTTGCCTTTTTCTGTATGTCCTGACACTATCACAGCTAAACAAATTCTGCTACTACAAAGTTACTACTGTTATCATTGTGGCACATCACATGGATTTTCCACACAAAACCCTTTACATAACAGGACAGGAGGAATGCAGTAATCAGAAGTTACTGTCTTTTTTCTATATAAACAGAAGATACTGAGTTACACTTGTAGCTAGGAAATTTTACATCCATGCTTTAAAATTTTGGGGAATCTGAAGTCACTACTCTGAAAATGGCTGTATTGTTAAATGACTCTATCTCTTTTTGTAGTCAATAATTACATTTACCCAGTAGTCTAGAAAAAAGAACAGGATTTGAGAATTTCACTTTGAGTAACTACAAATATCTTAAAGAAATTTCTAGGCCAAGAAAGGCCTAGTTTGCCACTTCTCAGGGAGGGGTTTGTGGAATGAGGATTTCCCCAGCACAACAAAAGCTGAGACGTGATAAAAATTTCCTTTCAGAAACACTATGCAAATATATAGACAGGAAGACCTCTGAACTAAAAGAGCTCCAAAATTTTCTAGGTGTGCAATAAACTGTCTATATGGAGACTGCATTTTCCCAGAGAACCTGGTCAAAAATTCAAAATACAAAGAATGGCCTGCAAGTACATGTGGAGTTTATTTTCTGTAGACCTACATATTTCTTGTGCTTTTGGATTAAAAAAAAAAAAAAAAAGGTGTTTTCAGAATCACTGCACAAAATTTGGTATCATCTACCTATACATCTTAAAACTACTGTGCTTCCCTGAAGAGTTAAAAATGTAACAATGGATCACATGTTTATAATGCTGCAGAGGAAACTCTCTGACAAATCCAGGCAAAGTATCAATTTTAAACATTTTTAGAAAAAAATTTGTGCATTATTTGTTAACAGTCAACAGGTTTGCTTTTATGAATATTTCCATTATGTGAAGTTCTATAGCTCAGTTTGTACAAACATTTTCTGAGCTGCAGGTTTACTCTTTACTGACAGAGCTTGCTACTGACAGTACATGGTATTGTTTCCTTGGCTGGATCTCTTAGATCTGGCACAACAATGCCTTCATATATTTCAATGCTCTTTGTAACCTCTTTGTAACACCAATAAAAATTAATAATATTGACCTTTATGAAGTACTTTTTGACTTCTGCAAAGGCATGAAGGTTGCTCTCTACGGGAGTCCCATGTACTGCTTGTACACCACTAAAGGGAGATTTATTTTTGCTCCTTCACATGGGCTGAATTTCACACCAAATTGATTTTATTAACTCATAACATTAATTTTATTTCTTGTTCAAATGAAATTTAATGTCTCTCCTTTCTGTGGCATAGACTGTAAAAACTTCAGTCACACAAGCTGTACTCTACTGTGTTTTGGTTTGGGCATCAACATATTCACATTTCAACTACCAGCAACTGCTTGCAAACCTCTAAACAACAACATACATAATATATTGCATGTTGATCTTTGATTGAGAAAAACCTTATGAAAAGGCTGAAGTGAAACAGTCTCATCTTCACCAGCACAGTTTTACATTTTTTGTGCAGCTTCTGTTACTTAATTTTTTTCTTGTCAAGTTGATCACTATACATGTCTCCAGCTTGAAGTGTGGAAGAGAAACAGCAAGACACCTGTGTGCAAGTTGCAGTCTTCAAGGAGAACCTTAGGGGAAACAGCTATCCTGTTATGCAGAGCAAACAGCTCTCTTCCTCTTCCCTCCCTTTCCCTCTCCTCTCTGCTCCACTCTGCTCACACTCCCACTCCTGCTCCCTCTCCTCTATCTGTGTGACCCTTCAGGAACCACAATTTCTTGTATTGCAGGAATCTTTCAAATTTACATTTTTCTAAGAGCCCAGGTCTGACACTTCCATCTTTACAGTCTTGATTGTCACAATTTGATATGCCATTTTCAAACTGAAACATAAGTACTAGACAGCTAAAGTTTCTTATTTAAAAACATAGGAGGACATCATTTCCTTGTTGTAACTATAGCTATTATCTCCTAAATGGAATAAATTTGCATGCAGTGGTAGTTAGATTTTATTTATTTATTTGTCAGGTTTCAGATCTTTAGCAGGAGCTAAGTTCAGCATTTTTCAAAATCTGCTCACAAAATGGACTGTTTCAGAACTGTCTGTATGAAAGTCACAAAAAAAGCAAGGAGAGCTTAATCCAAATTATTGTGAAGGCAGAAGCAGAAGATCCAGATCCAGCCCCAGGCAGGGTTCCTTTATTGACATTTGTGTAGTTAGACTAAAATCAGTGTTGTTTAATTGTATGTTTCTCGCTAATATGAGGCCTGAACTTAACACCTTTGCACGCTGAGCCTGTTAGAGTCAAAGATTTACAAGGGAACTTAATTTCAAAATTCAGTACTCTGATGCAGTGTAATTAACAGCCCTAAAAGATATTGCTCCCACTTTACACCCTAAGCAGGACATCCATGGAGCTGGGAAACATTTACACAAGCCAGTAAGAGGTACATAGTAGAAAGTTTTGCCTGGACAGTGTGCAAATATTTCCAACATGTTTTAACTTCTCATTTACACTGTAGAACAGGTAAGACCTGTCCTCAAATAATGGAGGAGAAGGCAACAGAGGGGGAGTGTAATCAATAGGAAATGAGACACCTGTGGTCAAAACCATTCTCTAAATTGGACTGAGTGAGGACCTGATCCTACATATACTGCTTAAGGAAAGGTACTAATCACCATGTTATATGGGAAAAAAATCCTCTGCTTTCTTAGGTTTCTCTTAAAAAGAAATGACTTAGGCACCTAACTCAAGGAAATAGACAGAATAGTGGATCCTAGATAGAGGAAGGTGCCATTACACTTCCATAATATCACACAGGTACAGCTCTGCCTCCCTAAAGAGGATAGGACACATGTCACGTCCCCGTCAACAGCATTTTCTGCTGGTGAGCTAACCTCACTTCTAAGAATCTCCTCTCCAGTCATCCAGCTCTTTCCAGGTATTGCAAGGAGAGCTTAGGCTCTAATGGGAGATGGCAAATTGTACTTGGCAAGTGAGTATCAAAATTAGTTGGTGTGTTTAGCCCTTTGAGATGTTGTGGCTCAAAAAATATTTGCTTATTCCTATTCTATAGCCATTTCTGAAATTTCAGCAATGTATTAGCACTCATCTTCACGCAAACTATGCTGTTCCTTAGGACAAGCAAGACTGAGCTCTTGACCAGCAGCAAGTTGTTTTATATGCCAAAATGTTTGGCTTTGAAGGACTTGTGCATTTTTTTCCAGGCAGATCTGTAGGGATGACAGAGCGAAAGGGCTGGCATCTCTCTGGGCATTGCTTGGACAAAAGTGCTGTATATAAGCTTTTCTATGTGCCACAGCTGCTCCTATCAGAAAGGAGACATGCTGGTGTGTGGTACTGCCAGGGACAGAAGTATCTCAAAGGAAATATCTCCTTATCACTGCCACATACACCAAATACATTATACTTTTTTGTGTGTACAGAGACATAGCACTTATAGCGCTTGTTTACACATTTGTTCATTCTAAATCTATTAAAACACAGCATTTGGTTGTGATACCCCAAGATTTGGTTCATTCTTCCACAACAGGCAGAAAGCCCCCACACAGCAGGGACCAGTAGTGCAGATGTCCTACCAACCCCCTTCTTGTTCCCCCCCCCAGCCCACTCGCTGGTTGGGTGGGGTGAGAAGCGGAAGAAGCCATGATTCTGTGTAAGCACTGCTCAGCCATAATGAAAACATCCCTGTGTTATCAACACTGTTTTCATCACAAATCCAAGACATAGCCCCATATTAGCTACTATGAAGAACTTTAACTGTATCCTAGCAAAAAACAGTATACTGATAAACACTTCAACTTCAAAATATCTAGTTGTTTGTTAAATGAATGTATGTCTATGCCTTAAGAAAGGTAAATCACTCTATTCCAAACCAGCTGAGTGAATAAACACATGTGAAGTAATTGCCTCTCCACATGAGAGGAGTGGGTGGTCAATGCTACATACATATTCCAGCAGTAGCCTTCAGATGTGGAAAGGGTTTGTTTTCCTGTAATTTCTGTGATGTTGAAAAGCAGCAATAGTACACAATCCCCCACTTCCAACAACATGAGTCAGACCCTGAATTTCTTTAGAAGATGTTGTTAGTCCCTTTTTGAAACACTATTAACCAAAACCCCTAAGAAATAAAACAAATTATAGAAACACTAACTTCAAAAATGTATGTATTTCTAGATACGACTTTTGCCCTGCATAATTAGGGTTTTCTTCAAGGAAAGCAATTACTAAAACTTACTTGCCAAAATTCAGAAGAATTCAGTAGGATTTAGTGAAGATACTACAGAGTTTTACCTGTGCAGCAGAGCATAAATTGCCACTTTATATATAAACCTAAAGATATATTCGTTAGGGTTTAATACAGAGATCCTTTCCTATCAAATCTTCCATAAAGTCTGTAGGAATTAAACTGAGTTTAAGAGTTATGAAAACAATTCCACAGTTTGTACTAATATGGTGGGAATAGAAGACTAAGACTTGTGACCTGCCACTGCCATCAAAGCTTAGGGCCTGACCCTTCCTCTTAGTTTACCAAAGGAAATTACTACCTCCTGAAAATTTTCTGTACATCAACAGGAACATGTCTGAGGTAGAGGGGCAGCTTGACCTGAATAAATATCGTCTCTCTTTGAAACAGCTTGTAATCTGGACAGAACCAGTACTTAGCCTGGCAGCTTAGGAA
This sequence comes from Buteo buteo, assembly GCF_964188355.1. Lineage (NCBI taxonomy): Eukaryota > Metazoa > Chordata > Aves > Accipitriformes > Accipitridae > Buteo > Buteo buteo. Next base: position 24,978,267 of record NC_134172.1, on the reverse strand, counting down.
GTCACTTATTTGCTGTGCCTGGGAAGAAGGGTGGCAGGGGAAGAGACTGGGAAGCGGATATGCTCTTAAATCACATGGACACAGATTTATTTATGCAGCTGGCACGTATCTAAATCCACCAGGACTCTAAATGAGTTACGCTTTTCACCAAAGCTTTTGCACAGACCTGTAGATTAGTCATGCTCTAAATGAATCACCCATTCAACACTACAAGCCCTACCTGACTACTTTCTAGTTAGAAACTGTGTGTGTGGTAGGAGGGATGGAGGGAAAGTCAGACACTGAGTTATTAAGTCCATGGCAAGGAAGCATTTGGCACAAGCTCAAGATCAGCAGGGCTACATTAGTTAGCTAGGATCATCCATAACTGTTTCTACACTGTATCAGCAAGCACAGAGTTACATTCAAAAGGATGGTTGTACTTTCAAATGGTGGGCTGATCTTACACCTAACTAAACTCCCCAACTTTTCTACCTTACTCTCCCTGCATCATCATAAATGGTAATTTGTCATGCCATGAACTAACTTTGGTGGTTAAAGCTTCAAGCATGGTTTCTCTCAACAATAATTTTTCCATACTCGTGGGCAGAAACATTTTGCACTCGCACTGAAGGAAACTGCACAGTTTGGTGCCTATTCACAGATGTGTTTTCTTTCCTGTCCACTCAGACTGGGTTCGGAAGACATATCTTTCTCAAAACTTATATTACAATCCACCTTCTGAAATCATAACGTTTAATATTCTTTCTTTGGATCATGAAGTCTAGCCAGCCTCAAATGGGGAGAATGCTTTGGGAGAAAAACATTAGGCGTTGCCTCTATAGCGAAAGAGAAAGTTGAAAGGAAACTTGGGTGGTGGTAAAAATACTGAGAAATACCCTGGGAGGGGGGAAGGCTTGAGGTCCTGGAAAATCAAGAATCTGTTCTGAGAAGGAAGGAGAGAAATATGTTTGAGAAAAAAAAACATGTGGAACCTGAGAAAAGTCAAGGATGGGATACTCTAAATGACAGAGAGGAAAGGGGATTATGGTTGAAAGGCACAACAACTGGGAATTAATTTGAATGCAAAGTGGGACCAGGAACAGATGCCCTGAGAGCATGCATTAAAAAAATCAGATGAAATAGCAGCTTGAGTAGTGCACCATTCTGGGACTGAAATTAGGCATAAATTGAAGGATTGTTTTGGCTGTGAGGGGTGAGAGGCACAGACCTATAGATCAGATTACTTGGCTATATCCACACCACTGCTAAAGAGCAGTGTGGAGATGAGGGAAGGGCACAGTGTGCTCTTTCACCTCCGTCCCCACAGCTGCTTCACAGACTGCCTTCGACGGCATCGGAGGATGTGGTGTGGTGAGGTACAGGGAGACCAAGTGTCCGTGAGCACACGGGGGCATTGCCCATTGGGGCCAGGCAGCCGGGCTGCTGCCTGAGGTGTCTGTACAGTTGGGGAATCAGGTCTCAGAGCAGGCCTCAAGAGACAGCAGAAGCAAATTCACCATAGCTCCAGGGTCTGGATGTTTGAGTGCTAGCTTTAGTTAACCAGCAGTTTCCTCCACACTTCTTTGGAGCATTGATTAAAATACTAATGAGGGTAGCATGAACTGTGAGAAAACAGACTGTGTGAAAAGCAAATGTGACTTGAGAAGAGTGCATCAAAGCAAAAAGCTGTACTCATAACCAATCACTCAGACAGCAATACTGTCTCCACAGAGTGTGAGCAGAATAGAAAATTCTATATGTAAAGTTAATTCTGGCTTCATGTCATATCACAAACACGCCTGTTGTCAGTAGTCATAAGTAGTGATAAGGAGAGCTTAGATGGTTCTAGCATATTTAATGTCTCATTTTTGTATTTACCCGAACAGTGAAGTTTTACGCCAGTTACTAATCACTTCTTAGCCAGCAGCAGCAGACTCCTTATTCCCTGAAGTCTGTTCTCAGTTAATTGCACTCATGAGTATGGCAAATTTAGAATTATTATTCTTCAACAAATCCTTGCAACTCCCTGGCCAGGAAACTGGTATAACAGCTAGGCAATATAAGCTACGTTATCACCTCACATACCAGTCTAGTATTTTAATGTTTTTTTTCAAACTATCAGCAACTAATATCTCTCCTGTGAAAAGGAAGGACCAATAAAATATACATATGTATATATAAATTAAAAAGTAATCCCCTCCAAAAGCAGGACAAAAACTGGTGCTACAGTCTTCTTAGCACTCTAGTCTACAGGATACACTATATGAATCCAAATAGACAGCACATTCCAGCAGAAGCTGTGCCCAAACAGGGCAGCTAGCAGTAATAACTGATTAACTCCATTTCTTTTGAAGGTAATGCATTAGCTCTACATTTTGGAACTGGCTGTTTCCATTAGCCATTGTTGTCATGGATTGTTCTTAATAGCCAGCTTGAAAAAAATTAGTTATCGCTTTGTTTCAAAGTGTGTCTTTGGGGCCAGATTCACAGTCGGAAGAGCTCTACTGATTTTTGTAGGCTTATACTGCTTTGCTCTGCTGTTTACATGCAGTCTCATTCTGATTTAAATGATCTGAAGGAAACAGTGGCAGTCATCATACCAGCAGAATTTTCTTTAGTGCTTTCAGTATTTTTCTGTGAGAGGTTAGATAGCTTTGCTGCTTGGCTGACTTGCAAAAACTGTTTTTGCTTAAATTCCTCATTTTTTTTGTGAAGATAAGTGGCAGTGTCTTTTACATCTAAGGCAGAAAAACAGGTTTTAAGAGACCAATTCTGCTGCTCAGGTAGGGTTTCCCAAGTGACATCCCCTCTGAATATACCGACAGACCTCACAGCACTGCACTGTTCCCCCATACTTCTGCATTACCACAGCTCAGATCCTCCTGCTTGCTGCTTAGCAGTGGAAAAGATTCACTTTACTGTAGGGCCCAAACAATAACACTGAAGTAAATGAAAGGATTCAACTGATGTCAGCAGACTTTGGCTCAGGACCTGCTCCCACTGCACACTGTGATGAAAGGTGTGCAGTTTGCTTTGCTGGGCTTTATCTCAAGGAAAGATGCTTTCCCTGAAGGGTGTCATGATCATCAGCTCTCACTGTCAATAGTAAACGTGAGCTTGCAGACTTGCCTAGAAGTGATCAGCTTTTAACAGGTTCAGTTAAATTGTAAAGTCTAAGTTCAATGATTTCACTCTAAACTTTTTCACAAAGTTGGGAAGACTGGAGATGGTAGACAACTCTATATCAGAGGAGACTTTTACTTCAAAGGCTCCTGTTCAAAAATGAAACCCAAATAATGTAACCCCAAAAAGTATGAATGCAGCTATGTACAAGGAAAAATGGTCTGAAAAATGGTTACATGGTTACACACACGCCATCACAATACAGTGGTCCTGTAATCCTGCAATGAAAAGCTCAGTTATAGCCCCACATAACACAAGTCTCTGAAGCAAAACCAAGAAAAGGCAAATCACTGCAACTCTTCAGATCAACAAGACACCCAGTGCCTCTTGGAAACTTGTCCTCTCTGCAGAAGGAGATCAAGTGTTCTGCAGGGACACCCTCAATTTTACAAACACATCCTGAAAAACAAAATGAGTAAATTGGTTTCTTAAGCAAAAAGTTTGCGAACTATCACAGAAACGGTAAAAAAGCAAGCAATCTGAGGAAGGAACCCCACAATTACCTTTTTCATACGAGATGATTCCACTAATGAGGAGTGCTAAATAATTCTCTTTTGTTCCACTAATTCACACGGAACTTCTCAAGTACTGCATAGTTTATGCGATAACCATGGTGAGCCCGTGTCCTCAGTCTTTCTTTAATGGACTATATAATGCCTACAAGCTTTGACTCACAGCTGATATTACTGGCTCTTTACAGCTTTACATAATCAGGGCATTTACAGAGTATCTATTTTATAGGACATCTTTCAGAAATGCACACTGCAGCAACTCACAGAGCTTGTAACTGTACAAGTAACTGTGCTGAGCACTTTTTAACAATAATTAAAAAACCAAAACGCAGTTCCTAGACTTTCAGCAAACACACATGGGCGTATTGTTACCTTCCAAAGCACAAGGCTTGCCCAAGTCTCAAATCCTCCACAGACTGCTGGGTGGTTGGGAAATCCCAGATGGGCATACTGCTGACCCAAGAGCAAGCAGTCAAGGCCTTTCTCTGTCTGTATTTTGTCCCTGAGGGCCATGACGCAGCTGCAGTCTGGTAGCCAGGACATCAGCCAGTTAGGAGGCACATCCTCCTCTCAGCTGGGCCCTGCCAATGGCTCACAGCTACTTGAATGCAGCTGTATGGCTTTGGGACCCCATCTGGCTCAGGGCTGGGTTTGGAGCAAGGTGGTTTTATATTTGTTTTCACTGTATAGAGAAGTTTTAGCTTTTCCATGTTTCAGTTCACATTGGTGAAAATGCAGATTTAAAAAGTTTCCTGCTTTCTCTGCGTGTTCTGAGGCAAAATACGTGAAATCTTGGATGTACTCTGCTTATGAAGCATAGACTGCTGATGGCATGGCTCAGTCAAGGAGAATATTTTAGTGGCATCCTGAAGTAAGTGTTCAAACTTCTGTGAGGTATGGAGCTGTGCGGTTTTGCTCATGTGAAAAAGGCAGGAGGGGCTGTTCTCCATGGACTGAGTCACCGGCACCAGCAGGAATCTTTTATTTAATTCAGCAGAGCTCAGATCACTCAAGAGTCTTAATAGGGAAAGAAAATAATTGGTAAAAACCCCAAGTTTTGCTGTCTTATTTTGACCATAGCCCTGCATAATGTAGTCTGTGTGCAGAACAGTACAAATCACAAGTTTGCTTCTTGCTGTAATACTTTGGAGTATAACATGGCATCAGGGGTCCCAATTATACTCTGAGAGAGCAGTTTTCTGAATGGAATCGGAGAGGAAACCACAGAACATGGCTGAGGGTATTTAGTTTTTACAGCTCAAGAAAAATGATATCTATCACATGTGGCTCCTAGCAAGAGAATAACTGATCAGAAAGAGTGTTTTTCTAAAGCTTAGTTTTCCCATGACTTTGTTTACTTTTTAAAACATAACCCACTCTTAGAGAGCGTCCTGAAGAAGGAAAGCTAACATTCTCACCAGCTAATCAGGATTCTTTACTCTGTGTTTTCTGCAGGTCAGGCAATTGATTGGATTCAAGTAATTAGTTGACTTGTGTGGCTAAAGACATCAGGCCAAATTCAGAAGCGATGCAAACATGGATTCAGGGGAGCCAGCATTTTTAGATTTTAAGCTTAAAAGAGGAAGGCAATAAAAGGAATATAGCAAGGGAATAAACAAAAGAAACCTTACCAGGAAATTGTAAGATAGTGTAAATTAAAATAACCCTCCCTCCCTTCCCACCATTTACTCAAACATAGACTTATCTCATGGGTGGTGCATTAATTATAACTACATAGAGTCCCTTACTTGCAGTAGTAATAGGTAACTTACCTCTGAATATGGGTCCATCTTGCATGGGACTCCTGTCCCACTTCAGACATCTAAGTTTTTTGCCAAAGTCTAAACTAGTTGTGTAAATATATTTCCCAATCAGTGCAGGGGAATGGGCACCTTTAGTGGATGATTTATTGCAAGTCTCTGAAACACCTGTTTTAGAACTGGATGAATCACCTTCTGCTTCTAAATGATGGCTAGCTACCTCCCCATAGTATGAGTCACAACAGGGTCCAATCCGTAAATGGAGTTTCCTTTCAATGAAAATTTCTTACAAATAAAAATGTGTTTATATTCTAAATCAGAGACAAATGTCAAAATATCATCAATTTTCACAGAATGGAAGCTCCAAGAAATGTAGAATCAGAAATATTGAATTGTTTGGTTTGATAATGTTGAATTGTCACACTTTGCTAATGTCAAAATATGTTGTCTTAGCAAGTTAAAAGCATTTCAATAGCACTGGAAAAATACAAAATATTAAAATAATTTAAATTATAATAGAGATTAACAATACAGTCTGACAACATGAAAAACACTCCACATAAGTAAGTAGCATTCCTGATGTAGCAACATGACTACACATTCCTAAGAACAGAGCATTAGTTCGACACTTGTTTGAAAATTTTATCAAAATCAAAAAGACTCAAAAAAACCTCTGTATTTTTAAGTGTAAAATTTTCCCATTTGTCTTCTAAAGGTTTTGGTTATAGCTCATAGTAAGCCTCTTTGTTATGTGGATTGCAGCCGCTGTGTCATTTTCCCACCCAGTCTTCGGTGAATGACACTGTCTCAGTAAAACTCCATTTGGTGCATGTTTCAGCTCTAACTACTTCCACAAGCTGTTGCAATACTTTTGCATCTGCCATCCCTGTAAGCAGGAAATCACAGTCTGCATATGAAACATCATTATTTTGAGAAGTGAGTAGTACAAGATTTCCAATGGTCTAAAAGTGTTTCCAACTTTAGAAAATGCTAAGTGTAGATCTAAAAGTTCCTCCTTTACAGCTGTCCTGTAGCAGCAGTGAGAGGGCTCTGTGCAAAATTTTGACCTTGTTAATGACACTGAAATGCAAAGAAGAAATGCGTTCTTTGCTTCTTTGGACTTTGTATAAACACATCTTACCTGACCTTTTGAGCAATCCATGGAGTTTTTCTGCTGATTTTAATACTTACCATTAATGACAAATGTTTGTGTAATAAACATTATTGCACAAATAAGAAGAAAGTTGAGACCTCGAAGGCTGACTCTTCTTCAAATTAGATATAAGCCTTGATGTGATTGAATTTTATGACTTCTATGCTTTCTATTAAAGGTCTAAAATATGGAATTTCCAGCCAAAGACTCCCTATATGACCTCATTGTTCAACTGAACTTTTGTACCTGATTAAGTAAAGAATCTGAATTAGCATTTTTACTTTTTATCCTAACCCTTTATCCTATTTTATTCCCCTGACCCCATGTCTTTCCTGTAGTATAGATCTTTCTGTTTATGACAGGCAAAAGAGGACAGGTCAGGAAGGAAGGGTATGATTCAAATATAACTCAAATCCTCAAGTTAAAAGTGAGGCTGAAATATAAAACAATCCTAGAGAAAATAATAATAAAAAAAATTAATTAGCTCTCTGGTTTTATGCACTACCCTAATATTTGAGAGCTACAGCTACCAGTACTCAATTCTGCAAGATAAATGAGAAGAAAATGTTAATTTTTTTAGCAATGTTGACAAGACTGTTAACAGTAAATGAGGGATTGGTGGTCTGGAAAACAGTACAGCTGTACTCTTGGACCTCTGGGATGTTATCTTGGCTGGTGGACATAGTTTAACTGGCATTCTGTATGTAATTTTGAAAACAATAAAAATGCATTCTCCAAACTACAGCTAACACCTCCTGACTTATTCTCTCATAGAAAACACATATGGCCTCTGACTTTACAGAAGAGCTTGTATAACGTTCCTGTGAAAATAAATAATGGAGGAAAAACATAAGATGAAGGTAAGAGCTGTCACTTTGAGCTGAAGTCAGACCAACCAAGATGGGAGACAGTGCCATGAGCACCACTCATTGTCCTTGCAGGCACATTGATGCTCCCCATGCTCACCCAGCCTGCACGTTTCCCTGTGCACAGCCCTGCAGGTGTCCACCATGGAGGGGAGTATCTGGAAAGGCAGATCCCAGAGTACCCAGCCCAGAATGCAAAACTGTTTTCAAGCAGCTCTGATGAAAAACAAGTGTTCTCTGCAGGAAGCAGACACTTGGTGTGAGAAATTTCAAGAAAAAGACAGTGTTCCACATAAAATGAAGGTGGGATGGTCTGAAATAACCCACTGAACACATGTGCAAAACCCGAGATATTGCCTTTGATGAGGACATCTTTCTCAAGCCACCAGGACATAAAGCTGTGTGCACTGACAAGCATGAACAGTATTTAAAAATTATGCTAGAAAAAAATAGAATAGTTCACAACTTCCAGCTGCATGTCCTGTTTTATCTATTTTTACATGGTGAATGGATAAAACAACAATGGAGCTAGAGCCATCTAACTTACCTACCTAAATGTCAAGTCCTCATCGCATGAATAAGTAATGTACATTAAGTACTCATCGGAGTAGGGATGAAGTCCTCATTCCCAAGTGCCATAATAATTCTCTCTTTGGTCCTACAACTTTTACATTAAATGTATTATTGTGAAATTAAATTTCTACTGTAGATCTGGGGAATGTCTTAGATGACCCTGAGCTTGTCCTTTTCTTTCAGCTACATCAGATGTTCTTATAGGAGACATTACCTTTTCCCACCAAGCTTTTCTTCTCTTATTATTCTTAGACCATTACAGCTACAAGAGCACTACCACTAGTTTCAATTATTTCAGACAGCATGAAACAGCTTTCATGGGACTGAGAAAGCCTTTACTCAGAATAGCCTATAGTCTGGCCATTATGATGCTCTTCTGGGACATGGGGGGGCGGGTTGAATCCCATTAAGTAGAGGAGACAATTGAATCTGCCTTTCCTGCAACCTGGGCAAGTACTTTAATCATGAGTTACTGGATAAAAGGTTAGGGAAGGATCACCATTGGCTTCTCCAGATGCATTTAGTGAGAAATGAATAATAGCACCTTATACAGTAGAGCTTCAGTGTTGCGAGTCCCACTGGGGCTAAAGTTGTAAGTACTGTAAGACCACCTCTGTTCATAACAGTTCCTACTGGCTAGCTTAAGTAGCTCAGCACAGTTTGCAAATCTCATTATTAGACAGTTGTATCTCCTGAAGCACTGTGCTGAAACTAAGCACCAAACTCTGGGCAAGTGATCTAAAAATTTAGTCACTGAACAACTAACTAGAAAGCCTGAGACTCAAGTCTCCAGAAATTTTGAATTATGCATAATTGTCTGATAAGCTGGCAACTTCACTATCCTACTTCAGTAGCATAACTGATGTTCTGAAATAAAATATGTACCACATGCTCTTTGGGATCTAATACTATTTTGCATTCTGCACATTTTCCTGAGTGCTGCTAGTGGATGTGATTCAGACAATTGAAAACAAAGAGAGATTTTCCATCACCATTACAAAAAAAGATGACATTTTTGTTCTCAACTCTTTTTAGATATCAGTTTTGAGGTAAACCAAAATCATCTTTACCCAGATTTTCACGTCAGGTATTCTGGGAGAGTAACTGAAAACACAATTTATTTTACCTGATCATTATAACCTAAAGAAGTTCAGATGGACTTATGGGCCATTTGTACACATTCTATTGTTATGTATTGCATGAAATGTAACAGGGTAAATAAGCACTCAAAAAAGTGTAAAACTAATAACACCAGCCATATACATGCTTTTTTTTCTATCCAGCCATATTTTTCACCATGCTCATAATCACAGAAATAGACAGAGGTTACATTCAAAGTCAGTCACAGATGTTAAAGATTCTGTATGTTCCAGTAACAAGACCAAACCCTTACAATAGTCCAATTATGGAGAAATGCTTTAAAATGTTCTGTTCCCAGTTTTGCTCAGAATTGCAGAGAAAACTCTGCAGATGCCGGAGTGTAACCATGGAATTCAGCCTTCTGTTTCTTAAAAGGTATCAAAGACACATTTCCAATGCTGGCCTTGCTGGATGTTTGAATTGCAATGGAATACATTGAGACAAACATTCTTTAAAAATCTCATGTTTTCATGCAGCACTAAAACATATCTGACATGCACTGAAATGTCAGTAACATTATATGAGATGACTTGATATCACAAGCCATGGTGCCATAATAGTAAACAACCTTGGAAATGGGAACAGGAGCAGCATACATATCTGAAACTGCAGAATGTCCTTTAGCCACTTGCAGGTAGTTATTTTCACTGCTGACATAAAGATGTTCAGCCCAGATACAACCTCAATTTTTTAATTTAATGATTCTTTTATCTCTCCTACAGTTTTCTATATCAAATTCCTTTACAATTTTTGGTTGCATGCAGCTATACCTTTTCCGCTGGTAGAAAAGACAAAGGAGCTTGCAGACCATTAGCCTGAAGGTGGGTAGACTTGAGTGCCTGACACCACTCTGTCACAGACCTTTCCGATGAGTCTGGACAAGTCACTCAGGGGTCCGCATTTCCTACTTACGTATAAGTGAAGCTACTGTAAGGCTTGTGAGGTGCTCAGATAGTACAGTAAAAAGGCCTTCTAAATATCACAAATAGATTTTTATTTCTAGATAGAATAAGGATTTCATTTAGTTACCAATTTCTTTGATGGATTATACGGCCCAAAGCCCTTTATACTGGAAACTAAGAAAGCAAGTGTTTTATAATAGCCCCACTGGAAACATTGCACTGCCACTTTACATCCGTTTCAAAACCTATTGGCCAATTACTCATTGCCATGCTGAAACAGCTCAACCAGCAATGGTAGATTAGTGTACCTCTCTCTTCATTATATCATAGCCATATTGAAAGACTGAAAAATATGTCTTGCATTTAGATCATTTTATTCTATGTGTGTGCACTTTTTTGATGAAAAGCATTTGAATATACCCAGCTAGGTGTGACTCCTGAAAATATTCTTTTTCAACATTGAAAAAAATGGTTTTGTTTTCCTATGAGAACTGCAGTAATACTCTGGTTTTCATGCTCTATTTTCTCTGAAACTCTGTTAGAATGCTACATCATTCACATCTGTGGTTAGCAGACTTCAGATTTCATCTTCTACAGAAAAGACAAAGCAAGATATTTGTTATACACAGAATTCTATGAAAACGGGAACTGCTATTCTCAAGAAATTCCCAGATTTCAAAGAAAAAAAAAGAAAAAAGGAAAATCAATAACTAAAATTTCTTGCAGAATTGTAATTAATCTGTATGTATCCCTATATATTTTTATATATAAATATATATATATACATATACACAACTATAACTGTAACTGTAAACATCTACATGAGTTTACATGTAATTTTGGGAAGGATTCTTCTGTCCCAGCTTTCCTGTCTAAAAGTTTTACAATGAAACCTAATTTAGGCTTTCTGAACAATGGAAGGCAGCAGGCATTCCCAAAGAATAATCCCTTTCCAATGAAGTAAAGTACCTTAAAAAAGCACAGATGAAACCATTCTCAGGTTTACCCATTTTCTGCAATGACTACAAAGAGTGCTATACATACAGCAGATGTGGTCATCTTTCTTTAGACAACAAAGATAGTTCAAGATCAAGCCTATTCTTTGACTTTCTCTAATCACCCCTGAGGTTCTCTTTGTCAACGTTTCAGAGCCTTGGGTGCTCGAAGGTAGGATTCTGGGCAGCACCAGCGTGGTAGAGGCCAGGACAGGTGCCCAGTTGGAGAACAAGCTGGGCTTCCCCCAGGTGCCACATACCATGGGTACATTTCTCCCTGACAGATCAGGATCTTCAGAGGGCAAAGCATTTAGTCAGAAAGTTTCTGATCAGTTCTAGTCTTCAGTAAAACTGATTCCTTTTTTTCATTAATGTGACTAGCATGCAATGCATCCTAGATTGAGTAGATGTTTTGATTGAGCCTTATAGATCCCCTAAAGATTGCAGACCAGCTGGTGACTTGCTCCTGGCACACCACAATCCTGACATCTTCTCTGGCATCACAGTTAATCGAATTGCAGTATAAGTTGAAAGCCTGGCTGACCAGTGCTCCCAGCCAAAGCAATTACCCAGTTTAAAATGCCTATGTTTAAAAAGCTTTGACTGTTCATTGGCTTTTCTAGCTGTGTTCAGACAGTGAAGGAAACATCTCACAGCAGCATTGGTGGCATTGAGTGAAGATACTAAAAAAGGCAAAACTAAATGCAAAGCTAAAGGGGTAGCAAACAACACCTTAATGAGCAAAAATGGGAAGAAACAAGTGTTACAGTTAGATATTATATGAGTAAAGGAAGAAAGAAGCGATGCTGAATCAACACAGAAATTCATCTAGATAATTTGTCCAAAAGAGCCATCAATATGATTGTTTTAAAGAAAAGGAAAAAACTGAATCTCTAAAGAAAGACTGTAAAGGACAGAACTTTCTTCTGAATCAACAGTTCTTTGCATTCTGATAACACCTGCATCTATTGTTAATCACTATTGGTGATTAACAGCCCTGTGGTTCCCTTTATTGCTGTGCAAAATATATAACTAGCATTCCCGGATGATGCAAAAGAAAAAAAAGAGTGAACTGAAATATTGATTTTTCAGTTTCCTTTTCCTCTAGTAAAAGCTAATGACCCAAATTAATCACAGGAATAATTAGTAGAAATTATTCCTATTGCATTATCAAACCAAGTGACATTTCATTGTTTATCTGGAGGCTTAATGATGACTTCTGGTGATAATTACTGAACTTTCAAACCTATTGTAAATATGCACCAGATTTCTCTGTTTATCCAAACCCAGAAAATGTGTGAATATATAAACATATTTTAAATAGTTCTCAACTGTTGAGTTGTGTGGAATGGAAAAAGCAGTTTTCATTGCTGTAATATTTTTTATGTTTCCATTGCTTAAATCCATCTTTTGAAAACCTGATGTAAGAATTAAAGCTGAGAGTTTACAAATGGGCCTTGATGATGTACATCATGGATACTGATAATAAACAAACACAAGAACAGCAACAGCTGAAAGAAAAAAATAGGAAGTACCTATATTCTTACTCACTTCTAAACTTTTTCTGATTCAGTCACACACACCTGCAGGGTCAAATCAGTGACAGGTAAATCTTATTTCATGCGTACCTGTGGTAGAGATGGTGCAGAAATCCTTGAGACAGGACTGACAAAGCCAACTCTAAAACTCTTGCAGCACGTTAAGTTCAGGTGCAATGCAACGTCCATATGAACCTAACTGCTTTTAGGGCAGTGCTGCAATGTGTCCTGTAGATATACCAGGTTATAGACCACTACACGTTTTAGGCACTTGTAAGGTTAAGTGGTGAGAATTTTAATTATGTAAATGTTGGATTCATGCTTCTAGAGGGACAGTTATGTAGGTGAAATAAAGACCATTAAAAATTAAATTGAAGAAATATGTGTGGAACTGGATAGCAATCACTAAAACTGTGTAGTAATACCGTTGCACATGTCTTTCTTCCATTTTATTTTTTTAACTACATTTTCTTGACCTTTTGCAGATTTTAAGGCCAGAAAGGTGTTATGTTCATCATCCAGTGTGATCTGCTGCTTAACCTTTGCCAGAGAAACTGGCCAAAGAAATTTCTTAAAGTGGTACCTGATGCTATCCTTTTTCTATGGGAACTGTAAATAACGCTTTCCTGCTGCATGAAATACTTATCAACAGCAAGAGAGACACTATTATGCTTGCCACCAGAATATTGTCAGTTCCGGGTCAGCTTTGATCTGTCTTGTATTATTCTCATTTTCATTTTGATTCTTCTACTTGGTATGCTATTTCTCTCTGTGCTTTCAAGATCAATAATTACCCTCCTTTTTTTTTTCATTTATATCCCTCCAGCTTTTTCTAGGGTCTTAATTAGTAACTCTGTTGTCTGGACTTAGGCTGTAAGGCTATTCTGATGGCAAATCAGGTTATGATAGTAAGAATGAAATGCTTTGCAAAATCTCCCAAAGAATGTCAGTGGTTGATCATATCAGTTATGGAACTCTTCAAGTCAAAAAATGTGCCATGACATTGTCCAGAAGTAATAGATTTCAATACTTGGTACATGTCAAGTTAGATTTATTGCTAGAACATCACATTCTTCTTTGGTGCCAGAAAATACATTCTAGGAACAGTCCTGTATGGACTATTCATCCAAATATTGAGATTCAAGGAAAGTTCTAATCTGCTGTTCCACGCTCTTTTGAAATCTGCACCAAGTGGACGTATTTGCTGCCTACACAGAGTATGGCAAGTGATATGATACAGCACACAAGTAGTCAATAAACTGAGGCCAGGCTTTTGAATTTTTGAATAAAATATTTGAATTCTTTTAGTTTGAATTGAAGAAATAACTACAGCATGAGGACATTTTGATGTGCCTAGCTTCACAGACACAGCTAGATGCTTATCATTTGAGTGAAGGCATGCCAGTTTGGGGATCCTGAAATAGCTCTGTGTATGTTTCTGTTTATGCATTATTCAGCTTCCAAAACTCATTTTAGAAGAAAATTAACGCTAAGTTGGAAAGCCATTAAAGTGAGGACACCTAGCACTAGGACCTGGGACTTTCACCCGACTTGATCTGAAGAGACACAGGTCTCAGGGTAAAATCAATACCTCTCACACACTCATCCCGTTCATTTCTGAATTAATTCAGCTTCTCTGCATCCATGGACTGCAGCCTGCCAGGTGACCATGCTCATCAGGAGGAAGTATCAACTACTAGCAAGTTTCTTGATGGAGTCAGAAGTGTGATATCATTGTATCTTGCTTTTGACAATCTTCTTGCTTTGAGTCTCCAGCTAGGAACACACAAGCTGGCAGCTATGGCTTTAGTAAAAAACATTAGAACAAGTACAAAGAAACTCACTCACACAGACATCCAACAACATCCTTGCTTTAAACAATCACATGAATTCCCATAAGCTGTAATTACAAAATACAATGCAAAGAGGTCAGGTCCTAGCCCTTGCATTTCATTGACCTCTCAAGCTATGCAAGTAAAATGAACTTAACTCACATACTCAGGAGTTTAATGTTAACTGTAACATTTCATCTTCTTTGCTTCTTCTAATTTTCATTTGATGTGTCTTAAAATGGGAGATAAAGACAAGAACCACTTTAAAGCCAGTAATTGTTTCTTGATGTTAGGTCCACTGTCAAATTAGCCTCAGAAAACTTTGATGAGATTTGCCCAACTATTAAAGCTATTAGTTGAAACTTGAAATTGATTTATTTTGCCTATTACATTAACCTTCTCCTGCACATTCACTGGTTTATTACATAGGGCAAAGTAAAGGTAACTTGATATTTGAACATGTTAAAAATGAATATAAAAGACATCTTGTTATAAGCCACATGTTACTGTAATAACAAGTTGATAAAGACTTCATAAGAATGTTCAGTGCTAGCAGAAAAATGGAGTATTTGTAATAGTGTCATAGTGGAAAATGAATTTGATGGCACTGCAAAAAGCAAATGTAATTAGTAATAAGGAGGCTTTATTTTGAAAGTTTATGAGATATATGACCTGCAATGCAAAGACATGTGAACGGAAAAGAAATGTTCTTGTGACTGTGAGGAAGGGCAGAATGAAATCCATTTGTTTTGCCCATTTATCTAAGGCTGTTATAATTAGATTGATGTATTAATACCAATGAGGAAAGCTGCTAGCTTGAATGTAGCTAGAGAAGAGAGCTGGCAACCCTGTCATTATTAACAGGGAATTATTTCATTAAAAGAGAGTGCTAATTTAAATACATACTGTTTTTGCACAAGAACCCAAGAGCAGAATATGAGCAATAATTCTATACATACTAAAGCTGTAGGTATTTTGCCAGGAAAAAGCACCTGCTCTTTACCAGCAGAAAGTGTATCTTGAATTTCAGCATAGTATCCATATAGCTGCAGTCCTTGTATTTCAATCAGAAAGATATCTCAGTACAAACATACAAATTCATAAATCCAAAATGTATTTATACTTGATTTCTTCTGTGTACAAAAGACATCCTTGAAATGTCAGCTTCTCCACCTTCTACTTCTGTTTCCACAACCTCTCAGAAAACTCACTCATCCAATAACATAGGTCAAAAAATAAAACAGCAGCTTACTGTTTGTTTGTTTTTTCTCCTTACAAAAAGTCTCTATGGGGAAGTATTTCTTATGTGCTCTAATGCTGGTATCTAGAGGGACTGGACTCCAATTTGGGGAGCCAGGCAGGCCAGACACATGCAGGGAAAGCAGTTCCCCTTGTGATGGCAGGTGGACATGGTGAATATGTGTGCCTCAAGCTCCTCCGTCCTGTGTACCACACACACATACACAGCCACAGAGACACCAGTTCAGGCTCTAAGCACAGTCTGTTTGCAGGTAAGGACACAAGTGGCCAGGGCAGTTGTTCAAGCAGCTGAAGTGCTGGTCCCTGAGTGCACTGATGAGAAGGGACCCTTGCAGGAAGAGTCCTGCACATGAGATTCAGCCCATGAGCTGCCAGCTGGACCATGCTGTTCCATGATATCAGCAATGCAGGAGCTAAAATACAATCACAAAAGGCATCTTCTACTCCGTCATCAGCCTATTCATGCAGAAGCTGAGTACCAAGAGGGAAAAGAACTCTCTTTGACAAGAAGAGTTTTTTCTTGTTTTCTCAAGCATCACTCACAGGCAGTGTTTCTAAGGTTTCTGAGTATGATGAAGGTTATTGGTACTCACCGTACCATTTGCAATTACAAAATGTCACTACTCAGTATTTTTCCCATGTTCCCCTTTCCTTGCTGCAGTCTGTGATTAACACTTGACGTTTCAAGAGAATAGCCAGCCTGCACTTACTGTTTTGCTTTCGTATTTTTCTCCTTGTTTATCTTGCTGTATTCCTGAAATTGCTTTGCTATTTGGGGACTTAGAAAAACCTGGTTCTACGGTGGCATTTTAAAAAGAGCTTAGCTGGGCTTCCTGGCACTCTGACAGACAGAGTGAACTCAGACATAATGTGTTTTCCAGTGACTCAGTGCAGGTATTCGAGTGGCTATCTTAAAAAATGAATAAAGTTGTAGGGTTGTGTCCTCCCGGCTGACCTGCCAGCAGGCTCGTGTTGGGAGCATGCATGCCAGCAAGGCTGCCATCAGGCACTTCATGCAGCTCCATAAAATAAGCTCCTAAGGATCTAACCTAATGCTGTAGTGTTCTTGGTGTCCTTAGCACACACCTTACACTATTGGTGCTAATAGGTGGAGTCTCCATTTGTAAACCCATGTCAGGATTCACATATAAGACACATAAATTAGGGTGAGGAAAGAAGAAAAGGATCCTGTTGACAACTGCATGGCTTAGAATTGTGTCAGAGTTCTGAAACCAGGAAAAAACCAGCATGAATGTTCAGCCACATTTTCAAACAGCCTGCCTTCAACCTTGTTTAACTTTCCATGAACATTTGGAAAACTCGTAACACTGTATTTTACTATTATCAATATTCATGTAAAGCAACTACTGAGGTTTTATGCTCAAATATTTATAGAAAGTGAATTTTATGTTTGTCTTCCATAAACATTAGTATCAGAGTCCTGGTTGTTAGCATTAGCACCACACTGTCGGGAAACAGAAACAACACTGTGTGCCTTACGCAACCAGTCACAGTTAAACGATACAGACAATACTCCAAAAGAGATCTGTAGAGCGCATGAATCATAGAATAACAGAGCAAATCTGCAGAAAGAGTCAACTGTATATAGGCTTTCTGTCAATGAAGAAAAGGAGCAAAATTTATCAGATTCAATTTAAGTATGAATTATTCAGCCAGCTCTTTTTGCAGACTTGCCTTTTAGCATTATTATTTCTCATTTTAGACTATACTAACTCACTTTATGCAAGTTAGGAAGCATCTGATCTATTATTTTTATAAATTATGGTGATAGTGCTGAGGGCTTCTATTCTTCTGGTACTGGTAATTAGTTAAGAAACATACTTCTGCAGAGGCAGTAAAGCAAGCCAACTAAGAATGAGAGGACAGGAACATTATAGTCTCCATTTTACTGAAGGTAAAAGAAAACCTTTTAGAAATCAACCATTACCAGGTTCTTGGATAACATGGTGATAGATCTAAAGACTTAACCTAGATCTCCTAATCACTAATAACGTGCATGTGTCAGATTCCATTTTCCTATATAGATATGTTTTATAGTAATTTTTTAAGATCCATTTTATCTTTTCCACAGAAGCTGGAGTTCATCAACAAATCAAATAGCTTCTTGAAATCACAGGTGGTGAATAAAATTCCTCAAAATGCTACTGCATCCCCTGGAGGTCACACTTCTTAAAACCGCCTCCATTTCATTCCAGTACCTAAGAGGAATATTTGCCCTCACCTTCACACCAAGCCAGTTGCTTTACACCCTGGAGCTCATTTCCAAAGTCAGCTAGATGTGGGGCAGGTCCCTTTCCAGACTGCGGCCACACAGCTTTCCGAGCCCTGCTCGTTAGACTTCCACAGTCAGAAACACCCTGTAACCAGATACAGCCAGCACAGCTGAAGCACTGCGCTCACGCGGTGGGCCAGCTGACTCGGAGAGGCTTCAGAAGAGTGATGCAGAACAGCAAAACCAGTGCTGAATGGGGAAGGAGGAGCTGGAATTTGAGTGGTCAGGTCTGTACCCTCATTCAGACTTGGCCTTCAAAAGCAACTTCTGCAGTAATTTCCATGTCGCCTCTTCAGCAGCTTCATTGCGATTCTGTTAAAAATTTCCCTTTGCAAAAATCCCATTACAAGTCAAAAACCATCATTGCATGATAGCCTTGGCACATTCACCTTTTCTCAGCTAGATGCTTATGATTTTGGACAGTATTTCCCACAAGATGTTTCTTGCTCCACATTTTTACTGTCCCCAAATCATGTTCAATTTCGATTCTTCAAAAAAAGGGATATTTTTAAATGTTAACTCTGCACTGATGGACATACATATTCAATGCAAGATCTTAAAAACTTACAGTACAGCCTTGTAGACCTTTTATTGCTAGGACCAGTTTCGTTAAGATTCAGGAAGAGGCAGTGACTGGCCCCCTGGATCTATTTGACTTTTACGTTATGGGACAGCACTTCTAACCGCAGAGGAGAGTTATTTTGGTAGCAGATCAGACTCCCAATTTACAAAAACCATGCTGCAGTCAAAATCCTTCTCACACCAGTGAACTCCATTGTGTTTGCATAGTGCTTATTTTTAGCTGCTGTCATTGAAGTTATTACTAGAGACAACATCGGTTCAAAATGTCCCTTGCACTTAAGCAAAAAATAAAGGTTCCCTGGGATTCCCTGCATTATGTTTTTTGCATACATTTTTTTTCTCCAGGCATAAGTGCCTTCCCAATCAGTCATCTGAAAGTAGCCCTGCTGATATCACGTTTGTAAAAGTCATGCTTCTCATTCCAAACTTTTACAGTCCCTACATCTTTGTTAATTCTGACTTTTTAAGAAAGGGGTTTTTTACATGTAGCCCAAATCTCATTTGGGAGTTCACTTTATTTTAATGCACTTCACATTTCTCAAATAAGCTTCTTAATTTTCTACCTGTAATGAGTATATTATCCAAGTAACAGATCACTCTACTTAAAACTGCTATTATGCAGTCTGCTGAAATGAAGATTGCTAGCTATTGCTGAAAGCTGTCCGACAAGAACAGAAATGGGGACTATTAAATAATATGTAGATTCAATCAAATATAAAGCATTAAATATTTGCTGAGCAAACTGGCCACTATTCAACAAATACTTTATTTATTTGCAATTAAATAAAGCGAGAATTAATAATTTTTCCATTGTGTCTGCAAACATATTTGGAGTGCTATAATTGGAAGGGACCTAAAGAGGCTGTATGGCCCGTCCTCCATCTGAAGGCAGGATCAGCCACACTTAGATCAGTCCAGTCCAGCTTGATAACGTTGCTAAAGTCTGCCAGTGATGGAGACCCCCACAACTTCCCCATCTTCCAAAACCACTATATCTTTACCATTATAAGGATTTTCCTAGTATTTAATCCCTGTCAAAGTGCAATTTTAGAGCATTAGTTCTTGTCTATCCACCATTAACATAGGCACCAGATTATTCCTTGCCCTGATTACGACAGCTTTTTCTGTAGCTGTTTTTATGGACTTTCAACATGTCCCTTTTCCTTTTTTAGGTTAAAGCCCCGTTCTTTCAATTTTTCTTCCCCAGTCATGTTTTCAAGTTCTCTGGGATGGAAAGAGTCTGTCATATGTCTAGCAGACTACATTTCTGTCTCACGGAATGATAACTTCCTATAACATGATAAACTCTAGGATTGCATGAAACAAACAGAAGGGGTTTTTTTTCCAGTATTCTGCTTAATTGGCAGCTTCCTGAATGATCCCTGTGTCTGTGCCCATGAAGGTGTTGGACTCAGCACCTTCTCTGTATGCTCTAGAAAATATTGTCCATTCATTAAAAAATGAGAAGCTCAGCTTACCATGACACTTTTACAAAACAGAAGCGGCGGCTGGGGCAGTGCCAGTGTGGTGGCTGCACCAGCTGCCCAGCTTGCAGGGTGGAAAGATGAAATGGAGCTGCTGGGCACGGCCGGAGGCAGCACTGCCTGACATGTGGGGCTGTGCTCTCCCGCAAGTGTGCTGTATGGGGCTAAATGAGTGCCATTTCCACCCAGGCTTACCAGGATGATGCTAACCAAACCTCTCAGCACCCCCTTCCCTCTCCTCCCTGGGCATCATCTTGCTCCTCCCGCACAGGGCCCCGAGGAGCTGTGGCTGCTGTGGCTGAATGTGACCATCAGGGCACAGAGGTACCTGGCCCTTGTACTGCAGCCTTCCACACCGCTGCTGCCAGCCCTGCCAGCTCAGGGGAAAGTTCGCCCTCCATTCCCAGTCCCTTCCCTGTGTCTGCCTGTGGACACATGGTGCAATGTTTTTCCTGTTTCTTTGTCCTCTGCAATCTTTTTAGGATTCCAGTGCTAAGCAGTGGTTGTTTTTAGTCACAAAATGCATTAGTGGCTCTGTACGGATCATAGTGGAAATGATTTTGTAGCAAATGACAGTCATGAGGGAGGCATAAGGAATTATTTTGGGGAAAAAAACTGTCATAAGGGAGTCACTTGTGCTATCACTCAAGTGTTTTTAGTACCCAAGAGCAGGCAATGTGAGGTAAAAGCTTTTTGTGCATTGGAAGCGGTGCTATAAGGAACATAAACAGCTACTGAATATATTAAGGCAGGTCATCTATCCTTCTCTCACTATGTACTAACTACTCTGTTATAAATGCCAATTAATGTAATCAGTTCACATGAAGACTGATCTGCTCCATCACTGAAGTCTTTGAGAGGAACATATATAACCTGTGAGTTTACTGCTACCTACGACAGATGCTATAAGACACGTGTTGCCAGCTCTGCCGAAAGATGCGGAAAGCCTTGTGAGGGGGTGATTGTTAGGCAGAAGCGCTGCCTGCTGCCAAACAATGCTGCTGCTGAAATGCTCCAAATGCAAGATCAGTACTGCAAATACCACGTGCACTGGGATTTCCCACCCCTGCTATGTTCCCAAAGCTTTAGAAGTACCCAAACCTGCTCCCCAGTTGTTTTAAAGAAAGGTTCAAATGTGCTGCGGTGCTTGCATTCAGTAACTGATTGTACAGAGCACACAGAGCTGCAGAGCTCTCCACAAAGCCAGAGCCACCCATGTACTGAGGGTCATGGAGTGCTGCGGTCTGCACTCGCAGCTGGGCTGTGAGGTGGTGAGGGGCATTTCTACCTTGCTGGCGCGGGACCAGCCTTGAGACAGCCCTCCGCTGCGGCACTCGAGCATGGTGGGGAGAGTTCAACCTTTTATCAAAGGGGACAGGTGTTGTTTCGAAGATAAATGGCTTTGAGAAGAAGGACTCTTCTTTACAGTCAGTAAACATTTAGTGCTACTCTATAAGCTGAAATGCTACTTCCATCCATGGGGTACATTTTGAATGAAAATATAAAAACAGTTTCCTCCTGAAAAAGGTACCTGTTTGGTATTCCCTAAGTGACTGTGAAGTCCCTTTCACAGGAGATATTGCTCAGAAAAGATTTATGAAATGTGGCAGGGCAACATCAAGGCCTTAGAACCATTAATTTAAAATGCCTTTCCCCTTCATCCTCCTGTGTAAATTGCTGAGCAATCATGATTTCTTCTTGCCTTCTGCTCTCAGTGATACAGCTCGTGTCATGCTAGGATCACAGTTCCATGACATTAATTATACACAGCCAAGATACACTTTTTATTTTGTGCCCAAAATGGAAAATAGTGCAAAGGAGCACAGGAGACACTGGCTGTGCTTAGGGAGTTTCATTTCAGCTCTGTACTTTTTTTTTAAAAAAACCCTGTGGCTTGAGAGATCTTTCATTTTGAAAGCAGTAAAGGAGTCACTGCTACATTCAGAGCTGCTTACAGTGGAATGCCTTAAAATATAGAATAATGATATCAGGAGAAAATTTCTTGGGCCTGCTTACTTTTGTGTAACTGAAGGTAGATGACATGGCCAAGATAACAATCTGACCCTAACCTAACTCCCTAGATGCAATAAACCAGAACCATGTAACTCAGATGTAAGAGACCCAGAGCATCGGCTCAGCGAGTCTGTCTCTTCCTAGGGCAGGACTGTGGCATCTGGTACATCCTGCAGAGGGAAAAACTTGCATCATTTTACCTACAAATTTACATTATCAGACTTACCCATGCATCAATAGCTGCAAAAATTATCATAATGCGTTAATCTAAATTAAATATGTGTTATAGAAAGAGACCTTTACAGGGCCAAATTCAGATGCTCACCCATAGCAGGATGGAAGTGGCAAGGAGAGCAGGTGACCAGGCACCACAGGCACAGGGCCGTATTTGTGGTTGCTCTTTCCAGTAATGCCCTCTCCAGCCTGAGAGCAGCAGCCGCTCCTGAGCACTCTTCACTGGATCAGCATGGGAACAGTTTTCAAGATCTAATGTGGCCTGTGAGACAGCTTTGCCTAGGATACAGCTTACAAGGAGGTGCTGGTACTCATCCAAATGCCTTGAGGGTACTAGGTGGGTGAAAGCCCCCAGCAAAGCTGAAAAAAGCATCTTAAACATCTGGTACCACAAAGCAGCTGCACCTCATCTGCAGCCCCACAAGCTCACACAGAGACCAACATCAGTGAGGTCCCGCCATGCCCACAGGTGCAACAGGAACTGGCAAAAAGAAAACCGTAACCTGGGATGTTCCCAGAAGACAGGCTACAGCTCACGCAGGTTGGCAGATCCTCAAGCACATACATGTCTCTGATCATGATTCTCCATGTCTCAGTGCTGGGGAGCTACACAGAGCTATATATAGCTCTGTAGCATCCTTTGCTCTGCAGGTGGTATGAATGGAGAATGAAATATTTTTACTTCAGCAGCCATGGCCATCTAGATAACACCACACTACTTTCTTCCTGGACTCCTCTTTCAGTTCTGCCAATGAGTATGTCAGGCTGCTTTATCTGGCAAGGGAAGAGAGCTGCTTGCAAACAGAACAAGATGCTTTCTAGACAAGGTTTAAAAAATTAAAAAGAAATTATGGACTTCTCAGCTTTCTACAAATGTGTTTGGACTGTTGTGAAGAAATACTGGTGACTTTTAATCTCCTTTCATGCAAATATTTTCCAATTAGTTTTACATTATTTATGGATGCTCTAAAGCTTTTGCCTTCCTTTAACACTGTGAGCATAATGAAACTCCTTTGTGGTTGATTTATGAATTCAGATTTAGCATGGCATTTTATGAATCTGACATTTCCACACACATGAAATCCCAGGCACTGACAATACAGTGATCTATTGGTGATCTATATTCTATAAAAGAATGTGAGGAAGGACTATAATGGCATAAAAAGGAATCACACATAGCCAAGACCTGATCTATTGAAGTATCTATTGAAATTTCTTAAAACATGTAAGTAGCCCTTGTGAAAAAATACAGAATGAATAGACCATTCTAACAGACCATTCATTAGAACTGGTCACAAATTTTGGTTTTTAAGGTTTTTTCCCACCTGGCTGTTACATGTCCCTTTAAAGTTTTCTGCTAGAAGATAAAAGTTCTTTTTTCCCCCCCAAAAAACTGAGCTATTTTTCCTCAGAAAAATTGCTGTGAGACTCCTAGGTGTGTGCCTAGAAGTCCCACACATGCTTTTGCCGGACAGCTCATCTACCACCAACTGCGGCTGTGACCAGTGTGTCCATGCCTCCGTAACAGTGGGAGCTCAGAGGAGGGACGCGATGGCAGCCGGCACAGGAGCACAGGAGGAGGAGGAGGAGGAGGAGGAGGAGGAGGAGGAGGAGAAATCCTGCGAGTAATGTGGGTGCACCCAGCCTGGGACCAGGACAAACTGAGCAGTGCAACCTTCCCCCATCCTCAGCAGAGGCAGCAGATCCCAGGCGTAATTCAGGCCTGGAGACAGCAACTGTCCTAGGAAAAGGCAATTATTTATGGCAGAGAAAAGATCCACCTGCTGAGCATTCAACCTTAGCTTTTGTACCTGTACCTGTGTACTTTATCTCTCAACAAGGCAATATTTAAGAATCCTTCAACTTTTCAAGAGCAACCAGTTATTCTCTGCAATCACACATGACTAACCAAATTCAATATCTAATGAAAACAACAAACACTACAGTCGTGTTATGCCAGTTTACCTATGTGAAGCTATTACTGCATCTTTTACTCCTTTGCTTATATTTAGGGGTTATTTATTAGTGACTCATATTCTTTCTTGCTATAATGCACTTGATAAAATTGTCCATTTCTGGAAAAAAAAAATTAAAAGAGCATACATACCATTTACATCTCACATACACCATTAGTCACCAAGATATTTAATGAACTGAAGGATGTCAAACCAGGCATTAAATTTCCCAGTTGCTCAACTAGCATTTGTTTCTTCTGCTGTGTATTTATTTTCCAATCTCAAAGCAGCCGCCACCAGCTCTCTTGCCTTGCTGCTCATGCTTGGGCACTCCTAATGCAACAAGTCAGGGACATTCAGACTGCCACTGATCACACTAGAGAATGGCATTTACACTGCTGTGAAGAAAAACAGCTAGCTGTTCTTCAACTTTGAGTAGACCTATTCCTATGGAATATAACACAGAGGCATTAAGCAGTAAACCAAAGAGAAGACCCAGTGACTACTAAAGAACAGCTGCCTTATAATATTCCTCAGGCTGACTATTGCTCTGCTGGGGATACCGTGTAGTCCACTGCATCCTGGAAATTTCAAAAAGCCCACGTAACAACTTTAGAGAGCTCAGACAAAAGAAGAATGCAGAGCAGAACCAAGGAACACCAGGATTTTATGGTGTTTTGAGTACTCAGCATAAATTAATAGATTTGAATGCAAAAGAAGTAGCCACGGTAATTTGTCACCTGCTCTCTTTGCATAACTGTAGGCATAACGCTGTAATAATAGAGAATCTCTCCAGTTCCTCCATAATTCCTATGTGAAGCCCAACACTTGTAATTACATTTCTTTGTATTGGGAGCATATCTTCAGTGGAAAATCTAGCACTTCTCTGAGGAAACTGCACCAGTACTTATCTCTGTTCTTTAAAAGTGCTAAAAAAACTTATTTAAAGTTTGAATTTCCCAAGCCAAAGCTTCCAGGCATTGGCTTATTTTGTGCTGTTTGCTAGATTAAAAAGCCTTCAATTAGCCATTGAAAAGGTGAATCTACCTGTGTGCATATGTTTGTGTGGCAGAAAAAGAGAGTTTTATCTTCAAACCAAGATAATTGTGTCATTTAACAAAATATAGGTAGTATAGAAAAGCTGAAAAGTATTATATTCAGAGCATTTCTCCAAGATTCCCTTCATAAATAATTGGTAACAGATCACAACTGTTTTTCTTGGTCTTAGTATGGTATTATTATGAAACCCTTTTTTGTGTATGTGTTATCAAAGAGAGAAAAAAATAACGTCATTTTTCTCATGACAATGCAGAAGAAAGAAATACACTCCTAGCTGTGGTAGGCCTCATGAAAATGCTCTCCTCTCTCATCCTATCATGAAACACTGGTTTATTGTAACTAAAAAGCATATTCTCATAAGTAAACCTATTGCAGTAATGTTAACACACAGATTTCTTTCATACAAGTACGTGAAACTTTTATTAATGCATAACACTGACAAATTTTACTTTGGTGTCAAGGTGCGGTATCAGATACAAACTTCAAAAAAGCAGCATGCAAATCACAGTCATTAGTGTTTTAATCTTTTGCAGCCAAGTTTTGCAAAAAATAAATTTCATTAATATGTTGAGGCAATAGGAAGCCACGTTATACATGCTGTCTCCAAAACAGATTAGTTGCTGAACGAAGTAAGAAAATAGACACATGTGCATGATACCTAGTGCCTGCTAAAAATACTCTATAGAAACTCACTGGTCATTTTTTGTACTCCTGTTGTATTTATTGTACATTGATCTCTCGCAAAATCTAACTTGGTGTACTGGATTTTTAACCTCCTCAGAGATTAAATGCAAGCTTGTGATTTCTAATTATCTTTGCCATGTCTAAGTAAGTAAAGCAAATGGTGCCTTTTTCATGAAACATGTCGCTGTTTTCAAACCCAGCCTTGGAGCAGTGGTGGCAGCTCACACCACAGGGGACAGCAGACGGAAACTGTGCATGGCCTGACTGCTCCCCATCCCCACGTGGCCAGAGAGTGGCTGAGGGCAGGTGCCACAGGGGGGCTTTGGTGGCCGGGCTCCCCAGGGCCAGCACTCCATTCAGAAGGGCCCATCAGGTGTCTTCCGCCAGTGACCCTGAGTGAGGAAAGGGCAGTCTTCCCTGCGCCCTGGCCCCAAGAGCACCTGCGTGTTTTAGCAGGTTCAATTTTCTCAATATCGCGAAGGCAGATGTCGCTCCCCATTTCTGAGACTCCTCACAGGTCTAGGAAGGGAGTAACTTCAGCTGCAAGTGAGGGAAATCTTCAAGGAAAGCACGACTTCAAGGCGATGTTTTTTACCTTGATCTGGCACATCCTCTCCCCAGACTCCGGATAAAACAATTGAATTTGCTTTTTATCCCGCAGCGAGCGGGTGAGTGCTTGGGAGTTGGGGAGTTCTCCCGGGCGCACGCACGGAAGGGGCTGCTCGCTGGCACCCGCCAGCGGCACCCGGCTCTGCACCGTGCCACCGGAGCCCCCCCGGCCGAGTGTTAACAGCAACGCAGCACATGCTGGTGACAACCCAAAGCCGTCCCTGGGGCTACCTCCCATCAAACAACTACCAAGCAAGGGAGTCGAACCATCTCTGTCTGCTGCTGCAGCCTCCTTCTGCAATGTCAATCTGCATTCACTTCTGTAATGCACTTAGGTTGTAATTAAAACCAGATCTCTAAATTGGTAAATTCAGCTATATGTTCTGATGTTTTTGAAGTTAATAAGCTGAAAACCGTTTCTACAGCATATACTGTGTACAGACTCAGTTGTCGGACTGACCACAGTCCTCAAAAGACAAGAACAAATAAACCCCCCCTTTTAGGAATATCTGCTGCTTTTCCTTCTTCCAGCTGAAACGAGAGGCTCAGTTTCATGCCACATTTGATAGCATGGATGGAGTGCTTGCTGCAGGGTGTGCCGCAAAATACTGCCAACTTGTCTGCTCTATTGCGTGCGGTAAGTATGAACGAGCCACAGCAACTGTCAGCAGTTAACAGAAAATAAGGTCCCTACCTGCTTGCTCTGTACTATGAGCTCATTAGTTGCTGGCTGTTGTACAGGCTGAGTTTGATGTCTTAATTTTAGCATGTAGATTTTAAATAGACATGATTACAGCAGACACGGGAGATACTCGTGACTGATGCTTTACTTCAGCCTTCAGATTTGGAGAGAACGAGTTTTTAAGCAGAGGATTTTCCAGCTGAAAAGAGTAGATTCATGCTCAAACATGTAAGCAGGGCTTAAAAACTAAGAAATGAAACTTGGCTGTGAAAATGCACCTATATGGGCTAAGCAAATTAATTCAATACACTCACTTTTCTAGTAATCTCAATTACCTGTCCCTTCTCTGTATCTGAGACAAAGCCATATACTCAGAGCTTCCAGGTTACACAGAAAACGTCTTTGAGAGCACAGAGGACAATATCCAGATTTGTTATTTGTTTTTTTCCCAAATTACCTGCTTGACGAAGGTGGCAATGTACATAGCAGCAGCCATGCTGCTGCAGAGACGGACTGCTCTCAGCTTGCTTTGTAAGCCTGAGCCTTTGGCGGACAGTAGCTCTGATTTGGGACAGCACCAGCTGATAGGACCAGGAAGCACTGAACTATGTAGACACTTCTATTACACCTAGTATGGATATTTTTCCAAGGGAGTTTGCAGCAGCCCAAACCCAGATAGCCTGCATCATTCTCCACCTGCTGGACCAGCAGTGCTCTCTGTAGGCAAAAGCACTGGGAGAAGGCTGTGAGTGAAGTTATTGCAAAGAGGTAGCCAGAAAGACTATCGCCTCCTACCAGAAAGATCAGCTCTGGAGCAGCACATTCATTCTCTTCCCAACACCAGTCGCGTATTTGCAGAAGGCATGTTGCATCCCAGGAGACAGCAAAGAGGGACAAGTTGGGGAACATCTGCCAATACCTTCCACCTGTGAGATTTCCACACTTGGCAGCTGCTGTTACTCCTTCACAACCACCTCTTCTTCCCAACATAGTTGCAAAGGCCTCTGAACCATAACCTGGAGGACAGCCAGCTTGTTGAAGGAAAGTGCCTCTGTGCAAGCAATGAACTACTTTATTTTAGATTGAAAAGTAGTTTTAATGAAGTTCCATCTGACTTTTGGGGGGTTATTGTTCAGGCAGGTATTAGAGATCTAACAAATTGCCAACTTTTGCATTAATTGGCATTTATATTACAGTTAAATGCAGATGGCGAGTGTCTGTAGGCTGGTTTCCTTATCTGCACTTGCCATTCCACTATGGCTGTGTAAATCATTGCTTTCAAACAGTTGGAGAAACAAAACATTGAAAAAGTGCCTTCTGAGTATGGTGTAGCTACTTTCCTGAACAAGTTGATTTTGACAAGGGCAATAGCAATACATTTTTTTAAAATCTTGCACAATTTCACCCAAGAGCAGTCAGAGAGAGGAGGCCACATTCAGCAAAAGCAAAGTCTGTAAAGTGAATAAGGTGTACCTGCGCAGCTTCTGCAGGCAACTACCCACACAGTAGAAACCCCATTACGCCAACTGGCACAAACTGGGGGCAGCAGCATTCCCCAAGTGAGCAGCGCAAGAGGAACCAGGTAATTCTGGGTGAGCCTGGAGTCTGGATCTGGAGCGATGCTCCAGCCCTGTGGGAAGTTGTAGGCTTGCTGAAAGAATGACCATGTGAAACTAAGAAGCCTGGAGTAGGCAGAAAGTCAGAGGAGATGATCAAAATCACAGCTCTTCCTTGTCTTGTGGCAGAGTGAGTCTGAGCAGCCCTGGGCTG